>NW_008795021.1:2464064-2473011 GCF_000699145.1 Aptenodytes forsteri | reverse complement strand
GGATGCCCCATCCCTGGAAACCTTCAAGGTCAGGTTGGACGGGGCTCTGAGCAACCTGATCTAGTTGAAGATGTCCCTGCCCACGGCAGGGGGGTTGGACTAGATGACCTTTAGAGGTCCCTTCAACCCAAACTATTGTATGATTCTATGATTCTATTCTATGGTAGTGTCAGGCTAAGAAGCTCCATGAAGATTTATGCACCTGGATAAAGAGGACCGCTTTCATAATTTCTAGTTTGACCCCCTCCCATGTGTATTACTTTTTTCTGGAATTGTTTGCAATTTGGCTCAAATCTCTTGAAAAATATGAAAGTAGCACTGCAAAAAAATAGTCCTCTGAATGGAAAATACAAGAATGAAAAGATCTCCTGAATTGAGGGGAAAAAAGACTGTAGGAACAGTGGATTATAGGTGTCAGTTCTTGGATCTTCTTTCTAATTCCGGTTTGACTCACTGTATACCTTTAGTCAAGGTAAATAATCCTCTTTCACTCCTTCATTCGGGATCTGCAAGGATAATAGTCTTTTCCTGCTTTGCAGGGCTTTTGAAAGAGATACATGAATAGACTAACACAGAAGTACAAGGCCAAATTAGTAAAAGTATAATGTGTAGCAGCTAATGTTTTACTAGTAGGGAAAACGCTGTACCTCACTGCATATCATTTGGTCTGTGGCTGTATTGTAGGTATTTTCCCTTTAAAATCTGTCACGGGAAACTTCAGAGGACAGCATAGGAACAGGGTATTAAAAACATGATGGAGATCTAACTCTTCATTCAGTATGAAAGAGGAAAAAAGGTATAATAGAAGAACCAAGAATGAAGGGAAACTTTTTTTTTCTAATTGAAATATTCCATGTAGTCAGCACTTCCTGTTGTGTAAATACATAAACAGAGGGATTTATTAAATAAAAAGTCATTGCAACTGTGTAAGCCTTTGCCACTTTAAGACCAGCACTATAAGGGAGTATACGATCTGCACACTCTGACAATTTACTTTAATTCTTTAGCTTCATCATACACAAATGTTTAAATCATTGGTAGTCTGTAAAAGATATATTTTCCCTGATAATAAAAGCCAGCAGAAGCTAAAAGCCTTTACTGGGATTAAAGTAGGGTCCACAGCTTTTTCACTGAGACGCAGCTTAATAAAAAACAGTCTTGGAGGACATACCTCCTTGGGTTTACAGACACGTACACAGGACTGCCCCTCCCATTCCCAGCACAGCCCTCCCCCCCTCTGGTCCAAGAAAATGGAGAAATAATCTTATTCTATTTTTAGCTTCCTTTAATGAGATTTATCGGATAGACAGGTGATGGAAGCTCAGCAGCCTCGAGGCCGCAGGTATGCTGGTGCTCTGTGTCAGGTCCCCCTCAAGGCCTATAGATCTCATGTTGAGAACTGCTGAATTGTCCCGGGGAGGAGCGGGATGGCTTCTGGGTGGTAGCTCCAGCGAGATACTTGAACTTTTCTATCTTAGCTGTGCATTTAGGCGACAGCTAACATACTTAGTGAGCTCTTGTATTTTGTTAAGCTCTCCACTTTTAGCTGCCTCCTGTACTCAAAGGCTTGTCTCGCACCTTTCTCGATGCTGAGGTTTGGTCATTACATGGTGGTAAACGCCACGAATTTCTGGAAAAATCTGCATTAAAGATCCTGGAGAGCCTGCTGGTCTTTGCCAGCCGCGCACTCCCCGTTGGAGAGTGACCACACGCTCCCCAGAACTGGAGACCTGGGGCAGGAGTGCCAGCAGAGAGCTTTCCTCCTAATTAATTGTAGCTATACTGCAATCTGTTAAGGAGCTATGTGATGGCAACTGAACAATGATAACTGGCACCCACTGATACCAGATCATAAAAAGCTGAATTACGTGTTTGGTTGTCCTAGTATTGGGGGTGGGGAGGAAAGGGAAAAATACCATATGTTGTTTTTAATCTTTTTAGAGTTGTTTAATGTTCCTCTAGCACAAAAACGTTTTTTTAGGAGTACTTTCCTTTGCAGAATTTCTTTGTGACAAATTATTTCCCTTTTTCCCTTTCAGCCTGAATGCACACTATGCAGTACCACATTAGATACCGTTTTCTTTTTCTAAGTATTGTTGTTTAGTAAGTTTCAGAATTCAGAAAAAAGAAAGTCAAGGAAATTATATTTTACATGATACTTAGGAAACTTACAGAAGGAGCTCAATATTCCTTCATAAAACATTTAAGAAAAAAATTGGAGAGTTGAAGTATTGCCTTGAGCAGGAGTGTTCAAAACCTGCCTGGGGAAAGACCATGAAGAGAGGCAGTTTGGCCACTAAAAATTGTCTCTGAAGGAGATTCAATGCTGAGATTTTGCAGTGTGGGTGCATGAGAGGCACCTGGATGGTTACGTGGGCACAAAGGCAGGTACCGAGGGGCCTTGTATACTCACGCAACTTCTAAGTTACCGCCACATACTAAACAGAGAAAAAAACCCACAATTTTATTTTTTTTAATTGAGATTTTATTGGCCATTATGAACAAATATGGTGGCCATCTGATAGTCATAATCAGAGCTTGCTCACAGTTAGTTTTATCAGATTAGGGGAGCATAGCAGGGGGACCACCTCAGGAAGCCGCACAGCTGGTAATTATTATGTATCCTTTTTATCTGGATTTAAGAAACAGTGCCTGCTTATTTCTCAAGTTAATGCACATGAAAGAGAGAAAACAAGACCAAGATCTTGCAGATACTAAAGTGGAAAAAAAAGTGCTGAGCAGCCACGGTTTTTGCAAGCGGTGCACACTGGAAAAGCAATAAAACGACCAACATGGGCATATATCCCTGCTGCAGAGGTTTCCTTCTTAGCGAGGGCAAGTTTATCCATAAATTGCAGCAAGGAGAATATTGCTGCTGAATGGGAACCACAAAAAGAAAGAAAACACACAGGAAAGATGAGAATAAATGGTTTGAACGCCAACATTTCATTTTTCAGGAAGAAAACCCTGACCAGCAGGGTCTTCCTTAGCTCTCCAGCTCTCAGGCGCCAAGCGGGCTCCTTTCATTCCTTTGCAGAGGCCCTGCAGTGAGCAGGGCCCTGTGAGAGCTGCACGGCCTCCAAAGCAAAGGGGGCCAGGCCCCCACGAGTTACGCCGTGGAGCTGGGGGGATTTCCAAGGACTTCCAATGCACCCTCCCTTAGCTGCCAGGGCAGGAAGGGACGCTGCTCGTGTGAGCATCCATCCCTGCACCCTCCATTCTACCAGACCACTGGCTAGAAAATCTCTGTCAAAACTCTTTTGAAGTGAAATTTCGAGTTTTCTTTTCACAAAACAGCACTTGCTTTTGACGGAAAATTTGTATTTTTTTCTCTTCCCTCTAAAGACTGAATGGTAAAAGCCAAAATATTTTGGCCAGATGTGTGGAAAAAAACTATTTGGCACTGTTGCCAATGGCTTCTGGGAGTCACTGTTTGGCTGTCTCACGCCTCTGATCTCCTCACCAAGCCTCTGGATGACGATATCTCCCAAAATGTACTGTAGCAAGCATGCTGCTCTGGCATCTCTGCAAAAGAGAGAGAGTGCGTGGGGCCCCAGGACCATGTAGCAGAAAGCCCCTCTGCAGCAACACCTTTGAGCCATATGGGCACCTTTGGTAAGGGCAAAAGTCAAATTTTCAGGTTCAGATTTTTCTTTAAAAAGATAAAAATTGTATTTAGGAGAAACAAAGCCCCTTTCCAAGCAGCTCTAGTTAAAACGTTTTTTACCTTTGCTGGAAGGAGGAGGACAGTGAAAGAATCATCTTATCTGCATCAGCTCACAGCAATGCTCTTGCTCGGATGCCCTAAAGCTCATTCTCTCCTATCTCCTACGCTTGCCTTTGCTATAGACCTTCAAAGGCAGCAGCAAGGTAGCAGACTTTTGAGTTTTCACATGCTGAGATGGAGACAATTCATTTTCTATTCCTTAGCAACTGCTTGTATAAACAACTACCAGATGAGCAGTAAAACTGGGTTTGAGAACTACAAGCAAATTGACATTGTAAATAAATTGTTTTCGTACATGAAGTGGTGTAAGAGAAGCAAAAGGAGAGTTAAATCCGAATGGAGATCATTGTTTTTTTCCTTTCATGAAATGCACGTATGTAGGAGAATAGAGCACTAAGTCCAGCCATCTTTTCCAAGCAGCACTCACCAATTTTCCCAGTCCCAGCTTCTTCACACTGCCATTTCCCAAAGCTTTTCCTGTAAAATTAAACAAGCTTAAGTATTTCACGAACACAGAAATACTCCAGATTTTGACCAATTTTAAATTTGCTTATACTTGCTCCCATTGTGTGTGCGCTCCCACTTTCCACGTTTGCTTCTCAGCTCACCCAGCTCACCTCTTGGCCATGATGCTGCGGCACCACCGATGCCGACCTCGCAAGCGCTTCCACTCGTCTGGCTCAGAGCTCTTTGGAGAAATTGCCTTTTCTCTTCCACATGGCATGACCTGAGGGGCTACCCAGCCTGCGGGTGTGTAGAGATCATGACCGTGGGTTTGTAGGATTCTGTAACCTCTGCCCCTTGGCGTGGCCGGAGGGGCTTCCCAGCCTGTGGGTGTGTAGAGATCATGACCGTGGGTTTGTAGGATTCTGTAATACACAAGGACAAGGAGGCTTTAGCCTCTAAATTTCTCTGCTTTATTACAGATTACCACAAATACCACAAAAATCACCACTAGCAAGTATACCTATAATTAATAAAGGGAATATATATATCTCAAGCTATTACAAATTACTATCAGCAATTAATAGTATGACAACAATCAATAATAGTAACAATCAATAATATAACAGCTATCAATAGTATAGCCACAATCAACTATAGCAACCATCAGTATTATAGCAACAACCAAGTAGGTATATACAATTACAGGTTACTACAAAGTTATCATTAGTGAAGCAACTTACCAACAATATAACAGCAGATATACTTATGATAGCTTATATTAATATATAATATCAGTATTAAGTAAATTAGACAGATCTCAGAAGGGGCCAAACCATCCCAAAAGTGAGAGGACAAACCAAACCGACCCCAGAAGGGGGCAAAAGGGGGACCAATAACATAACAGAGAGAGTCTCACTTCAGAGGAGCTCTGCGTCACAGAGGCTGGAGTCAGCCAGGCAGCCCCAGTGAGTGTCCAGGAATCCAACCTGTTTAGGGCATGAGAAGTACGTGCAGCGCAGGAAGTTCTCAGAGAGAGACCAGCTCCATTTTGGATAAAAAATAAGTCATTTTTCTATCACAGAGACATAAAACAGCATAGGACACCACCTCTTTGAGCAGCCAATAGATGCTGTTAATTTCTGTTTTTCACCTGCGGCAGCCAATAGATGACGATGTTTTCTGTTCTTTCAGACCAATTTTTATTTTCCCAGACTGTTTTCCTCTTCTTGCAGTTAGAACAGCCAATGGCAGCTACCATTTCATACTTTCTCAGGATGTTTTCCCCTTTTTTCCAGACTATTTTTCACCTTTTCAGACGATAAGTTGCTGTTACAGTTCCTTGTTTTTGCAGTTATCGGTGGTATCTCTGGATGTCTCCGGTTTCTAGGTGCCCAGCTGTACTTCAAAGATGCCAGCTGCGTGCTTCTCAAGGATGCTTCTGGTTCACAGGCCTGGTTCACAGGCTCACGGTTCCCAGGCTGGTAGGCATTTCCTCTGTCAGTATTTTTCCAGCAGATATTTTCTTCTGTTAAGTAATTTTCCCCTTCTAATCAGGCTGCCTTTATGGCGGCTCCCATCACCTCACCAACAAGTGTCACTGCTCGGTGGCCACCATGTTAAGTCTGCAAGCTGCTAGGCTTGTCTATGGAAGGGAAAATAGTTATTTTGGCAGTTGGCTTGTCTATGAGGGTGAAGGAGTGTTATTTGCCAATTTGTTTTTGTTTTAAGCCAAAAAAAATTAAGCAGGAGCTAGGTTGAACCAGAGGAAAATGCTGTGAGGGTTTCTGGGAGGGTCTGAATGTGCACAGGTTGCAAAAACAGGTGAGCTGAGATTTGTTGTTTGTGGGGTTTTTTTTTCCTCCATCAGAATGTAGGTTCTGAAATTTTTTTGCTTTATATTTTAACCAAAATGGTGCATAGGAAGAAAATTACAGAAAACATGTATTTGCCTACATTTTCCAGTTATCCCTTTTCAAAAAGAAGCTGCTTTTTTTCTCTAATCTGACTTTTAGTTAAAAAAAATCCCTAAAAGTAGAAGCCCCAGGCTAGACTGTTTTGCATGATATGAGAATGGAGAGTAAGACTCCCAGCTTGGGTCTGCTTCAGTCCCCCAAAGGGAAGGAGGTGGGACTGTGTGTCTGGTGCTCTCCATCTCAGCGTTGCAGATGATCTGGACACAAGCAGAAGTGGTGCAGATTTTTTAAGATATTTAGACCTTGCTCCTATCTGAAAGGTCCAAATCATTTAGAAGGCCCTTACAAAAGGGATACAGATGATAGCTTCTCATTGACAGTCCATGGGTGTTTTAAAATCTCTTAGGACCAGCAATGAGCCTTGCAACATGAGAAAAGCGATACTTAAAATACTTAGTGAGGCTGACTCACTGTGAGGTTGGAAGTGATTGATGTCTTTGACAGCTACATCTATCTCTGGGCAAGGTCTGGGGCCCTGCAAAAACACAGAGCACAAAGAAGCATAAGGCCAAAGTATGATGTAGACCAGAGATTACCTTATAAGAGAAATCTGGACATAAAATTGAATGTCTGATGAGGATCATCAAAAATATAGCTTTTACCTAGTCTGCTAGGTAGGGATATGTATTTATGAATTTTTATTGTGTTTATACCGTTCTCATCTCCTTCACTCATTTATCTGTTCTCCACCAGGTTTCCTCTTTTCTTCAACAGCATTTGACTAGATGCTCTATCATGAGAGAAAAGTGCAAAGAAATATTAGTTTAACAAAACTGAATCTAAAATATATGTTTTGCGATTGTTTTTACATTATAGTACAGATTAATTGTATCTCAGTTGTTCCTAAATCTGGCTTTCATAGCAAATATTGTTATCAAGAGCTGAGTATCTCTTTGAGACAATTCTACTGAAATCAGTGTCGTTCGCAGATGCAGGTCTGAAACTCATGGCTTAGCTTTCTTCTGTTATCTCAGTAACAGTCTTCTATGTTTGACAGTATACTTTTTCCAACTGCCTATCCAGAAAGGGACCAAAAGGTAGGGTCTGGAAAGCTAAGATGAAAAAAATATCACTATCTTAAGAAAAGCCCACATTTCATTTCCACTAAGCAGCTTGTTAGAGGAAGACGAGATGACAAATCAGCAACATGGAGGTAGGAAGGCCAGGCTGTGCAATGGTCAGCTAAATCCCTCCCATGCTGCATCAAACATCTGAGGAAAAATACTGCAGCGTGAATAAATTGTAAATCTGCTTCTGCTTCTCATTCAGAAAATATTCTCAGTGTTTCCCTTTTGATGGCTGTCAGCTGGATAATGCTACCGGATAATTGAATTTATAGCTTTGGAAAAAAATCAAATCTATCTAGGGACAGTAGGATTCCTTTTCAGAAGGCAAACAAACAAACCAACACTTACACAAGCAGCAAGATGCCTCGTAAGAGTCCTTTCAGTGACAATCCTCTGGACTGAGGCAAGGCTGAGAGCAGGTTTGTGTGCGTGGGATAACGGGCATCAGGCTGGGAATGAAGCAGTGCTTTGTCCTGCAGAACTGGCTCACCCCTGACACTGCTCCTTCCAGCTGACTTTCTGAAACATCCCACATTTGCCGGGTATGGTGCCAGCCAGAGTCATAGTAACCTGCAGCAAACTGTTATCTTACAAAAAACACGCGGGTAGCATGCAGGCATCTTACCTTCCTGTAGTTCCACTGGCACAGGAGAGGTTTACTCCTCGTGCAGCTTTGAACTCTTCAGCAATTATCTTAAAATGTGAGTTAGCTAACTGGGTTATTCTTTGTCTTGTTGTGACTGGGACTCGGATCAAGGGTCCTCCAAACAAATTCCTCTTTACCTTTATGGGCGTGTGTTTAGGATCTTGATTTGAACTGATGAAGCTTGCTGATTTGCAGTAAGTGGCCAACAGTGTCTTTAGGTATGTATATATATAAATTCAATATTATGGATACTAAATAATAGCAAGATCACCTGAATTTTAGATAAAGGATATACAGTGATTGCAGGTGGAGTACAGCCTGGCTGTCTGAAGGAATTGGCTCAATACACTGTGGACCCAAATGTCATATTTCTGTTACTCATCAAGCACTGTACCCCTTTGGGGGGACTGAAATCTCAAATTCCAATCTGTAAAAATATTTTTTATTTATCTGCGTGAGCCACATCCCATTTCAGTGTTAGGAATTGTACTAATGAAAATGTATCTGATTTGTAGGCATATGAGGGTAAGAACATTGTCACAAAAGAACAAAGGCTGTGGCTCCAGCTGGGATCTGCACCATCTACCCCAGCGGCAGCTGATGCCTCCACCCAGATGGAGCTGCTGAAGGGAGAGGCTGCAGCGCAGACCTCAGGCTGCAGGAAGTGCCCAGACCTCTCTCCTGGGGCAGGGACAGGCAGCAGATCTGCCTGCAAAAGGTGTGCCCAGGCGGAGGACCTCCTGCAGCAGGTGGCTGAGCTGCAGGAGGTGGTGAGAAGGCTGCGTAACATCAGGGAGGCAGAGAAGGAGCTAGATAGCTGGTTCCAAGTGCAGTCTGCGGTGGACCCTTAGCCCACGGCCAAACAGCCAAAAACTCCCCCACTGGCACACACACAAGGGAGCGGGGCCAATAATGCAGAAGAACAGATGATTGCAATAACAGATGATTGCAATGGCAAGGACCAACAGGAGGAAGAGACTTGCCCCGAAGCCTGAGGTGCCCTTGCAGAACCGCTTCACCGCTCTGCAGGCCGAAGAGGAAAGTCCTGTCACACCAGGAGAAGCGCTGGAGCTGAGTAACGCAGCCC
>NW_008795021.1:2389762-2460465 GCF_000699145.1 Aptenodytes forsteri | reverse complement strand
GGGCTCTGAGCAACCTGATTTAGTTGAAGATGTCCCTGCCCATGGCAGGGGGGTTGGACTAGGTGACCTTTAAAGGTCCCTTCCAACCCAAACCATTCTATGTTTCTATGAAAATAGGTACGTCAACGTATCTACGGAATAAAGAACAACTAGATTAGGAAACATGCTATATAAGCCATCAAGATTTTAGCGGAGCGTTTGCCTTTTTCCATGATGGTATGTCACACTGGGAACATGGTCCACCAAGGAAATGAAATTCTAAATGTATTTAGAATTTAGATGTTGATGACAAAGACAGTGCTGTGCTGATGAAATCTCAGAGGTAAGCACAGGAAAGGATGCTTTCTGGTCACAGCATAAAAGAATCCACAGGGCTGAGGCCCAGTCCAGGCTTAAATGGAAGGAAATATTTATCACAGCGCAGATAAAAGTTATGAAGTGCATTATGTACAAAGCATTTATGTACAAAGCATTTCCAAAAAGCCAAGGATGAGCACAAGGCAACAGAACTGAGCATGGCTCCCTAAGCAATGCTGACATTAGTAAGATCCTGCTGTAGCTCTGAAATACAAACATGTATAGGGAAATGAGATACGGAATAGCTCCATTATTTTCTGGCTCATTTAATATTATGTATTTTTCCTTCGGTGAAAGCGAAGCATGAGCGGCAGAAGCCTGTGGCCAGTTTAACTGTGAGAGGGTGAGTCCAGGGACCTTCTGTAGCTCTGATCCTCACCATCCCACCTGGTGCCCAGCAGGTCCCGTGGTGGTGGTGGAAGGGCTGCTCCTGCTTACGGCGTTCCTCAGCCAGAGCTCACCCTGGCATAGCCTCCCATGGAGTGCTACAGGGAAGTGCCTGCTGGCTTGATACCAGGAAAAAGGCCAGAAAGCTTATAGGGGCAGCTTTGTACCTCTAGATAACATGCAGGCAAGGAGACCGTGCTCTCTCCCATGCCTGCATTCAGTGTCACAGTGAGCCCACACTGTCACATCAGTAAGCCTAAAGGGGTCTTTCACATCTGGGTCTTCACAGCATCCCCAGTACCTTTGTACTGGATGCCAAAGGGCAGAAGGACTGCCAGAGGAAGAAGAAATGTTTAGGGATCAGTAGATGGAGCAGAAACAGGGTGCCACAGGACAGAAGATGAAGCAGATGAACCTTAAGACAATCTGAAAAAGAAAATTGGGAAAAGGTGGAGATTATTATTGATTTATACTCTGTCAGTAAAGCTACTTTGAGGCTGATGCTATGCATACCCTTAAAAAAACCACATACAGTATATACCGATATTTACATGCAGTGACTTCCCCTAAAATTTTAGTAGAAAGTAGAGTAACAAATACGACAAAGAACAGTGATTATTTTTTTCTGAGGCTACTCTGTCCAGAAGATAAAAGCTTTAGATCCTAAGGAGGGAGAAAAAACATTGAAAATAAAAATCAGCATTAACCCAGGACCTGAAAGCTGTACTTTCACGTTGTACTGCAGTAGATGGGTTTTAATCATCAGAGAAACTACATATATGAGACCCAATGCAGCAAAGTCAGCTTGTGGGGCTGATGGGTGTTAAGCTAGAAGATTCGGAAAAAAAAAACCCCAACCAAAAACCCAAACCAATTGACAGTTTGGGAGCAGCAGAAATTTAGCAAATAGTTTCAAAGAAGCTTCAAAAGGTGGCTTTATGGCTGATACCTGTAGGGCCAGGACATGCTGGTAACCTGGGAGATAACTTCCCCCTTATCCTTCCTGATTAGAAGCAGGGATTTGAAGTGTATCTTTGTCCTCGCAGCAGGATCATCTCAGTAACCCGTATGCTATGGCCTCTCTTCTGCCAAAACAGTCCCGTTTTACAGGAAATGGGAAACACCTGCGTCTGTGGTTGGCCAGAGACCTAATCAACAAGTCATGGCCCAGCCTCCGGGGAGGCCCGGCTGCCAGTCCCTGCTCTGGTCAATAATAAATGTTTTATACAGATTGGAAGCATGTTGACCAGTTGATATTGAAATGAACTTTCTACTGTAGACTATCCTACATGCAACCTGTTCCGGAGGAGGCGATAGGAGGGATTTGAAACAGGTTTCTCAAGTCCGGATGGAAGTCTTAAAGGAAGGGAAGACTAGTTTTTTCTTTTCTTTAGACTTTTTCCCTCGTTTTGGCCAAACATACTCAACAATATCAACTCACATTTGGAAATTGGATTGATTCAAATTAAACCAAATTTTCAGGGAACAAAGTATTTCATAAATATTATAAACTGTTTTCATGAGAAAGAAGAGATAAAGTTAGATAAAATAATTAAAAGTGGAGTAGAAATCCAGAGTATTTATGAGATATTTCTTCACCCAGGCTTGTTCTGTAACCTTCTGCAGTGGACCTTTCTTGCTCTGACTCACAGAAGTATGACTACTTACCTGAACTACGTCTGGGATTTAGATACCTGGCTTGGGGTCTCCACAGGCTGTCGGACGTTGTACACTGGAGCTGTGCTGCTGTGCTGTTCCCAGACCCCTGCCCTACCTGGGAAGAGAAGTCAGGCAACTGCCAACTAAGTCCATTCGATGCACACTCCCACAGAGTATCATTCTCTGAGCCTGGCCTGACGTAGCAGAAAGAAGAACGATAAAACCTTGTACAACTGCTGCACAATGGAAATGTTCAATTTTAAGACAGGTATCACCTTTAATGTGGTGCTCCTCTAACAAGTCTACAGGGAAGCAGTCAATAGCAGCATTTTCTCTTGTTCTTCCTTTACTAATTTTCTCCTGTATTTCCAGTCTCCAAAAGCTAATGAAAAGACATACCAGGATGTCTAATAAAGTGCTAACAAATGAGTCTTTCTGATGTTTTTCAAGGTCTTGGATAATAAACACCAACCAGAGGTCTCACCTGAGTTACTTTACCAGCCATTGGGTACAGCAAGGACTCCCGGGCTAGCAGGAACTGAGTGCCCACCGTGGCAGCCCATTGAGAAGCACAGCGTGGTCCCCTTAGCCCACCATCATCATTCCACAATTACCTTTTGTTTGCCATATGCCCCTGTGAAAGGAAAGTTAGATAGAGACCTTTTTGCTGTAATTCTCATTGACTTTTGGTGGTTTATATAAGGCAAAATAAGATTCTGTAATATGCTGACCCTTTTGGCATAACAACATATGACCTGTTTATCTTTTTCTATTGACAGTTCAAGGTCTGACTGTATTGGGAAGAAATGACAATCCATAGTGGGACTGGACATTTAGGGTTGGGGGTACTGTGCTTATTTCAGCCTGAACTCTGTTTCAGTTTTGCATGTGTAAGAAAACTGGTGCCCATTTGGCTGCCTTGAAGGAGGACTGTTTAGGGTTGGGTGGAGACAGCTGTGGCAAGGCTGAAAGGCACCTTTCATCCCCGTGCGAGAGAAGAAACAGAGAGGATATGTGAGTGTTATTTAGTGAGGAACGCCATGTTCCTCTTCCAGCTCCCAGCAGACCCAAAATCCAGAGGAAGTCTGAAACGAAACCAGGGAATTTGGCTAAAATGATTTTTTGAAAGTGCCTGCAATGTTAGGAACTTCCACAACCATCTTAAGAAATCTGGTGGGTTTTGTCATAATACTGCAGGCTCACATAGGACTTAGGAAGAAAAATGCACCTGGTCTCTGGCTGCCATGAGTGGCTTAGGCTGTAGCCCTGTGGCCATGGGTCTGTTCTGGGTCCTGGGCTGCTTCAGCTGATCATGACCACGAGCTTGTGAGCCAGTTGCTACCCCTGCCTCTGTCCTGTGTCCTCCATTTTGCCACTTGATTGCAACTTAAAATAGTGCTCCACCTTCCTTCCTTTTTATTGTACCTTTATTTTATATCACTTCTAAAGAAATGATGGTTGCTTTTCCTTTTGCCATTAGGGAAACCTGGAGTTTCTTTCTCTTTCCTTAACTAACATTGAAAGCTCTCTCACTTCTTTTCCAGCTTTCTCTTTCTATTAACATAATGTGTGTCTTTCCATCTCAACTGCCATTTTAGTCTGAAAAGTGACTGTGAAATTGCTTTTATCTGTAACGTGCTCCCTATAAGAGTTCGGTTGGGTCTTATTTTAGTGACAAAAACAAGCTCCTCCTGTTATAGCTGCCAAATTAACATGGCTGAGAAAAAAACAAAGTAGAGTCTGTTTCTTCACTGGTACCTTAAAAAGAAGTCTATTTATGTAAAACCTATCCAATTTGTTCAGACTTATGTGATTCCAGAGCCTGCTCATCTAAATAAGAAATGACGCAGGTCCTAGTTTTCAGTTGTCTACAGCTCTGAAAGCTGTCGACAGACCTGGATGGACAAAACTTGTAATCTCGGTCCTTACGAGCTTACAGAAGAAAACTAGTTTTCGGATCACAGATTGAATCTGCAATCAGTTCAATGCCCGGAGGCAAAAAAGAGCAAGCTGCTTATTTGTATGCTGGGCAGGCTCAGTTCTGAAGTACTGAAATCTTCAGTGTCATTTTGGTAATAGTTTTCCATTAAGACACCAACATTTTTAAAAGTCTGGGAAGTGAAATTCCATAGCTTTTTATTAATTTAGGCCAGGCCTTCACTTTTCCAATATGATGCAGAAAAGGAGCCCTGAAGCCTCATATGGCATTAATGAAGGCAGGGCTGCTGCAGGGTGGTGGGAGTCACAGAGCCCCTGTGTGCACCACGTATCTCCCACCCGCTGCCCTCTGAAAAGGAATATCCCCTTGCCTTATCAGCTGTCTAACTGACGGTCTTTATTGAAATGAATATACAAAGGGAAAATATTGTGTCTTGTCCTTATACATCTGTCTCTGCAAGTGCATTTGATAGGTTTTTCCTGATACCATTAGCTTGACCCATTTTTTTGCATGACCCCAGCTTTGCAAGGTACATGTCACATTATCTTGCAGTAAGTAAAATAAATTATTCCATTTTAATTTGCTAAATTTAATATAAAATGTTTTAGCTGCATGTTTTAGTTTTGAAATCCCTTTTAACAACTGAGTAATAGACAGTACTGTATGTTTTCATTTTTTTAAATCATTCACTCCTGATTCAAGTCATTAAGATTTATAGAGTTAGTATACTGTCTGTTGATGCTGGTATTTTCTTGCTTTACTGTCTCTTTGTAGCAGGGATCCAACTTTAAACTTAATTTGCCTCCTCAGTTTTCACCATAAACAGTGATGTTCCATGGTGTGTTTTTAGTGATGTGGCAGAAGACTGAATCATAGAAAAAGGGACTCAGAAGGATCTCAAAAGATCGCTCACCCCTACTTTGAGGCAGGTTCAACTGCATTTCTGTCGTGACTCACAGATATTTGCCAAAATATTTGTTTTTGAAGGTGTCCAGTAGTGGATATCCCAGAGCTTGTCTGGTAATAAAGCCAGTGCTTCACTATATTTTAGGGTTTCTCATTAGGGTTTTCTTCCTATGTCCAGTCTGAATTCCCTTTCTACAATTAAGCCCACCCATTCTTGCCTTCTCTGCTGTATGCATACAGAGAAAATCTTTTTTCCCTTTCTCTGAAACATCCTGAGTACTGTCTTGTTCCCTCAGACTCTTTCTCTGTAGACTGAACTTCTCTTCATTCAGCCTTTCTCAGAGACCATATTTTCTGGTCCTCTGATCATTCTTACAGCTCCTCCCTGGTCTCTGTGCTTGCTTACTGGCTCTCCTGAAGCAGAGTGCTCTGATCTTTATTTGTAACAGAGCTGAGCTAGCACAGTACTGTTTTAAATCATTTTAGGGAGACAGCAAAGCTAGAAGGAAACCCAGTAATATCTTCATTAAAAAAGCAAGTAAGGAATAAGAGGATATGTTTTGTGACAGAAGCCAAACAAGCAAGGAACCAAAGAAATTTGCTTACTGGCTCTCCTGAAGCAGAGTGCTCTGATCTTTATTTGTAACAGAGCTGAGCTAGCACAGTACTGTTTTAAATCATTTTAGGGAGACAGCAAAGCTAGAAGGAAACCCAGTAATATCTTCATTAAAAAAGCAAGTAAGGAATAAGAGGATATGTTTTGTGACAGAAGCCAAACAAGCAAGGAACCAAAGAAATGGTTAAGTTTTCCAAATGAATTAAAAAAAAAAGCAAGTAAGGAATAAGAGGATATGTTTTGTGACAGAAGCCAAACAAGGAACCAAATTCTTGCCTTCTCTGCTGTATGCATACAGAGAAAATCTTTTTTCCCTTTCTCTGAAACATCCTGAGTACTGTCTTGTTCCCTCAGACTCTTTCTCTGTAGACTGAACTTCTCTTCATTCAGCCTTTCTCAGAGACCATATTTTCTGGTCCTCTGATCATTCTTACAGCTCCTCCCTGGTCTCTGTGCTTGCTTACTGGCTCTCCTGAAGCAGAGTGCTCTGATCTTTATTTGTAACAGAGCTGAGCTAGCACAGTACTGTTTTAAATCATTTTAGGGAGACAGCAAAGCTAGAAGGAAACCCAGTAATATCTTCATTAAAAAAGCAAGTAAGGAATAAGAGGATATGTTTTGTGACAGAAGCCAAACAAGCAAGGAACCAAAGAAATGGTTAAGTTTTCCAAATGAATTCAATGTTAAAAAAAAAAAAAAGAAAAGAAAAATCCCATATACAATGAAAATGCAGTGAAAAAAATATAGCTAATATTTCTAGACTATGAGGCAGCTTGTATAAACTTGGCTGAAAAAATCTGCAGTAAGGAGTTTTAATGATATGAGGGAAATAAAGTGTGTAAGCAATTTAAGGAAAAAATAAATCCCCTAAGTGGGGAAATGAAGCAGCCTGTGCTGCTCTGGGGGGGTGGTGTGGGGGGTGGTGTGTGTACTTCAGTGAGAGAGAGAGAGAGAAATTGCATTTCTGTTGGTAAATTTTAATGAAATTGAACTATTTATAGCAAGACAGTTGCTGTAACAGTTCAGTTGCCAAAATTTTAAGGAAAGACCCTAGGTCATAATAAATAACAGCACAACTAGCATCTGAAATACAGAATCTACTTTGCAGGAGAGAAGAGCAAAGAACATGTTAATTGATACAGCACATGCCTACTGTCATTCATACAGATGGAAAATAAGGATATGTTTATATGGACCTTTTTTTTTTTTTTTTGAGATGTGTCTAGATTAACAAGTGCTTGCTTTCACCGAGATGAAACGTGCATCACCAGGGCCAGGGTGGTTCATCTAACCTGGACAGCACATGATACTGCCAGTGCTGGGGTTTTCTGGCAAGGGTCCGGCTGCCCAAGGGCAGTGGGAATCCATACTAGGGTGCCAGGCTCCCTGCCCCTCTCTCTGGCTCCACCCTGGAGAGCCTCATGCAACATCTCTTGTCTTTGTTTCTCCTTGTATAAAATGAGAAGAACATATTTTGAGTCTGCGTCATGCTTTGGGTTCTGTGGATGACAAACACTTTCTCCAACAGGGAGTTTCTAGTTCTAAAACTATTTCTCAATGTATCTACCAGGCACACCATTGGGTTATGTACGCCTTTCCAACATGAAGATTGCATATGCTTTTGCCCTGAAGTGGCAGTAAAAGTGTAACTTAACTAATCCATTCCACACCCTGCCCCCCAAACACTAAAATGTCCCATGGAGGGACAGTAAAGTCCTGAAAAGTTGCAGTTCAGTCTGTGGCCCTGCAGGGATTCATCTCCTTCACCACCATTCAGGTTACTGAGGCTCAAGAGGGTTTCTTGTATTTGTTCCCCTCTGTGACTTATCCTTCCCTTTGAATTATCCTACTGGACTCTTGAGTTATCCTACAAGCCTCTTCTGGACTCTGGTATCTCAAGACTAATTCAGGCAATTAGTTGCTGTCTTACAGAGCTAACTGCTGATGCAAACCAGGTATCATCTGTGAAGAAAGCAAGAGAAGTGCTAAAAAGAAAAATGCTGAAGCCTAAAACTGATATAAAAAGACTGAGAAAAGGCAGGACTGGACAAGACTGTCTTTACTCCCCCGTTTGTCTTTTACTCCCTTATATGTTGCTTCTGCAACATATAACATTCCTTGCTGCCAGCAACAAACTAACCCATCACACATAACTCACTGTCTGGCCATCACATCTGTAACTTGTGTCATATGATATTATGTGAAAAGTAGACAAAGCAAAAGGGAGTGTTACTGCAGTCTAATACCAAAATAGTATTTCTATGGAATCTAGTGCAGCAGGGTACATGTGTTTCAAGAAGCCACAAAAGAGGAGAGAAATTGTTTTCAAGGTGTTAATCAAATATATGAAACTCTGATTTTGCCATCCTGAACCTCAGGGTAAAAGAGATTCAGGTTTGACTATTTGTTTCAAAAATCTGTTGCCATAAAAATGGGATCAAATCCAGGACTTCGCTGGGGAAATGAATGGCAGAATTCCTGCTGGCTTTGATAGCACGAGAGTCTGGCTCCTGCTTAGCATGCAGCAAGGGGGGCTGCTTCGCTTTGCTGGAAGATGGAGATGCATTCCCTTGCCCCACGCGGAGGAAGTGCATTAGAGCTTATGTGGGGTGAATTAATAGTTCTTAGTGCTTTTGGAGACATTCAGACTGCATTTGTTCATGCTTCAGTGGGCAGCTGGATTAGTTTTGGGGTTTTGCCAGTGATAGCTGGTCTTTCACCATTAATGTCTGACTAATATATTGGATTTTCATAATTCTGGCTCTCATCCCTTTATGTGTAAAATAAGTTTTTGGATAATGTGTCTCCTCACATAAATCTGCAAGATATAATGAGTGAAGGTAGAGGGAAAGGCAAGCAGGAGTGGGGTACAGGCTGTGAGAGAAGGTTAGTGACAAGGAACTCCTTGGAGAGAAGGAAGAAGATGAAGGGGAAGGAAGGCACGGGGCTGGCCAGATGGAGGATGCTCAGGGTAAGTTCCCTGAGACCCAGCCTCCTGCTGAAACACAGGTTTTGATTTTTGGTTTAGGCATAACCTCTGAAAAAATATTAGTAACTGGTGCATTACTATCAGATAGAAAAGGATCCAGTTCACTTAAAAGACTAGACGCACTGCTGTGGTAAGGCCAGAGTTAATCATCAGTTACACATATCCTCAGCAACTGAAACAAATAAGCAGGCCGATAGATAGAAACTATCTGTCTCTGCCGGGTCCAGGAAACCATTATTTTGGCACGAAGAATAAGAGAGGGCAGATAATGGAATTGCCCACGCTCCAGGGCACAAACACACAAATCCTCACGCATTGCTTCATGCAACAAACTCTCTGATAAAGTTTGTTGGCTCATTCCAAATGAAGTTCATCCAGATAAAAGATGCACTTCTACATTTCATGTCCTTCACACGCACCACAAATGCAGTTGGTGCTATGGACAGGTTTTAATGGTCTAATCTGCAGCATTATGATTTCACCTTCTTCCTTTAGGGAAGTTGCAAAATAATCACAAAGTCCTGGTCCATTTACATTTTCTGGGTCACACTGGAGGAGCCCCTTGGGCTGGGCAGGCTGATCCAGATTCTCTCTCCCATGGTGACACCTCTTTTCTTTTCTTGTTGGAAGACTGTATGAGCATTTCCCTTCTTTTCTGCTGTGACAGGGTTTCCAGAAGAGCTGAGCATGGTTCCTAGCATGGTAAGCTGAGGCTGTCACTCATCACTGGAGACATGAAAGCCGTGCAGGCAAGATACTCTGGCAGGATGCTCTTCATCCTTTAGAGACCCCCTAGAGCAGTCTAGGTCCCCAGGGGAGGGCAGCAGCAAGCAGGTAGCACTCTCTAATACCCCCCACCTGAACCACAGGAGCCCTGCCTCAATTTTGAATAAATATGAGCAACTTCAGAGGATCTTGTGTATTAACATGGTGTCAGCAGATCATGGGTTGGAGGTAATTTCTCTAGAGGCTGAAAGGTTCCCTTCAGAGGGAGCAACATAGCCAGGCCGTTAGGAAGCTTTTGGCTTGTGCTATACTTTTGTTGACTCCCATATATTTGTATGTGGGAAAGACCGTTTTCAACTCTGATGAGAGTGTTGCCTCAAACATGGTAAAAGCTCATGACTGTAGCAGAGAACACAACTACTTCTTAAAATGTAGGTTGATCAGTGCGTGGAAGAGCTTGTGATTGTGGAGGCCCGGACTGTGGTGCAGGCAGTCCTTCCATCTTTGTTTTCCTAACAAGGAGCACAGTTACACAGTAAACACCCTCACTCAGCCACTCAGCTAGAGGGGAAAAGCCTTTGAAGTATCCCCGTCTGATCTCTGCGGGAGAGGTGGGGGGCCCTCTGAGAGCTCAGTCCCAGAGACACCCTTTGGGCTCAGGTTTTTCTTTCCTTAAAAAGGAGCGTACTCCAATCCCCATACAACTAAAGATCCCTGTTAAAAATATTGACGAATTGCATGCTGCAGTTTTTCTATGTGGAGAAATCGAACTCAATATTTTACCCAGAGATCCTCGAAGTATCCCTAGATCATAAAGCAAATAGTCAGTTGATATTTATTGTTTTTTCCCCTTATATTGCTTTGCTATTTCAGGTGTGCTGGCATACTCTAATTTTATTTCTCCCCTTATGACTAATCTATGATGAAGACGTTGTATTTGCAAGAACAGAAGCAGCTCCATAGTGAAAAAGGCCTTGCCAAGTAAGGCAGGAGGGAAAACAATACCTCAACACTTCTTGTCTATCATTCACCTGCCCTCCTACAATGCAAGCAATTCAACAAATATCAATTAGTATCATTCTTATTAAAACTTTCCAGCTTAAAGTGCTAAGTTCTTTCCCCTACAGAGATTTCTCTTTTATGGGAAGTTTGATGTCAAGGTCTAAATCTGTTTCTGCCTCAGACTCAACCTCATACCCAAAGCCACTTAAATTTGCCAGAAAACTTTGGATTCAACCACTGGCTGAAGATCTTCAATGGACCCTAATGGGTTTTCTCCCCACAGAATACCACTGTAATCACTAAAAATTTTGCTGAATAAGCAGAGAAATAAAAGATACAGCTGCTTAGCATACATTAAATCTAGGCTCTATAAAAGTCAAGGTAAGAGACAAGAAAAACAGATGGTTAAAACCCAGGAAGCAATGGAGCTTCAAGTCAGAAGTTACGCTGATGTGGAAATTAAAGCAGGATTAACATCAGGCTTAATCATTATTAATGCAATACTTAGTCTTCGTTTTCCATTCCTGTCCAGACTTGCGTTTGGTAAAATACTCTTGAGAAATAAGCACTGTTATCCTTATTTTGTAGTAAGATTAAGCTTTTAAGCCTTTTCTACAAAAGCTATTGCAATGGCTGAGGCGAGAAACTTTAGGCTGCCTATCTACCTCTTCACCATTGAATCGCTCTCATTTTGCAGATGTCCTTGGAAATCTACAATCCTTCCCTCTTGTGTAGGAGTTGGACAACTGGTGAGGCAGGTGAAGGCACCAGAATGGTGCCGCAGACCTGAACACTTACTGTGAGACTGTGAAAACTTTGTCCTCTGCTCTTCAGCCAATTCCCAGCCCTATTTGCAGGGCCTGGCTGCAGCACGCTGCCAGCCAGCCTCACGCCGCTCTGCCTCGCACATCACAAGAGGACTGAATCAAACAAGTAAAGTCTACAGTTAATATTTTCACCAAATAGATGTACTGTGTATTGCTCCATATATCATCCATGAGTTGGCACATCATGAAAGAGTCACTACCAAGGTCTCAAAATATGTATCCCTTGGCAGCTCTCCTCTACCAGGCGAGGCCACTTAAAGGCTGCTTTCAGTGCTTACACTAACGCTTCCCCGTGGGTGGCAGGAGCAACATGCCAGCTCAGCAGCCGCTGCTTGTCCCAACTTTCAGGACACCTCTAACCATTACAGGGCTGTAACTGGAAATCCCAAAGCTATTATCCAGTTCATTTTCACAGCCCGCAACCCACATTGTGAAAATCTTTGAATCCCAAGCAACATTAAAAAACCTTCACCTTCTCTAATAGAGGATGAAAATACAGTGAGTTGCTCTTTTTTTTTATACTGTCGCTTTTCTGAATACTGCTTAGCAGTCAGAAATGAGATTACTACCTTGGCTTCATCAGCGAGGCCATAGTGTAGTTCTTCCCTCACAACCAGATGCTTGTGGAGCACTAGTTGCATCAGCAGTTCATGACCACTCTGCACAGTGGTGTGTTCCCCTGGGGTACTTTAGTAAACATAATTTGTGGTCCTAAGTCACATTTTATGTCTTTTTAGTGCTGCATACGAATGCCAGTCTTTTAATTTAAAGTGGGACATTTGAAGTCAGATTTTACAGGGAATCAGGTTTTCCTTTGGTACCTAGAAACTACTCTGGGGAAATAACTATTTCCACTCCAAAGGCACCCTAAAGTCATTTGCCTCCTTCCAAACTGAAAGCAGGGTGATGGTGGAACCTCAGACTGCAGTTTACTATGTGAATTGCTAGTGATTTGATTAATTTTCCTCCCATAGGAACATTCATATAAGAAAAATTGTAAAAGGAGTGTTTATATTCATACAACGGGGACATTTCTGTTATGCTTTACAACCTTGGGTTATTTCAAAAATATCTTACTTTACATGAAATTATTTAGCTGTTCTTACTCTCTCGTTCAAGGCCTTTTGTCTTATTTGATTATTGCAACATCTTTACAATTGCAACGCACCACTGCTCAGAGACGCCCCCTTTCTCTGCTGCATCCAATGTTTGAGACTTGCCCTCAGATTTGTGTGCTTCATACCCTATCATTACTCTGCGTTTTCCCTGCCTTCTAACATGGAAAACCACTTGCCACCACTAGCTGTCTTCTTCAGATTCCCCCTTCTAAAATTTTCAAATACCAGCTTGTGTGATCTTCTCCATCCTGGCCCTCGTGTTTGGAGGAGCTCTCTAAAATCACCTGCAATGAGCAATGTTGAGTCTTTCAGGCTCCTGATGCAATCCATCTTTGTAGGAAGGCCTACAAAAGCCTATGTGAACTGTACATTGTGATCATGGGACCTCTGCCAGCGGTATTTACTCATAATTTGTTTGTTTTCCCTATATCTCTCTGTTTTCCATCTGCTTCACTTCTCTGAGTAGAGCTCGGCATTTTCACCTCTTTGCATAGTCCTTATCACGGTGGGGTTTCAGTTCATGACTAGGGGAGCTATGTGGCTATGTGCTGCACTACTACAAATAGCAAATGATACTTGTTATTTAGACATCCTGGCGAGCAAGACTGGAAATTTCTCAGGCCAGGATCTGTCTTTTGTGCAGCACCTAAAATCACTTGCTTTTGAAAGATGATCAGAAACTGCTGAGTAAATATTTTGTCTATCATTAATCTCAATGCAGCAGTTTAAATGATCAATATCTGTATTAGTTTACCCAAAACAGCTAAGTTTCTGCTCTGTCTACTTGTTTTGTCACTCTTGGGACTTTTCTTTCTGCCTCTTCCACCCCATCCGTGCTTTCTGAACACCTTCTGTGTAAAATTGCAGCAGGAGGGACAGCCTGGAGTAGCTGCTAGCTGGTTTCACAGAGCTCCTGCCAGTTTTCCTTCTCAGAGTTAGAACTTTGCTTTGGTTACTGCACTGGTTTTGTTTTCTTTTGGGGGATATTCTGAGATACATTTTTTTTTTTTATGTCTTTCCTGCATGGGAAAAATTGTTTGAATCCAGACTGGAGCTATCTGTAGTGTGTATGGGAAAAGAAGAAAAGGGGAAGGAAATGAGGGGCGTAAATCCAGCTCTTTGCTTCTGACCTCGAGGGGAGTGGAGAGGCTCCACTGGACATGAAGGCAGTGTCTCTCCTTCCTAAGTGCCCACTAGCCCTCAGCAAGCTCACAGTTCAGCAGCTATAACTCACTTTAGCAGCTTCTCTCACTGGCAGATGCAGATTGCTGCTAATGAGATGGCTGGCAATATTTGGCAGCTGCTGATGGCAGTGGTTCCAGAGGCAGCTTGCTAGATTTGGCATGCCCGCAGCATCAGCAAAAGCGCAATCGGTCCCGTTGCATTCCCACGGATATTCTGAAAACACATTTCTGTGTTTTTCTACTGGGGTGTGGCATGCTATCCTACTTCAAGCACAGAGTGTTTCTATCATTGTTCTTCATTTTTCTTTATATCATGTTATGCCCAGAGATCAGCCCAGTCCTTTAAGGTGCTGCTAAGCACACCCACCCTGCTATGTACATTCCCAGGGGGAGGACAAAAGTTCTGTTGTTTTCTGAGCGAGGTCCAAGCTCAACACTGGCTGATATACCAGGCTCCCAAAGCTTGTGGCGCTAAGACTTGAAGTGGATAAGGCCTGTTTTTCTCTTTGCCTTGGATATTTGTTCAAGAGCAATGATTTATGGCAGTGAGCTGAAACATGAACCTGACCGGCAGTGAAATTAAAGTATGGGTAGGTTGGTTTAACAAAATCAGGTCTCTTCCCTGTCAATGTAGCTACACTGGCCTGAGGTCATGGGCAATAGCCCTAGGTCATTTTGGTCTAGGAAATAGCTTTCGTTTGGCATTTGTTTGTGAGCTCTCTGTCTGAACAATAGAACTGTGCTCTAAAGGATTGGGATGATGGCACTTTTGTGAGCAAGGGAGGTAGGGAGAGATTTTATAAACACGCACATTTACTTTCTCTCTTCCCTGCTGTTACAGTCCCTGATCAGCTTTGGCTGAGAGGTAGCTGACCAGCCAGAGGTGAAGCTGGGTCACTCTGAGACTCAGCTTCCCATGACGGGATGCCACATTTAGCAAGCTTGGAATTCGGTGCATGGAGGGAAGTCCACACCTTATTTAGGCCATCTGGAGCACAGGGCCTTTGCTGTGCTAATTTAGACAAGAAATTTTGCTGCAGCAAAGGGAGTTTACATCACTTGGTCCTAGAGCAGCCACGTGTTCTGTTCCCAAAGTGTTGGATGGTGACTGTACATACACACGTGTTACCGACGTGCTTGGCATCCTTCAGTATAGACAAAGTGTTGCAGAGTGTGGTACTTTCCGGGCTTTGTAATTCGTAGGTTGAAAAGGGTCTGGGCTGCTCTCCATGGCTGGGAAAGATGCAAAATATGGCCAGTCCACCTGGAGTTTGTATTTGCTAAGTTTTGGAGTGTGTTTTATTCATTTGTGTATAAATGGCAGAATGCCCATGTTCCACTGAAAAGCTTTGGAAATCACTTATAATATTGTCCCTCCAGAAGCCAGTAAAGGTAGATCCAATTTAGGGAAATATTGTGTCAGCTTCCGATAGTAGATAAGCAATTGCATTTTTTGTTTGTTTTCTTCAGACACTAAGTTCTCAAGGTGATCTGAGTGAAGAGAGCTTGATCCTATTCAGCTCTTCAGGAGTTGTTAAAACTCCTTTAAATCTGTAGATGACAGTGCAGCAGTGCGTGTGTGGGAGGAATGAAAAGAAAAGCTAGCAAAAGAAACCTTCTGCCCTTGCTTTGCTCTAAAGTCTGGATCTACTTTCCTGACCTGATAATGTGTAGCCACCATACAGCACAAACCCCACAATCCAGACATTTTTCATGGAAATGCTCCACCGCAGTTTCAGCTCTGCAGGTCAGAGAGGGCCACAGCATTTTGTCCAGCACAGCCCTGCCAGCATCAGCTGTGTCTTTCAACTACGAACTGGCCCTTCACATCTTTACAGCAGGGCAATGCTGCAAGGGGCTGTGGCAGTGCTAGCGCACGGGAGCCATGGGCTGCACCTCTGCTCTATTCCTCGCAGGAAGAGCACTGCCCTTCCCGGAACTCTTGCCTGGCTGCCCAACTGCAGGATGGGTAGGATGTCCATCGCCACACACAGCACAACTGAGCCCTGCACACACCATCTTTTCCTGGTTATCCCTGTTGTTACCATACCCCATGTTTGCTGATTCCATCCAGATTCATCTTGTTCCTGGCACCAGAATGGCTCTGTGGAAAAAATAAGTAAAGACGTAATTAGCCAGACTTAAAATCAGGCTTTTAGAGACAGTTTTGGACAAAAATTGCAAATAAGATAAATATAAAAATGTATTTTTTATTTGTACTTAACAATGACATTCCTTTTTAGCTATTTTCTATACCTGTTACCTACATTCTTCTGGCATGTCCTAGCTGCAAAAACTGGGGCTTCAGACATTTCCTAGGGCTTCCAGATGGTTCCCTAAGTTTTATATGACTCTACCTACCCCCTCTGACATTTCTTTCTAGTTAAGATTTGAGTACAAATGGAAATATTCCAGATGGATTTAGCTGGAGCCAAGTGCCTTCAGTACTTCAGAGCTGCCTAGACAGCCCACTAACTAATTGTCCCTTCTCAGTCTGTTCATGTTAAATTCCTCAGACTTCTTTTGGGGTTACAAAAATGTTCTTCTGTGATATGCAATATCAGTAAGTTATACTTTGTTCAATGACATCCATATCCCCGTTTCTTTAAAAGACTACATATATCCCATTTAATAATAGCGTGAATAGCAGACCCAGCAAGAGATTTGCTTTGCCCAAACATGTCTGGCAGTTTCCTCCTCCTCCCCTCAAAAACGCTGTGGTTCTTGTGTGGCATGGTATACCTTGTAGTTTTATAAAAATTATAGGTAGTGCTCATGTAAATCAAACTGTATTTCCAAGATTTCCAAGTCTGGCTTCTCATAGTGAATAATGATGTAATCTGAATATGATTAATTATTGGAAAAGCAAATCTGGAGATAAGGAATTAGAGTGATTTACATTGAGGGCTGCCTAAGATTTTTAAAGTTTAATTCTCTTTACTTTTGCTGTTAGTTGCAGCAGTGTTTCCTATCTCTTTTCATGTGCTTTTCCATGGAATTCTTAAGTATGAACATAATGAAATGAGCACAATGGTCTGCAAAATTCTAAAACTAATATCTTCCTACCAAAAAAAGAAGCTAATTCCCAAGCAAGGGAAGAAACTGAACGCTTCAAATCCTTTGTTCCGCACTGCTACCTAAGGAGTACAGAGTGGCTTGCCTCATTAGACTTCAAAGCATGACACAGAATATAGGATATAAAAATATCAGCAAGACAAGCTTTGCTAATGGCATGTTTTTCATGTTTAAAAAACAGTTTTGTACTCTACAAGAGATTTAATCAAGAGAGAGTACCAAGGTTCATGCAACTGGAAATTAGCATTCAGTTTGTCTAAGAAAAAGACCTCTGTCTAGTCAGGGCTTTAAAAGTTGCCATCCCACAGAACAACACAGAAAGGAGAGCAAACTCTTCTAGGGCTTAGACCTGAAAGTGCATAAAGCAGAAACCACTGCTGATACATCAGAAGACAGAAATCAAAGCCTCTGACAACCTTTTAGGAGAAGTTGACATATGCCTTTTTTACCCTACATAAAAAGGCTAGCATAATTATGTCTATGGTATTTGAATGCATGCTATTAGAGATAAAACATTCATCAGCTGCTTTTATTACAGGTACTGTTAGCATTTTGTTAATTAGATGTATTATTACATGAAGCTGATTGTACCACTTCATATTCCTGGAGAAAAATATTGAGATGGGCATGAGAAGCTATACACTGGCTGGCAAAAGAGGATGAGCATGGGTTGAAGACAAAGGTGAGGAAAAATGAAGCTGATGAAAAAGAACCAGGAAAATCATGTTCACTAGTTCATGCTGACTTCCGGAGGAATAGAATCTGTGATTCCTAAGTCTTCTTATTCCCTGTGAACAGATTTCTATACTAGTACACCTCTGTCCCTACTAGAGCTGGTTTTCTGAGTAAGTAAAAAGTTAATGCTGCTAGTTGTTACTCCACTGCCTTCTTGTGCAGCTCAAGTGACAGATCTCTGTGTGGTGGATTGAAAACTTCCAGCCCTGGTGATGACCTTCCTAAGTATTGATACAATTCCACTTGAGAGAGCATCTGTTTTGAATTTGCTGTTTCTTCAGTTCAGGTCATTATACTGATATTCATAGCGATATACAATCACTACCAAAAAACTGTTAAAAAAGGTATTAAGCTGGCAAAGTCCACTACTTAAAAGTTAAGAAATGTTGGGAAATTAAGAAGCACAGTAGCACAGTATTACAGCTCACACCACATTACAAATGTATCTGGCAGTAGTGAAACTTAAAAGCTGTTTCACATGAGTCCCAGCACAACAAGATCTAAATTCCCATGAAAATTTTGCTAAAGGCTTGTGAAGCTGCCCAGCACCCTAATTCTCCTACTGACCTCTGGACTTGGATGGGTAGACCTTTTCCCAGACCTGCTGTCACAGCACCTTTTATTTTACCAGGGACTTTTATTGTAAAGTGGAAGAAAGTTGACTAAATAAATAAAGGGAATCTACTGTATTAATTGAAGTGAGAGAGTCTACCAGCACAGCTCTGTGGAGCTTTATGTAAAAGCCTTGCAAGTGAACTAGAAGTCAGACTGAACTGTGCCCCTGGCAATGGGAGCAGAGGGAAAAACAACTCTTGACCTGATTTTCTTTCCCTCTCCTGTTACCTTACAGCCACGCAGAAGCCAGGTAGACTGTGTGTGCAGACTAGGTGGGAAAGGAGTACTCATTTTGAGCCAAATGTTGTCAAAGCTTGACAACAGACTTTGCCAGAAATTTTGCTTTTCTTATACAGGAACCAGGTGTGGCTTATGATACAGTGATAAAATCTTTGATTAGACAAAATGTGACGAAAGTTCTGCATACACTAGAATAAAGCTGAATAATCTCTGCCTCTGAAACAACTTAGTTTGCTGCCTAGGAGATAGGGTAAAGAGGAAAGGCTGTTATAGAAGGCAGCAGATGTTTTTCTTATCTATATATCCTTTAGATGGCCTCATTACAGTAGTGTCTGAGTATATTGTTCTTCTTCCTGAAGACTCTCAGGAGGTAAGGAAGGATATTTTACCCATTTTCAAGAAGAATTAAGGCACAGGGGATAAACAACGTCTGTGGCATTATAAGAGGCTGACCCCAGTTGCTCAGTTTCTATTAATCTATGTATGGACCTTCCCTCAGTTCTGTTTTTGCTTCTTGTATGTGCAGCTCCATGCATAGTTTTAAGCGTCTGCAGGGAGGTTGCCTTCTTTTATGTGTATAACAACGTTTATCTAAAATACAAGATTCTTCACTAAAAACAATCAAAAGGGAGGAAACGGAAGAATGAAGTATGTACAATCTTATTTTGACTTCTCTGGGCACATGATTATGAAAGTCCAATTGCATAAACACAAATTCTTTCTTCATCTCCAGACCCAGCATTATTCAAGCAGCAATGATAGATGGTGATTGTTGTACTGGAATGTGCTGTGTTTCTGTTCACTCCTAATTCTAAATTTTATAACCCATCTTCCATCTCCACTAAGCACAAACTATTCAATTCTTTGTGGACTTTGCTGTGCTTTCATCACTAGAGTGCTCCACCACCACTGAGGAAGATCGACCCAGACTCCCAGAAGTGCCCACTAGGTTTCAGTGCCTGATCATGAGAAACTTGAGGCTGATTTCTCACAGACTTAATCTCCTCTCTCCAACTTCCATGTCATACCTTTGGGGTCTCAAGCAAGCAACCAGAAAATGAGGAACATGATTCATGGTTGTGAGTGAAAGTTTTAGCCTATATTATATAAAGGACATCTGAACCATTCAGAAGGATGTGGTCTTTGAAGAAGGGATTTAGGCAGAGTGTTGCTGTTCAAACCCAAACTACAGTTCTGAAACCTCCTAATTTGGTCGCCATCCAACCTTTCAGTGCTGAAATGCCGTAGGGAGTTTATCTCACTAGAGGCTCACGGTCACTGTGGGTTGTACTTCTATATATGCCTCAGCTATGACAAGGAGCAGTTTGTTACCTGGCTTATTCCTGAGCTGGCCTGGCATCTAGAAATGGGATTGTGGCAGTTAGCTAATTTCTCTCAGTAATTAGTAGATCTCCCTTCTGAGGAGCTTGTGTGATGTGTTACCTCAAAGCCAAGGAAACTGTCTGAGAAATTGGAGCCCAGAATTCCTTGTCAGCCCAAGGGGTAGCAATTTCAAATTAAATATTACCATTTTTCATACCTACTGTATACAAGGTAGTGGATCTTGGTATCCCTGGGACGTGGGATGGTAGGAATGTCTCTGAGGTTGTGTGTTAGCCTTAATAGTTTCCAACCTCTTGTGTCATCTGAGCAGTCACCTCCACTGTGGGTTGCTGTTTCTTCTTCCCTTGAGTGCATGAGCAAACAAGGTCAGATGACAGCAAGTCTCCAAATTCTTATGTATTCCCCCACTCCCCAAAAACTGTGGATGTGAAACTGACAAAAAGCAGGGGCAGAAACATAACCAGCCTGAAACCCTGCCTATGTTTTGAGAAAAATGTTTGAGTTCTGTCTTGGCCAGCTTTAATTTAATTAGAGGGAGGATGCTGCTCCTGTTGTCTTTGGATGCCTTTTATAGCTGAGGTTGGGGTGAAGGAAGGTTAAAGCTGCAGCAGTGTAAATAATGTAACAGTATTTCATCTTGACTTGGGATCTTAAAAAAAATATTATTAGATGACCATCCTTCTGTGATAAGAATCTGTTCAAACAGTACTATTTGTTGAAATAATTTTTGTCTATTTTCTCTGGGTGTGCTTTCTGAAGTAAGAATTTCAGAAAGCTTTAATATGAATCACATAAACAGCAAAGGGTTGAGCCGCTGTCTTTGGTATAATCCCAGATTTTATTTGTTTATACATTAGCATTAAAAAAAAAAGGAAAATCAAGTTCCATCCAGGGAAGCATCCACTTATAATTCTATTCGGAAATATTCAAAGCATCACTTTATATTAAATATTTAAAGTGTCTAAAGTGCAGCCACTGGAAGGGTTTCAGCACCATTTTTATAAGTCTCACTTAATGGTAGAACTTTGTAACTAGCGCCAGCTTGGACTGAGACGAAGCTACAATACCCAGAGCCATTGTATTTCACAGCTGGTACTCCTGGGAGTGCATGACTTGTCACATTGTATTTCACAGCTGGTACTCCTGGGACTGGCCATATGCCTGCCACAGTGCATGACTTTCATTGCCAGGATCAAAGTTTGCAGGGCAGCAAATGCTGGATTTCCCCATTCTGGCCCAACTCTGTTTTTTGTTATTAGCTACAAATCAAAGTTGAGAGAGAGAGAGTGTTAAGATGGCAAATGCTTGATGGCATGCTTCTCCCTAAGCTAAATTAATATTGAACAACATGAAACTCATTGAATGAGTCAGCCAATGAGTCAGCAGAGTAGTTAGTGGCGAAAGTGCAAGCCTACGGCTGATAGATGTGATTTAGAATCTAAAATCCACAATCTGTTTTCTTTATGAAACTTTAGAGATCTCAGGAAAACAACTTAACGTGATTGCCCAGGCTAGCAAGGAACCTTCTCCTTTATCACATAAACACTCCTCTGTGTGAATTGAACCATAAAAGTATATCCACAGAGAGCTCATCTACTGCTAGAAAAAGTTTACACATGCTTCCTTTCATTATATTTTTTTCTATGAGATAAGAATATCTAGGCTTGAGTGAAATGATCACACTGACACCAGCTAACGCAATTCATACTGCTTGGCTTCTATTCAATATGAAATCCCAACAGGAATACAAAACAAAGAGAGGATGACTGTGTAGTCAATGAATTTATTTATTTTTTTCAAAAGGAAAGAGTAAAACACTCTTTGAAAACTATGATCAATTGTCTTTAAAATGTGCCCTGTTAGCAGTGCTCAGATAGGTGGTGCCAAATGCATCTTATTAAAGTCTAATTTTATACATTGACTTTATCTGGGTATAGCAGTTAAATAATGAAAAGCATGAAAATTTAAGATCAGTATTTTTTTTAAGGCGATTTTTAAACAGAGGGATACTTGTCCTAGGCTGTGATTTATGGTATTTTACGCTGTTTGGACTTTTTGAGTTTAAAACTGCAACTTCACACATGATGGAAAAAGTTTTCAACCAAAAACCAAGTTCAGAAGTGCTCGCCAGTGTCAGGCCAAAATATTCTATAATTAATCACTGTCTAAAAGGAAAACCTCAAACCCAAAAATGTTTTAGCTGGGGAATGTGTGTGTGTAGGCAGGTGTCTGGAAGAGGAGAGGAAAGATCTCTATGTTTCTGGTTTTCTTTTTCTGATAAAAGATTTTTTTATACCAAAATTTTGACAAATATTTTATGAAATTTGTCACAGAAATATACTCCTCAAAGAAGAAAAATGTCACTGAACAGTCTAAAGAAAATCAGCTCTCTTGAATTACCAGGGAAGTTTGCATTATACGCCCAGCTCCTTTGCAAATAGGTTTTCTTACCTAGATTGTGAATCCATCTTGATCCTTTTGCTGGAGCCTCACATGGCTGTTGAGCTGACGTGTCTGGCATCAGCAATGCCCTGCTTTGTTATCTGTGTTAATGCTCTGTTTCAAATTTGTCATAAGTAGCAGATAGCCCATACACATCGCTGGTGCTGCTGGAGCTTACAAAGGGAAAATTGGTGCATATATGGGACTGTTGGGGCAGTTGCACTGGGCCAGCTCTGTAGCATTAAAAGGTTTTGAGATTTCACCCTCTCTAGAGAAAGTGTGAGAAGTCTTTCCCAAAGGAGCTGGCTATGAGGTAAAAGCACAGTTGGGTTCAGGAGCTCAGAGGTGAAATGCCTGTCCTTGGGGTTTTTTTAGCTTTTCTGCGCACTATCAAGATGCTACCTGAGCAGATGTTAGCCTAGAGCTCTACGATAAATAATTTAGGAGCAGCTCGTATTGTGAGGGTGACCGAACACTGGAGCAGGTTGCCCAGAGAAGTTGTGGAGCTTCCATCCTTGGAGATATTCAAAACCTGACTGGACAAGACCCTGAGCAACCTGCTGTAGCTGACCCTGCTCTAAGCATGGTGGGTAGACTAGACAATCACCAGAGGTCCTGACCGATCTCAGCTGCTCTGTGTTTCTATGAAGTACTAATGGTCCTGGGTAGCAGTTCTTCCTACACTAGCTCCAAGACCATCTAATTGTTCCTCCATTCAGCAGGGTAGTACGCCCATTTCAAGGCCTTGCTGTCTCAATATGCACTGTATAAACTAGAGTGTCCCAAGAGACACATTAGAGTTAAATATCAGGTCTTCAATCCCTGCTAAAGCTAAAGTTCCATGGATTTTATTTTAACAGGAAATGAATTTACTGTTTGTATTGGTGGAGCTCTCAGTGTATCATTATCAGGACCTAGTCATGACAGGCAATGTTCAAATACAGAGCCAAAGGGACAGCCCACCTCTAAAAAAGTGCAGTTCAAGCATAAACCAGAGAGATATGGATGAGAAATCCATGGAAAAAACAAGCAGATATTAGTAAACAGCATCAGGAACCTAAACATTATCAAATTTTTGTAGGCATTTTGGGAATTTAGGGAAGTTTTCCTGAGCATGGGGGAAAGAGATCAGCATGAAAGAAAGCACACTAGTTCGTGTCTGAAAATGTAAAAAGGAAGTGTTGGTGGCCAGGACATGGCCTGATAATTTAACTTTGCAGATGTGAACGATTGGATGAGTATATGAGACGATGGTCAGTGCAAGAATAAGATGAATACCAAGGGCAAAGAAGCAAATGATGTTGGATATGAAATTAGTATGAAATTTATACAAAATATGGGTTTATGCCAAAGGGAGGGAAATGTATAGGTGAAGAGGAAAACGGTGGTCATAGGTGAGGAGGAGTGGTAGTGACCAGAAATGGGAGTTTGAGACAGCTGTAAAAGGAAGAAGGAGAGAAGAGATGAAGAAAAACCTTTTCTTCTTAAGTTTAAAAACTGATGTGGTAGTCATGCTCCCGGAAGCATCCCTCTGGCAGCTGGAGAGCACTGTCGCAGCTTGCCAGACGTGCGAGTGTGTAGCCATATCCCTGTGGGTCACGCAGAGCTCCCATGTCGGGAAAAGGAGAGATGGCTGAGCCAGGAACACGCCGTGCCTGGCCCTGCAGGCACGTGGCATATGGCTTTGGGTCTTTGTCTTTTCAGGGCAAAATAAGGCAAATATTTTACTAGCTAAATGTCATAGTAGTTAACTTATTTTCCCACTTCAATAGTTAAGCGTTGGCTAGAAAATATCCCATACCCATGTCACTTAGCCAGCAGATGGGCACGAGATCAAGCATATGGGAAGGACACTTGAGATGAATGTGAGCAAGCGTAAGACATCTTGAAGAAAAGCACCAGGTTTGTTCATGTTAATAGGTGGGCTGTTTAAAAGGAACCAAGGAAATGCACTATCCATATATGTAAAATATGCTCTATGTAAAAGATTGCTGTTGACCATATTTATATTAATATTATGGTCCTACTTAAAATAATAGAGTTTCTGAGACATTAGCGCTGGTCATAGGGTAAATGGGGTCACTGTATGAGCTGGTCTGTATGGCTGCCATTTTTTGAGCTTACCACAGACGCTGTCACCTGTGTCCTGTGTTGCTCTGTTTGTTGCTATCCTCATTGTACAGCTGAAGTGCCTGGATTTGCCCGAGGGCACATGAGGAGTGGGGCAGCTGGGAGAGACACAGCTCCTCTCTGCTTCCCTGATCCAGAGCTTTGATGCTGGGTCCATGTGTCACTTCAGCTGCAGCAGCAGGTCCTGAAACCTGGTTTCAGAGGTGTCTGAAATGTTACCCCATTATTCATACTCCTTGCTTTTCTTCCCATCTCCTCACTTCATTAATGTTTTCCAGTAAGAGCTGTGGCACTTGCTGGCTCCTGCACATGGTGGTGAGTGTGCAGATCAAGCTTTATTTGGTTTTGGAGCAATTAGATCTCGTCATCATCCTTTTTTCGTCAGGACGTTGTCTTCTCCAGTGCTCCCCAGGCAGCACGTGTTATAGAAGTGCTGTGGGTTTATGTCTTTGCAGAGTCTGTGACGAACTTCAATAAAAGCATTGATGCTGTTGCGTGGGGCTGTTATGGCAATTGCAGGGGAGCTGCGGGCGGCACTGGGGAAGGTCTGGCCGCAGAGGTCTGCGGTCGCTATGGAAACACACAGCCCCTAACCTCCTTAGGGAAGATGATCTATGGCGTCCTCGCTCCTCTGTCTTGAAACACCTGGACAGAAGCAGGTGCATGAGGTGACCGCACCTATAGGAAGCACCCGCAGGTGCCCACCGGTGCAGGGACTTGGGGTCAGTTCCCCTGCGCCCTGTGGGCCCTTCTTGAGGACCCCCTGGTGCTGCAACATCAGGCCCGTGGGACCACGTCCCGGGCTGCCTTGGGTGAGGACATGGCAAGACGGGGGCACCTCCATTGCCCTCACCTACAAGTGCATCTGCATTGGCTGCAAAATCCTGTTTCCACCAGGCAGGGCCCCATGAAACCATAGTCTTGGCCTTCCTTCCTGCCTGCCTTTGGGCCACATAGCGTGTCTCCCCACGTTTAGCAGAGCCTGCAGCACTGCCGCTCGTGGCCTCTGAAACTCTGCTGTTCCATGAAAAATATCTTCCGCTGGAATATTATGCTATTAGTCTCTAGAGGAAACTCGTGACTTCTATTAAAAAAAGATTTCTAGAACTTTTTATGCGACTTAAAAAAAACCAAAACAAAACCCCAAACTAACAAGAACTAATTAAAAAAGGTAGAAATTGCTAGCTCCAGCACAACATTGGAGAAGATGGAGAAGGCCAGTTCACTGCAACCAGAGTCAGCACCGTGCTCTCCAGGCCTGTGGAGTCTAATGGAATTTTTTTTCACCCTTAACAGTCAGAGAAGAAGATGAGCAAACAAGGGAAATACACAGATTTCTCTTAGTTTAGACTTAATTAAAACATCCCCCATTCTTGCTTTAGCTGTTTCATGTTTTGTTATGTTTTAAAAGTCCTCCAGAATTGTCTCCATGTCTGTGCAGGCATTAATGTTTTTGAACAATCTTGCACATTTTTACAACATCCATTAAAGATATGAATTTAAACACTCTTTATCATAAAAGACTAAGTTATTCCAGTTGACAAAGTCTTAATGGGGAAATTAAAGCTGAATATTTTAGATTCTCACAAGGGCGTGGATTGCAGTAGATTTCTGCTCTATTGTGCGTTAATTCCCCATGATAAGGTTTTTGATCCTTCTAACACCTCGTATGCTAGCAAACACATGCATATGAGTAGTATCTTTGACTTACGCAGAGGTACTTGTGTAGGAATGATTTTGAAGTTCTGGATAATATTTTTCTGTGGTGGCATTTGGCTTGATTATCTTCATCAATTATGAAATACTTTTAAGACCATCTCAAGAATGATGGATTTCCCTAGGGGACCTAAATCTACCATAAACTCTCCTCTACTCCAGGTGCTAGGTACCTGTCTCCAGACTCAGTTTTATTCCCTCTGCCCCCCCAACCCCCCTGCCAAGTAGTCCACTATTTTTAATTGCATGTGTTTTATATTCTTTTGGTTTTAAGCCACATCCCATTTTCTCCCATGGTATAGAAAGGGAAACAGAGAGAGGTAATATTTATGAGTTATACCACAGAGTGAACTTGAGAAAGAATCCCATCACTGCACTAGAGTACAGCAGAAGAGAGTACAGGGTGGGACAGCAAAGTGGAGAAGCAAAGCATAGAATAGAATAACAAATCTCAGGAGGGTCAGAAGGGTGTCTTCTCTCCTGTATACAATGGCCTGAATCCCACAGTGAGGAGACACTGATACCAGGGGAGTTCTGGATTACAGATGACCTTCTTAATTCACTGGCCAGTAAGCTCTCACAGAAAGCTAGATGTGTGGAAGATATTAAATTCCTACATATTTTATAGAAACTGGTTGGTGGTTAGTGAAGAATGTCCCCATTGCTGTCCCATTTAAGGTAAAGATTGCTGAGTGAATTCAGCACTTATCCTCTGCATTTGGCCTCCTGGCTGGCAGTCAAAAGCATGTACTTTCAAGCCAGTTGCTGTTCATGCTGCCCCTTACCCCTTTGGAAATTATGTGACCTGCAAAGTAGACAGAAAGTGCTTGAGGGAATATGCGAATAAATATAGGAGTACTGGGAGCATATGTGAGCATATGTGGGAGAAACTGGCGGTATGAGAGGATGAAGCTGGGACAAAGGACAGAGAGATGAGGAGTGCATTGGGGATGTGCAGAGAACAAGAACTTTGCTAGAGTCAGCTTCCAAACTTCTGGTGATAACTTAGTGTATAAGACTGAATATAAGGTGCGGGGGGGAGGAGAAATGTTACTTTTGTATATTTAATGGCTATAAAAAACAGTTGGAGCTTCCAAACAGAAACTGCTTTTTGGAAGATTGAGTAATGAGTTCAAAGCTTTTTGCAATAATAAGAATCTATCTTTCCAATAGGTTCAGCTGGCTTAGATTTGTTAGATTTTCAACATAATTCCTTCGATTCTGTGTTAGAGGTCCCTGCTCTTAGGAGCTCATGACTGAAAGGACAGATATTGAGCTAAGATACAACGAGAGACTTAGAGAAAACAAATTATATGGATTTCTCTTTTGTTTGGTTGTTTTCCAAGTATGTAAAATCGCGGGTCTTTGGCTGTAAGCTACTTGGAACAGTAAGTGTTAACATTAAGAAGATGTAAGCTTGTTGAACTCCAAACCCTACATCCCTCACAGATTAAAGTTCCTCCACCATTTAAAAATAAGTGTACATGTTACCTTGTATAATCTTAAAACCAGCTAAAGACCAGAGTACTTAGGACCTTTGCTTTCTCTTTGCGTTGTCTGCAAACAGCACGAGAAAGTTAAATGAGGCTGTTGGGTTTTCACCAGTTTTAAAGGTCACCATTGTACCGTGTAGTCTTTCGATGAATCATGAAATTCACTGTAACTGTCCCTTTCTTGCTCTATGTTTTCCAAAGTATTGCTGAACCTGAGCCACATCACTCAATTCCCTAAACCAATATAATTGTGTTTTGACTGTATATTCTCTGTAGCAGGTTGATTTTGTACAGCTCTGTTCAACAAAATTTATCTTACCCTTTTCAATACTGTCCGGTCTAGAAGAGCTGTTTAATGGTAACAGGATGACACACAGGCTAGTCATCTACTGCCAAGTTGGAAATCTCAAAAGAAAATATGCCTGTACTGAATTCTGCTCTCTTACAGCTAATTACTGGTATTTAGTTACTTATGGGGAAAAAGACATTGGGATTTTATGGGATTTGTGAGGACAGTTGCTCAGCATATCTGAAAGTCAGAGCATGTGTTTAGTACTTAAAGATATTTAAAAACGTTCAGCCTGAGGACTCCATGTGCAAAAATGTTGGCCAACATATACACAATCACGTAGGGATGGAAAGAATGCATTCTAACAAATCTTTAATCTGTGCAAAAAACAATGGTGCCAAAAAGATTTCTATATAATCCAAATTCATTTTGTTCTTGAAAAGCTGTCTGGAAGGAGGGAATATTAGACACAGTTCACACTCATATCTCAGGCTTAAATAACCAGTTCTGATTGAAAGGTCTTATGTTAATTTACTTCTAAAGTCTTTGACATATAGCAGTTTTCAACTGATGATGCGCTTATAATAAAGCAAGGAGGTGAAGAACATGCATGGATATGTTGTTTTGGGGGATCCAAGTCATCTATATTTGGATCCTTGGGAGCTTGAAGTGTACATTTCCCATGTGTGTCTGTCTGGGACAAAGGCGACGAACCATGTTTCCAGTTCTCAAACTAACTCTTTCTGTGAGGAGAAAAAGCAAACAAATGAGAGCTCTATTATGTCTGTGGGTGCTGCCAGCACCAAAACAGTTTTGGAGGTTTGTCCAGTGTCAGAGGAATGGCCTAAACTTTTTAAAGGTTTGTAAAGTCTGTAAAGGTACAGACTTCTGAGGTTTGGTGATACAAAGCTTGGTGCTACAGTCAGCCCCTGAGCAGTAAGATATTTTCAGCTTCTTGCTTCTATTTCAGGTTTTCTCCATGCATTGGAAAAGTTGGCAGAGAGAATGAACTTATGCAAGAATAAATATGAAAGAGACTTTATATTCCTCTTTCCCTCTCTCCACTGTAAGTGCACTTTATGACCTTATGTTTCAGACCGTTAACACTGAAAGATTTTAAATATGGCACAGTCACATCATCCAGAAGGTTAACTAAGTGTCTTTCATCCTATGGTTTTTCTAATCGTAATGTTAAAATTTGGTATTTGTGTCTCCCAGGCTTTTGGGTGAGTAAGTTGAAGTGTTCAGGTAAAGTTCAGGATTTTCCATATCTTTCAGTTTTTTTCAAGGAATCAATTTCCTTAATAGCAGTTATTAGTTTTTCTGCCAGATGCCAAGGCAAATATGAATATGCAAGACAATGACAGTGTAGTAGATGCTTTCAGTGGTGTGAGCTGCTCTCTGTCCCTTTCTCTCCCAAAAGTGTTGAGTAAACCTTTTTCAGACAGGGCATCTCAGGCCTGTGAAAATCCTGCCAAAACTTATATTTGGGTACCTAAGCACAAGTTTAAGAGCTTAACTTTAATTTTTTATTCTGGCTTTCTTTGGTATTACTCAAAGACCAGTCTGTTTCTCTTGGAGTGAATCATTGAAATGCACAGTTATCAGCATGTGTTGTTAAAGTCATCATAAAGTAACAAACAGAACAAAGCCATACCATGTAGTCCCAAGGAGATAAATCTGATCTTTTCTCATAAAAGAAACTTACAGAAAGGAAACCTGCAAGAAAATTTTTCATTACTGAATATGTGAAGAAATCAGAAAACAAAAGACGTAATGAAAAGACAGGACAAAAATCTAACCAGCTCACACTAGTTGTCCTTTCAGTGTCCTTTCAGTGTCCTTTCACCTTGAGGTGTGAATTTGCAGAGCAAAAGTGGATCAGTGTTACAAAACTCCCTTTTGAACTGTTGAATACAAAATACGGTGAAGTAGGTATGGAAGAATTTACAAATGACAAAGCTTGGAAGTCAGGTTTAGGATCTCAAAAAAATATTAGTCCAAACAAGATATCTGGGGTTCATCATCAGGTAATTTTGCCAGTGGGAATGGAAAATCTTTTATCTTAAAAATGATTACTTAGAAAGTTCTGCAGCTCCAAAACACCCAACTTAATGAATATTATAATGAAGTAGGTATGGAAGAATTTACAAATGACAAAGCTTGGAAGTCAGGTTTAGGATCTCAAAAAAATATTAGTCCAAACAAGATATCTGGGGTTCATCATCAGGTAATTTTGCCAGTGGGAATGGAAAATCTTTTATCTTAAAAATGATTACTTAGAAAGTTCTGCAGCTCCAAAACACCCAACTTAATGAATATTATAAGCCTTTCTTGAAAGACATATTTTATTTGTGAAGTAGGTATGGAAGAATTTACAAATGACAAAGCTTGGAAGTCAGGTTTAGGATCTCAAAAAAATATTAGTCCAAACAAGATATCTGGGGTTCATCATCAGGTAATTTTGCCAGTGGGAATGGAAAATCTTTTATCTTAAAAATGATTACTTAGAAAGTTCTGCAGCTCCAAAACACCCAACTTAATGAATATTATAAGCCTTTCTTGAAAGACAAATATTTTATTTCTAATTAACGGAGAAAAAAATGTTGAGGTACTCTTGCTGTCAACTGCAATTAGCCTTGTTCTCTAGTTAATGTCTACAGTGAAATCAGAATATGTCCATTCTGTCACATCTTCATTTCTAAGAGAAAAGATACTTGATCAGTACCAGACATCCAGATTAACAATTAACTTTATTTAGCTACGTGGCAAGCTTACTGTGTACTGTCTATAAAAAAAACTAGGTAATAAGTGCAGCAGAATTTGATAAAGTACTGGTTATCAAATAAGCAGTGAAAAGGTATAATCCCAAATGTGAACAATATTTGAAAAATCCAGGGCAAAAAGATTTATGTGAACAGTTTAATATAAAAATATCCTCAAGATAAATACTAAATGAAATGTGCAGATCAAATTTGGGATGCAGAAATTGTTTCCTTTCATTTTGCAATTACAAGATATGGTATAAAGAATCTCTTCCTTCCCTTCACATCTAATCTATTGCTGTGCACCTGTTCAGTGAGATAAATAAGCACATGCCCAATTTTGGACACTTGAGTAGTTTCTATTTCAGAGGGACTGTTCTCCCGAGAAGGTTAAGCAGGAGCCAAGTGTCTTACTGAACTGGTCCTTTTGGGCTTGCTTCCTGCCCACTGCGGTCACTGGAAATCTAAACCCATGTCTTTTTCATTTTCTTTTTCTCCTAGGAGCTTGAAACAAGATTTAGGTAGCCTTTAAGCCCACCAATTCAAACTTGTAGTGCAAATAATACTCGTGCAGCAGCAGCTTTGTCTGGGGAGTAACTAACCTCTGTGATTGTTTCCATTTCTGCCCTGAGACTTTCCCTGATGCCCAGATTTGTAGGTGTGGGTATGCCTACTCAGGTGATGCCTGGGCAGGTAGTTCCCACCCAAACACTAGCTGGGTCCAAAACCAGGGTCAGTCTGTAGCTTCATCTCCCAGAGGGTCTGACACTGTAGGAGCGCTACTGCCCCCTGACCAGACCTGATCCCTGGCAAAAAGCAAAAAAAAAAGCTCTTTTCTTTTTGAAACGTGGAAGTAGTAACCCCTTTTATCTGAGAGGTTATAGCTGGGAAATAGTAGGTCTCCTAGCAACCTGAGAGCAAGCAAACCCACATCCTTCGACCTGCCAGGAAGCTCAGTCTATGACCTCTACCAAATAGCGCAGGTGATGTGAGCGGGAGCTGGCACTGGCGTTAAAGCTGAGCTGCCGAGCGGAGAGAAGCACAGGGCCAGGGGAGGAGAAGGCAGAGGCAGCCCGTGACCCGGCTGCGCAGGCGCCTCGCAGTACATAGCTGCTGGGTACAAGGGGAACCGGCTATGTGTGCTGGCGAATACTTCTAACCTGAACTTTGTACTCAATTTTGCTCAGCTGATTTGTTCGAGAGCCACCAACATTGCCTGTGTTACCCCTGCAGACAGGCGGGTGCTCCTGCTTCACTTGGGGTCCTGCCGGGGTCTCGTGGAGCCACGCTGTGCTCTCAGGTGCCACGTTTCACACCCAGCTGCCGAGATCATGGAAGTAGAGAGCAAAAGTGCAAACACAACCAAGCTTTCCGTTTGCTGGGTACTGCTGGAGAATTTTTTGGTTATTTATTCCTAAAATTATCTGGAATAATTGAGGTGGAGTTTTTTGGAGAGGGTATGACAGAGGTATATTTTATAGTAATAAATCCTCATGGCCAAAACTAACCCCTTCAAGGGAAGCATTATTTCTTCTTTCAAACACTGCTCCTTCACCTTTAGCACCCCTCTGCCAAAAATAATTTTGGAAGCAGTATCCTAAATGACCGTACGTGCAGTACAAGTAATTTCGGATGTCAGCTGGCATCAGACCAGGAGGCTGGGAGATGTGCAAAGTAGATTTGTAGCCTTGGTGTTTTGTATATGTTAACGCCTCCGGGTGGGTGCTGGTGGCACATTGCATTGGTTTGCTGTCCATCAGCACACTGGCTGCCAGCAGAGGAGAGGGTGAAGGTTGCTGGGACTTGCCAGGGGAGTGGGGCCAGCTCCTGCCCACAGCCCACAGCCCACAGCCCCGGAGGTGGCTGTGGAGGAAGGCAGCAAAGGAGCTGGAGAGGCACCACATCGAGGCAGACACCCTCTGCTCTGGGGCTGCAGGGGTAGCAGGCAGCCGGCACGCAGCCAGCATCAACAGAGGTGGGAGGGAAGACAACCTGGGGAGCCAAGAGGAGCGGACACAGTATGATCCAAACAGAAAGCTTTAGAGTTGGCTGAAACCACTCCAGAAAGCGAGGGTACAATGGGTGGAAGAGAGATTTGTTTATAAACCCTTTTACTTCTGTTCCATCTCACCCAGTCACTTTGAGAGTGTCTCTATTTATGAAGTATTTATATCCTAATAAGACCTGTCTTTCTGAGTTTAGAAGCCTTTTGATCTGGGAAGTTACTATAGTGAAAAGTAAATCCATTTGAAAGTGCTGGCTGGGTCCCATCACATTCCACTATCCCAAATTTTCAAATAATTTAATTTAGATGCTAATATTAAAACTTTGAATTTTGAACATATTTCTGTGGGAAATATTTATGTTATTTTGGCATTAGTTTTGATGTTTCCTTTTATAGCATTCAGAAAGAAAATTAATTCTGATTTTTTTTAAGAGACTGGACATGATGTATAGGCTCTGATTGCTCTCAGTTTTCTGTGGTCCTTAGTATTTTGAAAATGCTAAGAGGTCTTAGGACTACAGAAGAGAGAATATACTGAAGGTTGAAGGTGTTTGTGGTTAGGCTGCTGGTGGAATATGTCAATCAGGACTTCCCCGTGATAATGCCTGACACCAGTTCTAAGGAGAGAAAGAAATGTTCGTGCTGTGTGTTTCAGGTAACTTTAGGCAACTGAGGAACCTGAAAGTTAGCCTTGACTATTTATTTAAGAAAGATTGACATATTTCCTAATCATTCCTGCTAAGCAACTTGTTTTCTTGACAGTCTCCAAGACGGAAATTTTACAACATCTCTGTAGACTTGGTTACAGCAAACCCAGCAACTGAGTGGCATTTAGTCTTAACTACAGTTGTTGTTGTTATTACAGCATCACTATAAAACCTGTGAGAGCTGGTCCTGGATGGTGGACCCATCAGCTGGATGCTGTACAGAAAGTGAACAAAGAAAGAGATGGTCCCTGATACCAAGCACGTCAATACCTTCAGAAAACATTATAAAGCTTTGAAAGATCTGGAGTGAAAAGGTAGCTTGTGGCAGAGAGCATACTGCGCCCGTAACTAACGTGGCCGCAGCTGAGTGAAAAGGTAGCTTGTGGCAGAGAGCATCATACTGCACCCGTAACTAACATAGCAGCAGCTGGTTTTTTTTATTCAGCTGCGGGAGGGCAGAAGGGTGAGGATGCCATTTTCTGTATTCTGGGACTGGAAAAAGACCAATGATGATTAGTTACCGAGCTTCAAACCAAGGTGAACGCTTAATGAGGAACCTAATGCAGACCCTGAAATGAACATTTGTGTTACTTACCTTAAAGAGAGCAAGAGGCTATCAAAGATAAACAAAGAATTAATGAACTATTTTGGGCTGAACCAGCCTTGCTGCTTCTGCAACAGCATCTTAGTTTAAAAAAATAGCAGGTAAGAGGAGAGAGAAACACCTTTGCTGGGACCAGCTAGAATAGAGTAGTTTTTTCTTTGCTTTTTGAAGGAATATCCGGCTAGATACCAGAGGGTCCTCAAGGAGAAGCAGCCTGGTAGTGACCTGTTGTTTCTCTTTGTTTCCTACATCTGCCATGTTCTCTTTTTGACTTGGTTCAATGATTCTATGATTCTATGATTCTCTTTTTGACTTGGTTCAGTGTTTCCTGCTCTACCTGGGAAAGGTTGAGAGAGGCTACTGCAGGTGATTAATCTTTCCCTCTGTAAACTGGCAGGCTGTTGCCTATCCTCATCCATCGTTAGGAGCTGCAGCTCATCAGGTCCTACCATCTTGGAGAATCAGGAGTCCTAAAAAGACAGCTTTGCTCTTCTCCCTAAGTTACCACAGAGAAACATTTTCCCCACTGGGATTAAGCAATATTTTCCTAGATCCTTTAATATTTGTTCCTTTGTGGGCATAACAAGGATTTTTTAAGACATAGATAAAAGCTTCTGTTGACTTTGGAGAAAAGAAGCACATTTTGTGCCAGAATTACCAAGAACCAAATTTATAAAAGTATTTAGCTGTTTAAGTGTAGTTCTGATTCTTAGGTGGGATCTGCTTTTTCTGGTGAAAAGTCATCTTTCAAACTCCTAATCTTCTTCTTGCGTTCCTGCATTGCTCTTTGCACAGTCAAGTACAATAACCTAATGAATTCTACAGAATCCTTTCTCATGCTAGCAGGAACACAATAAAAATATCTGCACAGAAGAGGTGAAAAACAGTAACGATGACTAGCCTAAGCAGACTGGTCCAAGCTCACTTCTGGTTTCACGGAATACAATCAAATATAGAGTTACACCAAGATAATTCAGGTGCACACAGCTTCCAAGAATTTCCTTTAATGGAATGTTACTTAAGAAAAGCAAATTTACAGCAGGTGCCAGTTAGAGCTAAGAAGAAGATAACATAATGTAGTGGAGAAACATTAAGCGCATAGGTTGGTGGCACATAACAACTGCATGTTAAAATGTTTTCCCAATTTTGTCATATTAAAGTCACCTATAATCACAACAATTTTCTGCCCAGAGAACTTCTGATAAGATTCTGTCAGAGCTGCTGAGAAGTGTGAGAAGCCTAAAGCAATTTGACCCAGGGCCTGAAACAGCTCTTAGGGATTCTACGCTCTCTAACTTTTATTTGCAGAGTGAGTGGCAGGCGATGAATTGCCGGAAGAAGTCCCAACTCTTCCACCAAGCACTGTTTCTGATCTTCAAAACCAGAAACAAAATCAGTACTGGCTTCATGCCCACTTCACCCGTATAAGGGACAAGAGAGTAACAGTGTTGGAAATCAGGATGTAGAGGGTTACTGAAATCACCCAGCAGAGTCATGAAGGGTGGGGAAACAGTGTAAACCTTCCGAAGAAAAGAATACCTTGTCCTGGAGTAGAGGTCTCAAAACCCATCCAAACTGGCAGATCCAGTGGGATTTTTGCAATCCCTAGTCCAGATATGCATCCCCATAGCAGAGCTAGGATTACGCATGCACTGGTCTTCTCTCTTCTTACATCTTTGTGCTGGGGGCAAATGCAGAAGCTCTGGGCGGTGCCAAGATCCAGCAAAGTCCCTGCCCTGGTTGAGGGCAGACCCACTGTGCAATGCAACGGGGACTTGTTGCTCAGCCTGCCAGAATTATCTCTAAATCACCTATCCAAATATTTAGGGGGTTTAATCTTTGATATAAGCTCTCTGCAGATCCAGGCATACACCACTGCATAGATTGTGCTTGAGACTCATCAGACTCAGCTTTACTATGCAATAGTGGTGACTAGAAGTATGTAAAAAATCTGCCATCATCAAACAGTGACTGCAAGAAATGGGGCCAGACATGTAGTTGCAGTTACATTGGGCTTTCATAGTCTATTGCCTATTGTGACTCCTTCTGCCAAAGTGTACTGTTTAGTTGCTTTACCATTCCATAGAAGTGTGGAATCATTTCTTATTAGAAATATTCTCTGACAGCTCTAATACTAGTTCTGCTACTGACTATAATATCTTAGTTTGTCATATGGTCTACTTTTTACTTATTAATTTCCTTTTCTCCGGTACATTAAAAACATGTTTAAAAGTCCATCATATTAGATTATCATTGAAAATACCTTTTATATTCACCTCATAATCACAGATTGAGAACATGAAGTAGCACAGCCGGGTTGTGGAGTTTCCCTCCCTGGAGATATTCAAAAGCTGTCTGGACATTGTCCTGGGCAACCTGCTCTAGGTGGCCCTGCTTGAGCAGGGGGGGTTGCACCAGATGATGTCCAGAGGTGCCTTCCAGTCTCAACCATTCTGTGATTCTATTCTAAAATTCAGATTCCCTTTAGGCTTTATCTTTAGGAATAATTTGGTATGTCTTCTTGACACCTATTTGGTAATAGCACCAGTGAGACAGAAAACAGTTGATTTGCAGCAAGGGGAGGGAGTTACAGACACATTGCTTTCCATTTTCTGTGCCTAGTTCTTGTTTTAGCTAGTGAACAAGTACAATGTATTCAGCATGAATTTCAGTGAAGAACTGAAGAATTTTATTTTAGAAAATGCTTTCCAAATGCACTTATTTGCCTAAGCATCTAATTTATTCTGATGTATTTTATCAGTCTTCTTTTTCTTTTTACATAATGACTATTCTAAGGCATTCCATGGCTTTTCTCAATAGACTAAAATGTGCCAGTGCTGCCTAGACATTATACATCACCTATTTTTTATGGTTTGGTTTGTGTGTATGGTTTTTTGCTTTTAAAATGTGAGTTATTGTTTTTGTCAATATGTTCTTCCAGTGCTAGACATGGATTTTTAGAAGGATAATGTAAATTGGCATAAACTTATTTTGTTCTACATCCTACCTCCAAACAGAAAAAGAAATGGCACTTACTTTTTTTTTGGTTTAGCACAACTTATAATTTAAAAAATTGTTTCATTTTCATAATTATGTGTGTATGAATATTGTTATGTGTGTATCGTACTGATATATATCAGTACATATTCATACTGATGTTTATATGTGCGTATATGCATACAATTATTATATGACAGGCATATCATATCAAGGATTTAGAGCTAATTTTGCTATGTGTATCAGAACAGCTGATTACAGATAAAATGAAAGTCTGTGAAATCTGGTGTATGTGATTTCATGTTAATGGCATGTCCTTATTTTGATGTCTAGTTCCTCATTAGAGGGACATGAATTTATGACACATCTTTGATACTCTTCTGCTTTTTAGTCTTACCTATTTTCTATGCAAATCTAAATGGCAAATGGAAGGATATAAAGGCATTTTGCTGGTTTGAACAGAGAATAAAAATCATTTTGAAAGATGAAAACTCACTTAATCTTCAACAAAGTAGAATAAACACACAGACAGAAAGAGTCTTTGGGGATAGGAACCATATGACCAAATACAATTGTCTACTTGTGAGTTACCCTCTGCACTGTTTATAGTTGATGGAGATAATTAGGCACTTTTAACTGGGGTTCAATTCAGCATAAAGTATAAGTTTAAAATAGATTGGATGAATCACATCCCAAAAGTTCCTGTTTATTTCCACTAACTATAAAATGGCCCTTGGGTTCTTAGACTAGGTATCTCCATTGTAGGCATATAAAGCTGGTTGAGATAGACCAACCTGAACACAAGTGATAGAGGAGCCAGCAAGGAGAGGGGCTCTGCTGGACCTCATGCTCGCAAACAAGGAAGGATGTATTGGGGATGTGAAGGTCAAAGGCAGCCTTGGCTGCAGTGACCATGAGATAGTGAAGTTGAGGATCCTGAGAGAAGGGAGCAGCGTAAAAAGCAAGATCACAAGCCTGGACTTCAAGAGAGCAGACTTTGGCCTCTTCAGGGATCTGCTTGGAAGAGTCCCATGGGATAAGACCCTGGAGGGAAAAGAAGTCCAAGAAAGCTGGTTGATATTCGAGGATCACCACTTCCAAGCTCAAGAGCGGTCCATCCTAACAAGCAGGAAGTCAGGCAGACATGTCAGGAGGCCTGCATGGATGAACAAGGAGCTCCTCGCAAAACTCAAACACAAAAAGGAAGCATACAGAAGGTGGAAGCCGGGAAAGCTAACCCAGGAAGAATATAGAAACATTGTCTGAGCATGCAGGGATAGAGTTAGGAAAGCCAAAGCCCAACTGGAGTGGAATCTGGCGAGGGATGTCAAAGGCAACAGAAGGACTCCTGTAAGCACATAGGTGACAAAAGGAAGAGTAGGGAAAATGTGGGCCTGCTACTGGTGGGGCCCTGCAGGGGCCCTGGTGACACAGGACATGGAAAAGACTGAGGTACTGAATGCCGCCTTTGCCTCAGTCTTTACTAGCAAGATCAGCCTTCAGAAATGCCAGGCCCTGAAGACCAGGGGAAAGCGAGGAAGATGTGCCCTTGGCTGAGGATGATCAGGTCAGGGAATACTTTAGCAAACTGGACATAGATGTGTCTATGGGTCTTGATGGGATGCACTCACAAGTGCTGAGGGAGCTGGCTGATGCCTTTACAAGGACACTCTTGATAATCTTTGCATGATTGTGGTAACTGGGAAAGATGTCTGAGGACTTGAGGAAAGCAAACGTCACTCCCATCTTCAAGAAGGACAAGAAGGAGGACTCAGGGAACTACAGGCCAGTCAGCGTCATCTCAACCCCTGCACAACTAATGCTGGGAACCATTTCCAGGCACGTGAAGGGCAAGAGGGTGATTGGGAGTAGTCAGCATGGATTCACAGAGGGAAAGTCATGCTTGGCCAGCCTGATAAACATCTATGATGGAATGACTTGCTTGGTAGATGAGGAAAGAGCAGTGGATATTGTCTACCTTGCCTTCAGGAAGGCTTTCGACACCAGCTCCCATAGCTTCCTCATAAAGAAGCTGATGAATTATGGGCCAGATGAGCAGACAGTGAGGTGGACTGAAATTGGCTGAACAGCCAAAAGGGTGCTGATCAGTGGTACAAAATCTAGATGGAGGCCAGTCACTAGTGGTGTACCCCAGGGGTCAGTACTGGGTGCAATCCTGTTCAACATCTTCATTAATGATCTGGATGATAGGGCAGAGTGTACCCTCAGCAAGTTTTCAGGCAAAACAAAACTGGGAAGAGTGGCTGATACCCCAGCGGGTCATGCTGCCATGCAGAGGGACCCATGACACAAAACTGGGAGGAGTGGCTGATACCCCAAGTGGGTCATGCTGCCATGCAGAGGGACCCGGACAGGCTGGAGAAATGGGCAGACAGGAACATCATACAGTTCAAAAAAAGAAAGTGCCAAGTCCTGCGGCTGGGAAGGAACAACCCCATGCACGTGCTGGGGATCAACTGGCTGGAAAGTAGCTTTGCAGAAAAGGACCTGGGGGTCCTGGTGGACACCAAGTTGAACATGAGCCAGCGAAGGGCCACTAAAATGATTAAGGGACTGGAGTATCTCTCCTGTGAGGAAGAGTTGAGAGAGCTGAGACTGTTTAGCCTAGAGAAGAGAAGGTTCAGGTGGCATCTCATCAATGTGCACAAATACCTGAAGGAAGGGTACAAAGAAGATGGAGCCAGGCTCTTTTGAGTGGTGCCCAGTGACAGGACAAGAGGCAATGGGCACAAACTGAAGTAGAGGAGGTTCTGTCTGAACATCAGGAAACACTTTTTTACTGTGAGGGTGACTGAGCACTGGCACAGGTTGTTCAGAGAGGTTGTGGAGTCTTCCTCCTTGGAGCTATTCAAAAGCCATATGGACATGGTCCTGAGCAGCCAGCTCTAGGTGAGCCTGCTTGAGCAGGGGGGTTGGACAAGATGATCTCCAGAAGTCCCTTCTAACCTCAATCATTCAGTGATTCTGTGGTTCTGTGAACCAACCCCTAGTTGTTGTAATTCCCAACTTCTTGCTTACTGGGGCTACATACCAGGAACATTTCACTGGGGATACATACCAGGAACACTTTGGTTCTTTCAGACCCCTGAATCACAGTGGAAAGGCAGGACACTCACAAACTCTGAGGTTGAGAAGCTGTGTCATTGTACCCCAGGAGAGAAACAGTTAGAGCAGACTACACAGGGGAGTGAAATATTTGGCAATGATTAAAACATACGCAGAAAGGAAAACCTTCATGAGCCTACGCAAATGATTCAGGCTGTTCTCATATGAATAACGGTAAACTGGGGAAGAAGAAGGTCTGTTGAGATTGAATTCCCACTTCTTCACATGTGCTAGTGAAGGGACTACCTCACTGGTAGTCTTTCCTTGGTTAAAATCATGTTTTCTGTTCTCTGTGCCACCCAGTAGCAAGAGCATTTCTTCTCTATCATACTGCTTGCCTGTAACTAATTTATGAAACAAGGTGTTTTGAATGGGGTGGTGAAAATCTCCAGCTAAGAGATGGAGGCAGGGTCCTCATTTTATGAACACTCTGCTGTTTGCGAGGGAAAAGAGTTGACTCCAGAAAATCAGTGCCCTTATCTGCTTCAGAAATTTTCATCTCTTTGTGTCTTTCATGTGCAACATGGAAGGTTGTAGGCTAAATTGCCCAAAAAGCTGGTATCCAATTAGGAAGATTTCTGCACTGATTAATCTCTTACAGGTCAACAAAATCAAATGCTGGTCTAGTGTTGGACCAGTCATGTTGCTACCTCGCCTGTGAGTATTTTGGGGATATTAGTGGAGCATGACAGCAACCAGCTCTTAATGCAAGATAGGGCAGGAAGGCCAGAATGAAGAGAGAGAAAAAGGGCTGGTGGACCCTGTCTTGTGCATCTGGTGATGGAGAAAGTGGATGATTGCTCTTCAAGGTCTGCAGTCTGTTGTAACTGCAACTGAAAAAAGCATTAAGTTTCTAGGCACAAAGAAGATTTTCTTCATGGCAAAAATGGTTAATATTGTAACAAAGACTGTGGAAAGTCAATTGTGATCTTTTGAAAAGCTGTGACTTAAATTCAGAATGTGAATAAAATGCAAAAGTAAGGAAGAAGTGAATCCTGTCCCTAAGCATAACTCTCAGCATACCCTCACTGAAAAGCAATATTCCCCACCTCCACAGAACTGCAGCAATACCTGTATGAATAGCCTGCTAGCAGGTAATCGTCCCATCCCAAAAAGACATCACAGGAAATATTGCATGTCTGTGTATAAATGCAGAATACAGTCCCCTTCAAGATACGTTTCACCTTACTCCAATGTGAGACACTTTCCAAGGATATAGCAACAGAAGGCCCTCCAGACACCTTGCAGGCAGTCAGTGCTGCCCCTTGCATGCACTTTTCTAAAGTCTACCCTGACAGCCAGCTTTCAGAGAATGGGAGATGGGCACAACCATGTGTTTGATGCACTGCCACTGCCAGACAGCAGATGATGAACATCACAACAGGATCACAACCATGGGTTTGCACCAAGCTGCTTCTGGTCTAAATGTTAGGATTGGATCAGTGATGCTAAAAGGCCAGCCTGAGGCTTCAAACAGTTCAGTTATTACTGGAAGGAAATAAAGTTTTGCTATGTTTGCATGCTTGTTTTTTCCTTAGTTATGCAAGTAATTTTGCAGATTTTTCAGGCATGTTTGCAACGAATTTTCCAGATTTCTCAGGCACGTTCACAAGTATCCACTGATGCAATGTCAGAGACATACATCTTAAAACTGATGGTTGCCATGATGAAGTCATGAAAAAAGATCAGTGCTGCCAATTAATTTAGCTGTCCTTTTGTGTGTGAGCATATATTCCTATTAAACAGCTCTTTTTTTCTTTTTTTTTTTTTTTTGCTTGCACTGGTTAAGCTGTGTTTGTGGAAAGCTCCTGTTTGGCCTTTCCTCACCTTATATTCATTATTCTAAACATAGGTGTACAGGTTTTTGGTCTTTAAGTAGATCTGTGAGGCATTTGCAGTGAAAGTGTACATCATCCTTTGGGGTGGCATATGAAAAAATAATTTGTTCTCATATGAATGGTAGTAGGTGGCAATATTTTGTATTACTGGAACGGTATTTTTCAGTAATGCCTCTCATGAGCCTGCAATAATTTAGGTCAGTGCCTTCAGGCTTTAAGTTTGACCTGTACCTTCAGTCTAGACCTATATGTCAGCTTGGGATTCAGGACTGTGCTTGAATCCAAACTCCCTAATTGTCCCTGGTGTTTATAAATTAGCGCCCACTTTGCAGAGAGCAAATGGCTGCCTGGGCAGGGAGGCTGAGGCACAGGCTGCTGCGAGGAGACCAGCCCACACTCAGGCTCAGCCCTGAAGCAGGGAGAGCATATCCCCGCTTCAGATCATACAGCTTTGAGAGCTGGAGTCCGTAATCAGACACAGATATTAAAAAAAGGCAGTATGCATCCTGGTACTCATATTTCCCCTCTTAAAGTGAACAGTTTTCTTTTTGCAACTCAGAAAGCATACCATTTATTCATTCTTCTTTTTTGCTGCATGCTTCGTGTTGGGACTTAGCTAAGGATGGTTCTGTCATTTTACAAGAAAGTCCATTTTTTCTTAAGGATTTTTGTTTGTTTGTTTGTTTCTTTGCAGGCTGTTTCCCCCATTTCCTGCACACATTCAAACATTTAGTTGAAGATGTCCCTGCCCACGGCAGGGGGGTTGGACTAGATGATCTTTAGAGGTCCCTTCCAACCCAGACTATTCTATTCTACTCGATTCTATGATTCTATGATTCTGCTATCAAACAGGCATAGACCAATACTGTGTTTTGGTGTCTGAAGTGCAAAATCAGTAGCAGAATAGTCCGAGACTTTCCTATGCTGAATGCAGGCTAAGGAAAGGAGTTAAGTCTTTAGGCAGCCAAAGTGTCTTGCTGGTCTTTAAAATGAACAAGTAAGGTTTTCCTAGAGAGAGCATCATTTATTAACTAGACAGAAGGTGTCACCGAAAAATAGAAGTTTACTGTTGTTATCCTACTTTACTGATTTCTTTTTTTCATTAAAAAAAAAAAAAAAGTCTAGCATCCTGGAATTTACAGAGCCTTACAGTTGTAGCAAATGGTGTCTTTCTGCAACACCAATTCAGGGCATTAGCGATGACAATTTGACCAGGATCCATTTCTGGATCTCTATCAACAGACTGTCATATGCAATCATGACAAAAAGAGAAAAGAAAAAAAAAGACTGTGCTTCCAGGCCTAACCCTACAACCAGTGAAGTGAACAAGAGCAGAATAAAAATCACATATCCCCCCTTATTTTTTGAGTGAATGATGGACATTTGAGAGGTACTTCCTGCATTACGTTTATTACTTGGTTTTAGCTTGTTATGAAGAAGCAATAAGAAACTTGGCACTGATTTCTTTTGGTATCTCAAGTGCTGAATCCAGCCAGAACAAGTATTCATGAACGGCAGTTTTAGACAAGGACTTGCATATCTTTTCTTCAAAGACCAATGCAAGGAAAAGAACATCTTAGGTGAGGATAGGAGGTTCTTTTAAGTGGGGAGGTGACAACTGCCTAATCCTTTAAACAGCAAATTGTCAAGAAATGTTCTGCAGAAGACTCTGGTTCAGTCTATCCTTCCTGCAAGTGTAGTTTGTGTCAACAGATACTTGCATTTTGTTTTTTCCTCAAAGGACTATGAAGGAGAGTTCAGAAAAAGGTCATTATATCTACCTGCTAGGGAGGAGTTGCAAGCGTAAATAATAGTGTCCAACTGATCATGGCTTTTAAGAGTAAGAGTGGTGCTGCCTGCCTACAGAGTAGGAGACTAGTATAAATCACTGAACACACAGAGATGTTAATAGTAGGTGGTCTGAGTTCTAGGTATTGCTTAGCTTTTGTGGGCTCAAATCCATTCTTACCACCTTCCAAAATTCACAGACTGACATTTGAGTACAGCACTTTACCTAAATAGCAGCTTAGGCAGAAATAAGACTATGCGAGTCCTGCCCAAAAAGTCAAAAGTCACTTTAGAAAATGAGATTTTGGATTCTAAGACATTAAGAAACTCCTGAAAAGTTTATGCAAAGCCTAGTGGCATACAACTTCAAAGCTTTGCATCAGAAATACTTTTGACATTTCAGTTTTGTGACAAGAATGCTGCAGTCTTGCTGCTGAAAAATAAAACCTTCACCAATGCATGAAAATAATGTATATCCAACCAAAATGGATGTGCCTTCCATGTCTTCTTACTACCTGAATTTTCAGTAGTATATATTTTGAGATTATTATAATTCCCATGGGGATAATTATGAAAACTCTCAGCCTAGGATATTTTTGAATGAGACTAGCAGCTTTCTTTGGAGCATTTAACAAACAGTGAGCTTCCAGGATAGCAGTTCTTGAGCATTAAAGCGATTGTGACTGACAGTTTAAAAATGACAGATGACAATACCTTAGACTCTTTATTTGCCAGTGAGACTCAATGCTAGCTGGATAGCTAATACTGAAACCCTAAGATTTCTTTGAAGATTCCTGTTTTGCCCCTAGTGACATATGTTCCACCCATAAATAAATGTTTTCCTTTTGGGCACCTTTGCTCTCAGAGCCTAAAGCTGCAAATGACCCCTGAGAACAGCATTTCTTTTTTGAGGAGGTGCTGTATTTTAGTGGGATTGTCTCTGCAGGAGGGCTGGAAGGGAAGTCCCTGGCAACTGTGAGTACTGGCTGTGCTCTAAAACCCACCTGATACTGAAGTCCTTACCAGAGCATGCAGGTTTTGAAGCTGGATTCTGAGAGAAGGAAGTATAAAGCTCCTTGTTTCTTTGGAGCCCTGCTCCAAGACTGACAAGCACAGTTGCTATAAGAAGGGGCTAGAAACTTTGTTATTTTAAATTCAGACGTCTTTGTGCAGTGGAATGTTAACCTCGCGACTGAAGAAAATTACATCACAAAGAAGAGAAGTCTGCGGTACTTTGAAAAGCACAGATGACAAAATAGGAGAAAATATCTGCTAAGGTTTATAGAACAAGAAAAAAAAAGATACTTGATCCTAATATGATTTATTAGTAACAGTAATGTTACAAAGATGTTACTGAGACATAGCATTAGGGACTTTTTTCCTATGAATGCCATCTCTAACGGCAGTCTCAGTATCCTCAAAGAGATCAGAGTGCAGAATACATGTTTTTTTCCCCCTCGGATCTACAAAACATGTATTCTAGTTAAGGAATGTCAAGAAAAAGAAATAGGAAATGTTATGGAAGAAGAAAGAAAATACACAGAAAAGATCCTTTGTCTTCTCTTTTCCCCTGTCTTTTCATTCTTTTCTCCTTTACTTCTGTCATTCCTTTACAGAGGGAGGAACAAATCACTTAGTTGTAAACACACATAAGTGGGTAATATTTTAATTTCTTTAGCTGACAGGATGTACAGATAAAGAAAACCCACATGCAGGGTGCACTGAAGTCATCATACTGTGAGTGTGGGACTAGGGTTAAAGGGACTAGGGCTATAGGGGCAGTCCTTTGGCCTCTGCCAGGGTTGGGCTCCCTGAAGCAAGAGAAGAGGGCCAACAACTCATAGTCGATGTGAGAAGAAGACGTCAATTCAGTTTCCGCTGCAGAAGTAAGAAGGTGGATGGATGTATTCCGCTAAGCTGCCAAAGAGATAGGGGTTTTTTGGTCAGCAGAGCGTGGTAAATTAGAGACAGGAAAAGCACTGAAGCAACACTGGGGCTGCATGTTCAAGAATGAATATCCTAAGCAAAAAAAGCAATATTTGTAAAGTCAAGCAGAAAGTGTCTAGTTACAAGAATAGTTGAGAGACAGACAAATAACAGGATATGGCTGGTAGAATAAATAGGCGAGGAGTCTAGAGGCGTTTCCATGAGTCACTGCTGGGCTACATACAGTAACCAAAACGGCACAGAGAAATGATTCAAGGGGATGCAAGGGAAGTGGATGCAAAAGAAATAAAAAGGAGGCTAAAAGCATTGTAAGGCTGAGGAGACAGGGGAATGGATGAGATGGAATGATGTCATGGAGAGATACCTTTCTTGGCCAGACATGTGGAAAATTGAGGTACATAGATATAGTTCTGTTTATGATCCACTGCCGGCAACTGCTTGTTTACAACACTGAGGGTTAAGATGACAGCTGTACCTTGACATGACAGGAAACCTTATTTCACAGTAAGTCTGACTGGTCTGGCAAGGTATGACGTCTGGTAGCAATGGAGGTCTGAAGAGACTTTTTAAATCTAGTACACATCTGAAAAGAACCAAAGCGGAAAAGGAAGAATATATCTTTCTTTTTCAGGTTTATGGTACTGAAAAAGAAAGATCATTTTTTCCAAGAATCATTGCTAGATGCTGGTGGAAGCAAACAAAATCAAATGGGCATCTTGAAAATCAAAGCATATTTTAAAAGGAAGGATTTGTTTTTATCCTTACCAGGAGTAAAAGCTGGAATGAACCTGAGCCTACTGTTACCATGTAAGTGTCTGAAATGAAATAAACAGTTTCCTGACTGAACGGCTATCCCCATGGCAATAGGAGAGGATCTTGCACATTAAAGACTGAAAGGAGTGAATAGATGAGAAAGAAGCACAGTAGATCCTGACACAGCCCAGGGTACAGCATGTATCCTTAGAACTGAGCTGTGAAGGATACATGCAGAAGGAACAGTCCCTGTATTTCCAGGGTTTATCAGTAATATGAGATAGGACTACACTGCAAGTCAGGCAAGGACAAAAAGAACCCTTGTTAATTTTAGAAGCACGGGGATTATTGTGTGGAGCATTAAAGGTGCATTATTTAATGGGTGCCTAAAACTTTTATTAACTGTTCTTCACTTACGTTTATTTTCTGTTCCATGGCTCAAACACAGCCCTGGATAGTTACCAGGATAAACTTGAAGGCCAACAGGAGCTGTGCCTATTTATTCCAGGGTTGGAAGGAGCTCTCTAGCTCCAGCTCTAAACTGAATAACCCTTGCGAACGTGCAGCAGAGCTCTGTAGGAATTGCTGATTTATTTTTTTTAGTTCTGCTGTAAAACAGGAAATGAGAAATAAAGATGTCATTGGCACCAACCAAATCCTAAGTTCTTATTTTGGCAAGAACAAAAAAAAGATGTTCTGACACAGAATGTTCCCATTTGGCACAAACGAAACCATTAAGGTATTTGAAAGAAAAGCCAAAGAAATAAAGCATTAGCTTCATAAAATATGATGTGGCAATTTCATGCCTTTTCTCCATAGGTTCAAGGATCAGGTTTCTCACCCAAGCTATGACCGGCTGAATTGTCTCCTCTCCTACATGCCCCATATCCTTGCAGAGTACCCCACTCTCCAGCCTGGTAGGACAACTCTAGGTTGAGCTTTCTCTCTAATCCCTGTTGATATTCTTACATTCCATTAGAAAAAGGATATATATATTCTTTATATCACAAAGTGTGAGTGAGGGCAACTTGTTTGCTTGGTTTACACCAGGAAGGTAAGAGGGCAGGTTTCAGTTCCCTCAAGCAGAAAATGGAACTTAATTTGCATCTCTAGCATCCTGCATATTCCTGAAAAATCCTGAAAAGCTCTGGTTCTTGAGCCCTTGTGTGACTGGGGAACAGTATTCCTTTTTCTTTTATTCTGGTTTTGTGTGTCTGGTGCTTAAAGCAAACAAACCAACCCACTTAAAGCCTTTCAATACAGCTGGACTGAATTTGTTATTTAAATTCAGGTGGATTGAAATCCTAGTTTTACCAATTATTATTCACTAGAAAAAAAATCTACCCAGCTAGTGTTGAGAGGGAGTAAAGTCTCCCCAGATGATCTTTACAAATCTCTCCAAGCTCATATTCAGTGGGCAACACCCTGGTCTTGACCCCTCCTTCCCCCCTGCAAAGTCTCTCGCACAATAAAAAAAGGAAAGGGGAGATGATGGATTTTCTCCCATAAGCAAAAGTATCCTCTGAAGTAATTTATTTTCCCTGATCCTTTTAGCCCTTTCACTGTTAGTGAAGCTAGCGTATGCTACCTTGACACAGGGTCAGGGGAGGGTTGTGATAAGATGTCTCATGTTTTAAGATCACTGGACCATCCTAAATTTACATAGATTTATAAAAACAAAAAGCTGAAGCAATAATTGGCCTGGTCTTAATTTCCTCCACAGTCAGCACAGTTAGTTGCACATTCAGATTTAAAGGCAGAGGCTGGAAATAAAATAATCAATTTTGGTAGTGCTATATGACATCTTTGGAAACCTCAGCAGAAAGAGACATTCCCCAGCAATCCATAGTTGCAGGGATCAGTGTGAACATTTATTTTAAATTGCCACACAGGATCTGAAACAAGAACTTAGAAATCACAGTGATCAATTTATTTCAGATGACCTTTGGTTTGTGAAGGTTTTTCACTGAAAGCAGTTTAGCTACAGGAGAAAGCACAAATAGCTACTTTTGCAAGCTTTGCGTGACAATGCATAAATCAATGCGTAACCCCAGCAATCCATAGTTGCAGGGATCAGTGTGAACATTTATTTTAAACTGCCACACAGGGTCTGAAACAAGAACTTAGAAATCAGAGTGATCAATTTATTTCAGATGACCTTTGGTTTGTGAAGGTTTTTCACTGAAAGCAGTTTAGCTACAGGAGAAAGCACAAATAGCTGCTTTTGCAAGCTTTGCGTGACAATGCATAAATACGATGCGTAAAGAATAATAAGGTTACAAAGTCAAGCAGTCTAATGGAAGAAAAAAGCAAATTCACAGAATCATAGGATAATCCAGGTGGGAAGAGACCCCAGGAGGTCACTAGTCCAACCTCCTGTTCAAAGCAGGGTCAGCTAGGGGGTCAGACCAGGTTGCTCATGGGTTTATCCAGATGGGTCCTGAAAATGTGCAGTCCCCAGGAAACCTGCTCCGCTGCTGGGCTGTCATCACAGTGTAAAAGTTTCTCTTTCCATGCAATCTGAACCTCTCTTGTTGCAATTTAGGTTCATTCTCTCTCATCCTGCCTGTCTCTGTCTTCTTGATGACCTCGTCATAGGTCCTAGAAGGCTGCTTGTAGGACCCCCTTAAGATTTCCCTTAATTAACTTTAGGAAACTTAATTAAACTTTCCTCCTCAACTTTATTTTATTTTCCTTGTGTATATGCATATGGCATGTGCTATGATAGAGTCTCTAATTACCTGAACAAATGCTACTTCTTTCTCAAGATTTCATCCTCATTTACTGAAAAGGATGGATGGCATCTTACTTATGGGGTAGCAACCTATTAAATTTTTATTCTGCATTGTTCAGCATGTGGTGTCATTCCTTGTTTACAGCACACTCTTAAAATTAGCCCCCTAAGGAGGTTTTTCTCATTATCATTAATTCCCTCACAGGTTTCTAATAGTATTGACTGTCAGACCTCTGTGGGAATTGGAATTTGCATTACATGAAATTACATAGAATAGTGTTGTATTTTTAATTTCTGATTTAGAAAACGAAGAAAAATCCTCCTGCAAAACATTTTTAAATTAGAAATTGACCCATTTATGTGGAATAGCTCAGACTGAACAAAGCTGTAATTGTTAACTGATTTGTTTGATTTGTTTTCACAATTTCATATTTTCAAATACCAGGTGGCCTGAGGGTGTATTATGCTTATTTTACAAGTAGGAAATTGAAGCACAGAATAAGAAAGTTCTAGCGCAACCATATATTTTGTATGTCTAAACTGAAACACCTGAGAATGTGGTTAAACAGAGAGCTGAGAGAATTTTACGGAGTCCTGAGCCCTTGAGCTCTTCCAAATAAAGAGATGAACACTTGTGAACCTTAAGGAGATTATGATGCTCTAGAAAGAGAATGGAAGGGACTTGAGACTTCTCTGTTAGTCTGTGAAGGTCTACACAGGGACAAGCATCTTGACTTAATTACATTTCCAGCTGTTTTGGAGGACAGAGTGCAGCTCATACATCTGCTGGGAAGAACTGCCAAAAGTTGACACTCTGCTTACAAGTCCAGTGCAAAACCAAAAATAAGTGATGGTTTTCTGATTTGGCTAGTCTGCTCCCAGACACAGCAGGTTTTGGAGGACAACACACAGGGGAGGCCAGCATCTCTGCTCAGAACAGCATCCGCATCCTCTGCAGTGGTGGTGACATGTGGCAGGGCATGGTCCCCAGCTCCCCAGGACCATCTATCCCTGGCACATCAGAGACCTCAGACCAGAGTGAGCTCCTAAGGGTGCATGCAGCTCTGTGGCCGGGGGCTGTGGAGACACCAGAGGCCTCTCACCAGGGGCCCAGCTTAGACGTGCTCCTCACCTGCAGCACATGGGTGCCGGGGATGGCCCATGCTGCCAACTGAGGGAGCTGCAGGAGGGGGTCCACAGGCTGCGCAGCATCAGAGCTGGCAAACAAGAGATTGACTGGAGCTTCTCCAAAATCCTGTAGGTACCAGAGCCTGAACCCCCAGCTGCATCGACGGAGGGGGAGGCAGAGTCCATGCTTGTGGCACTAGGAAATGGAGATTGCTGTGATGGTGAAGGCTGGAAGCTGGTGACTTCTGGCACCAGGAGGATGGCTCCAGCCCCATCTGCAGATCTGCAGCTCCAGAAGGGGGTCAGTGCCCTAGCAGCAGAGGATAGGCTGTGTGCTGTGTCCATGAAGCCTCTGATATGGCAGCATAAGATGGTGAAATTCAGGATCCTGAGAAAAAAGAGCAAAGCGAGGAGCAGGATCACAACCCTGGACTTCAGGAGAGCAGACTTTGGCTTGTTCAGGGATCTTCTTTGAAGAATCCCATGGGATACAGTCCTAGAGAGAAGAGGAGTCCAGGAAACCTGGTCTGTTCTAAAGGATCCACCTCCTTCAAGCTTGAGACTGGTCCTTCTCCACATGTAGATAGTCAAGAAAAGGTGGCAGGAGGTCTGCATGGATGAACAAGGAGCTCCTGACAAATCTGAAACATAAAAAGGAAGTGTACATAAGGGGAAGCAGGGACAGGTCACACTGGAGGAATATAGTGGAGGAATATACTGAGTGCACCCTCAGTCAGTTTGCAGATGACACCAAGCTGGGCGGGAGTGTTGATCTGCTCGAGGGTAGGAAGGCTCTGCAGAGGGACCTGGACAGGCTGGATCGATGGGCCAAGGCCAACTGTATGAGGTTCAACAAAGACAAGTGCCGGGTCCTGCACTTTGGCCACAACAACCCCATGCAGCGCTACAGGCTTGGGGAAGAGTGGCTGGAAAGCTGCCTGTCGGAAAAGGACCTGGGGGTGCTGGTCGACAGCCGGCTGAACATGAGCCGGCAGTGTGCCCAGGCGGCCAGGAAGGCCAATGGCATCCTGGCCTGTATCAGAACTAGTGTGGCCAGCAGGAGTAGGGAAGTGATCGTGCCCCTGTACTCGGCCCTGGTGAGGCCGCACCTCGAATACTGTGTTCAGTTTTGGGCCCCTCACTACAAGAAGGACGTTGAGGTGCTGGAGCGTGTCCAGAGAAGGGCAACGAGGCTGGTGAGGGGTCTAGAGAACAAGTCTTATGAGGAGCGGCTGAGGGAACTGAGGCTGTTTAGCCTGGAGAAAAGGAGGCTGAGGGGAGGCCTCATCGCTCTCTACAACTACCTGAAAGGAGGTTGTAGCGAGGTGGGTGTTGGTCTTTTCTCCGAAGTAACAAGAGATAGGACGAGAGGAAATGGCCTCAAGTTGCGGCAGGGGAGGTTTAGATTGGATGTAAGGAAAAATTTCTTTACTGAAAGAGTGGTGAAACATTTGAACAGGCTGCCCAGGGAAGTGGTGGAGTCCCCATCCCTGGAGGTATTTAAAGGACGTGTAGATGAGGCGCTTAGGGACATGGTTTAGTGGGCATGGTGGTGTTGGGTTGACGGTTGGACTCGGTGAACTTAAAGGGTTTTTTCAACCTCAATGATTCTATGATTCTATGATTCTATAGAGGGAGAGACTATTTGAGTGAACAGGGATGGGGTTAGGAAAGCCAAAATTCACATGGACTTGAATCTAGACAGGGATGTAAAGGGCAACAAAAAAAGCTTCAGCAGGTACAACAGCAGCAAAAGGAAGACAAGTGAAAATGTGGGCCCACTGTTGAATGGGGCAGGTGGCCTGGTGACAAAGGACACAGAAAAGGCTGAAGTACTCAATGACACTTGCCCTCTGTCTTTAGTGGTAAGAACAGCCTTCAGGTATCCCAGGCTCCTGAGGTGAGTGGGAAATTCTGGAGCAATGGAGACTTACCTATGGTGGAAGATGATCACATTAGGAGGCATTTAAACAAACTGGACATGCACAAGTCCATAGGAACTGACAGGATGTGCCCATGAGTGCTGAAGGAGCTGGCTGGTGTCATTGTGAGACCACTCTAGATTACCTTTGAAAGGTCATGGTGATCAGGGGAGGTTCCTGAGGACTGGATGAAAGCAAATGCCACTTCTGTCATCAAGAAGGGCAAGAAGGAGGATCTCAGGAACTACAGGCCTGCCAGCCTCAGCTTGACCCATGAGAATATCCTGGAGCAACTCCCATGGGAATATCCTGGAGCAACTAATCCTGGAAATCATATCTAAGCATCCAGGGCAAGACGGTGGTTTGGGACAGTCAGTATGAATTTACCAAGGGGAAATCATTCCTGACCAATCTGACAGCCTGCTATGATGAGATGACTGGCTCAGTGGATGAAGGGAGAGCAACAGATGTTGTTTATCTTGCCTCTGGTAAGGTTTTTGACACTACCTCTCATAACATCCTCATAGACAAACTGAGGAAGTATAGATTACATAGGTGGACAGTGAGGTACTGTGGCTGAAGTGCTGGGCTGAAAAGGTTATGATCTGTCTGTGGCATAAAGCCCAGCTGGAGGCCCGTCACTAGGGATGCACCTCAGGGGTCAATACTGGGGCCAGTGCTGTTTAACATCTTCATTAATGATCTGGAGCAGAGTACATCCTCAGCAAGTTTGCAGATGATACAAAACTGGGAGGAGTGGCTGATACATCAAATGGTGTGTCACCATTCAGAAGGACCTTGGCAGGCTGCAAAATAGGGCCAATGGTTATCTCATGAAGTTCAGCAAAGGGAAATGCCAAGTCCTGCCCCTGGGGAGGAATAACCCCATGTGCCAGTGGGGATATACCTCCATGCTGGGTGCCAATGGTTGGAAAACAGCTTGGCAGAAAAGGCACTGGGGGTCTTGGTGGACACCAAGTTGAACATGAGCCAGCAATGCACCCTTGCAGCAAAGAAGGCCAAAACCATCCTGGGCTTCATGGTGGGGAGATTGCCATCAGGTTGAGGGAGGTGATCCTTCCCCTCTACTCAGCTCTGGTGAGACACATCCAGAGTGCTGAACTGAAGTCTGGGCTTCCCTGTACAACAGAGACATGGACATACTGGAGCAAGTCCAGAAAAAGGCCACAAAGACAATGAAGAGATTGAGACAGTATGAGGAGAGCCTGAGAGAGCTGGGACTGTTCAGCCTGGAGAAGAGAAGGCTCAGTTGCATCTTACCAATGTATATAAATACCTGATGGGAAGTAGTAAAGATGGAGCCAGACTCTTAGTGGTATTCAGTGACAGGACAAGATGCAATGGGCACAAAAGAAAATAAGGGAAATTCCACTTAAAAATAAGAAAAAAACACTCTACTGTGAGGGTTATCGAGCACTGGAACACATTGCCTAGAAAGATTGTGAGGTCTCCATCTGTGGAGATGTTCAAAACCCAACTGGACACAGTCCCTGGCAACAGGCTGTAGCTGACCCTGCTGTGAGCAGGGACTAGATGATGTCCAGAGGTGCCATCCAGCCTCAAATGGTCCATGATTCTGTGATTCTATGACTTTTTTCTCTCTGAATCTGACATTTCAATAAACACTTCACAGACTACAAAATAGGTGGAGCTTGCTTTCATTACAGGTCTGTCTTTCTGTTCCCCCTTAAAATATTCTCAGAAACCTCTTGCTTGTGGTCTTTTGGGTCTTCACGGATTTTGTGGAGTTTTCTCCATATATTCTAAAGTGTAGGTCCTGGACACTACCACTACTCAGGACCTGTGTGGAGTTATGCTCAGGCCAAAGTAAGGTGTATATATAGTCCATAGTCCTGTCTGTGTTCTCAATGACAGATGGTGAGAAAAGGCTATCATAAGGTCATGCTTCCCTTGCTGTACCTTTGCTGCCCCAACTTCCTGCAACCTGGCAGTTGGCGGTGTTTTTACCTGTGTCTTTAATGGTTCTTAGTAGTCTCTTCACCCATGTATTTATCGAAGTAAATTTGAACCAACTTATCTCTCCAGATTCCCTAACGTCCTGCAGCAATCATTCCACAACACTTATGTTTTTGACTACATCTTTTGCTTTAAAGTTGCTGCTTAGGTTCATTTCTTTATTCCTGTGTTGTGACTAGTGAATAATCACTTCCTTTTCATGTTCTTCATGGTGCTAATGATTTCATACACTCTTAAAATATTCACCTAAGTAATCTTTTTCTGTGCTAAAGAATGCTAATCTATCTACTTATAAGCAGTTGTTTTATACTTCTACTCATCCTTGCCACCTTCCTCTGTGGCCTTCCAGGGTCCTTATTCTACTAGACGTGTCCATGGGCTGGGAGGAGAGGACTGTACATAATGCTCAGGATGTGGACAGACAGTAGCATTGTATTTTTTCTTTTCTCTTTTCTTTTCTTTGATTCTTTCCCTTTTCTAATAATTTGTAATGTTTTGTTTTAAGTACCGAGCAGACATCTTCCTAGAATGATCCACAACGCTTCCACAATCTGTTTCCTGAGATGTAATAACTGATTTAGAGCGTTTCAGTGAGTATGTCTAGTTAGAGTTATTTTTCTCCATGTGTTTTACATTCATCTACATTAAAATTTACCTGCGATTTACAATTTTGTTAGACCTATGGCTCTCCCACAGCAATACCCCAGTTTTGTTAGGCAGTGGTACGTTGACTCTTTCTGGCTTTGTTGTGCTTTGGTTCAGCTATCTCATCCTGCTGTATTTGTGGCCTGCCTGCAGCCACCTTCTCCACAGTAGGTAACTTGTGGCCATTCTTTTGGTGGTAAATTGAGATGCTTTATCTGTTTCTTTATCATATTTACCCACCCTGAGTAACCATTTCATCAAAAGACAGAGCTAGTTCTTGCTCCCCTAATGCTATTGCAATGCCATTTGAAGGAATTGCGTTCTAAGACATATGAAATTTTATATTGGTTTTTTTGCTTGTTTCCAGAAATTTCCGTGCCTGATATCAGTGTATAGCAGTGAAGGTATCTTGTTTCAATTTTCTGCAGGGAAAAAAAAAAGTCTTATACTTCCTTAGTGATATTCTTACTTCAACTGAATAGTATTAAGTACAGATGCATGTCAATCTCAGTATCTTTTTAGGTAAGTACTATATTTTTGTATATTTTGTCACTAACTTATTCCAACTACTTAGGCTAGAGGTAACTGGAGCTAGTTATTATACTTTTAAATTCAAAATTCACTGCAAACTCATGCCTACTGAAAAGCATGCTGTAGTCAGGCCAGGAATACTATATTCCACAAAAATAAATGTATATGGTCATTTGTTAAGCATGGTTACTGTCTAGTATTGTAATCTCAAGGAAGGCAGAACAACTATAAAAAAAGCCTCATCATAAACAAATATATATAATGTAAAAAAATCTCTACCTGTAATTGCTTAATGGACCAAGTCTGCCTACATCACAAGCATTGGCTCTTTCAGACAACTTGCTATCTATGTCTTTGTACTTTTTGTAAGCCAAACAGCCTTAATGAAAGCAATTGTTCTTTTTAGGTCAACATTAAAGTCTTTTCTGTAAATCATCCTTATACCTATCCTTTCAAGCAATTTTTTTCTATAATAGCTTAGCAATCATTATCTTGGTGCTTTCAACTAAAATCTCAACAATACTGAAAGCCTTCCCTTACAATGGGGTCTAGGAATACACTGTACTGGTTCTCCAGAACTATTTTTTGTAGCGTCTTGTTCCTAACAATAGTGCCAGGAATAATAGTCCTCATTTTCACCTGAAACCAGACCACATTTTTAATCAGATTCACAGTACATAACATACCTCTTGACTTAGGTCCATTGCACTGTCAAAATGCTCTGAGTGCATCTGCAACCACTAATTCTTTCCCCACTTGGTGTTCAATTTGCAAATCATACATCTGTAGCTGAAAAAACAAGCTCTATTCTTAGCGGCAGCAGAACGGTTTGCCAGGCCCCTTTTGGCACTGTCAACAAGTGGTTTATGGTCAGTGTCAGCTAATAGTGGCCTCTCATAAATAAAAAACATGAAACATTTTTCACCCGTGGACTGAGACCAAAGCCACATTCTTTATTTGAGTTTATTGAAAGCTTGGTTTTTGTTCATTCCTATGATGATTATTCTATTGGGGTTTTTAAGTTTTAACCACACCATTGTAAAGGATTGTGCAATGCTTTTCTTAGAGCCATCAAGTGAACAAACTTGTTTTGCATTTATCAGCATAGCAACTCATGACTGAAATCTCATTGACCCCTTTAATTTCTTCCTTTTTTTAAGGGCCAGAATGAGTGTTTTGTCTTTACTGGGATGCAAATTTACTACAGCCTCTTGGTTCATTAAGCACAGAAAAAATCACTTGTATTTACCATTTCTCTAAATATTCCTCTCCTTTCTAGGTAACAGAAAATGTTCCATTTTACTGTAACTATTTAGCTTCTTGGAGTCAACATCTAAATGAAGGGTCCTTTTTCTGCGCTGAATTGCGCATGCCTGTACATTTGTTGGTTCTCCTCGTTGCTGTATGATTCTGGGACAAAAAGCATACTTCCCTATATTCTTGCCCTGGACTTAGGGGGTTTTGTGAGATCGCTGGGATTTTTCAAGTGTAGCACATAGAACATAGGTGTGAACTTCTTCTTCCTCTGAATATAACCTTGGAACATGTTTGACACAGCTGGTTCCCCTGCCATCTCCAGTGAATGCATCTGCTGGATGAAACCAAGGGGTTTGGTACATTTCTAATGTGGTCTTTTCCCTCAGTACTATTATGTCTTTTCCATACTCTGTAAAATGGAGTGTAAACACCTCACACGGGAAAAACCTGGAAAAAGTTAATGAAAATATATTAGTACCATACCCTTCCTTTTACTTTTTCACACACGCACGTACACAAAGTTGAGACCAGAGAAGCAATTAGAAAATCTGCTGCAAAGGCATGGTGAAGGGGCAGTTGCTCAGTGAGCTGCAGAGTTGCAGGGGGAGAGCAGCCTGTGGCAAGAAGAGATGGGCAGCGAAGCCAAGAAGCCGTGGTCCACGGCTGGCCGGTGAGCGAGCTCAGCGGGAAGCGGAACAGGCCGTTCCTGGGGAAGGGCAGTGATGCCCAGCAGCAAAAGGCCCCACTGGCAAGAGTCTGCAGCACAGGGGAAGCCAGAGCCCAAGGGGGCCATGCTTAGGTGTGTGCATCAGGCTGGGCTGCCACCCATCAGGGGCTTCCCTGGCTCACGGGTCCTTGTCCCAAGGCACATGAGGGACACCAACACTGAGCTCTGTGGTCCTTCCCTGATTATAAGCATTGGATTATGGCAGTCTGTTTTCTTCTGTCCATAAGGTTGTTGCTGTTTTTTTCCCTTGGAGCAAACACATTTGCTTTTAGCACCACTTTGGCTTCTGCTCCTCTGACCGTGTTACGAGTAATGTGTCCCGTTAGCTCTCAGGCTGACTGTCCATTTGTCATCTGCTGCATCATTTTCCTATAAGGCTTGTTTGAGCCAGCAGTACAGTGGCGTTAGTTGTTCTTCCTGTGCATACACACCACAGAGGTGTGCGTCCAAGGTTTTGTATCTTTTTCCATATGCTTGGCATTGGCAGTGCTGTTTGGCAAAGGATATGCAGCTTTTTGTGTTATTTCCTTGTGGAATTTTATTTTGAGCTCTCATATACTTTGCTATCCTGGGTCACTCATTTTGCATGTCTTGCTGGGCTTAGGTGTCCACTCCTAATGCATGTCATTCTGGACAGGTAGGATCCTTTCCTTGAGAAAATCTAAAGGTTAATTTGGGGAACTCCACAACAGTCTTGAGGTGTTTTGTCTTGCATCTAAATCCAAATTTATCATTTAATATGTGATATGGTTAATGCCACATACCTTTCAAACTGCAGCCTTCAGCTGTCAGCCTTTGTTCAATCTTTTTCACTTCTTTTTATTTGTTAGCGTGTTGAAACCTGTTTCTCCTAAGTTTCACCTTCATGTGGAGACACAGACAAGATAAGAAACAGCAGAGGACAAAATCAAGGTGAAATTATGCAAAATCAATAGCTACACTATTGTTTGTGTAACACAATGTGTGAAATGAACATGGTACTACACTACACAGACTGTAAAAAATTTTAGCTTTCCTGATTTTTTCAGTTACTATTGCTCAGACTTTCCTAAAATTATCACTTTCAGAAAGTTCAAAACATGAGTAATTTCAGCCCCCAGACTGACATCTATGAAGAAACACATGTATAAAGAAAGGGCTGATTTTTAGTAGAAATTTAGTCTCTTAGCTGTTTAAGCATTGACAGGAATCTGCTCCCTCTTTGTACTGTCCCTTAAAAATGATATTTCAATAGACTTACTTGTCTAACACAGCAAAATGGAAATAAAATTAAATTTTGAGCTACCAAATGATGTTGTTGAAAGAATATGTTCCCAGTGTATGAACAGAAAAAGAATATGTTTGTTGCCTGCTGTCTCCTCCAATTCTGACCTGAATGACCCACGCCCCTGCCTTAGCATCTTAGCAGAGAATATAAACCAGCTCCTACTTCTGAAGGACAGTCATATAATTTCCATCACTCAGCGTCACAGTTTGCCTCTCCATAAAGCTTTTCTTGATGGAGGGCTAAGCATGCTGACTTGAAATATGGAGTCATAGAATGGTTTGGGTTGGAAGGGACCTTTAAAGATGATCTAGTCCAACCCCCCTACCAGGGGCAGGGACATCTTCAACTAGATCAGGTTGCTCAAAACCCCATCCAATGTGACCTTGAACATGTCCAATGATGGGGCATTCACAACTTCGCTGGGCAAACTATATGCTTCAGTTCTTACCCTGAAGACATTAATATTTAATTTTTTATCGATGCTTTTTTGTGCCCTCAGTAAAACAACTCTTCCTTTTCAGGCTGGGAGTGTTTCTTCAGAGGAGTGCTCACTTGTATGTCTGTTCTCCCACGCCGACCCACAAACACTTCTCCCATACAGCACCCCTCCACTGCAACCAAAATCCTCCTCTGGCTTTTGCAGAAAAACAGGCATCGAACAACATGAGAAGCAGAAGCTATTCTACCTCTCCACACCACCTATTAGTAGAGAAAAACCTCCCTACCATGAGTCTAACCACTAAATAAGAACTTTCCAGCCTGATACCCTTTACCACTGTGAATTTCATGGTCTGCAAGCACCCTCCCAGCTTCCTCGGCAGTGATGTTCAGCAATTACAGCACCCACCGATGTCCTCCGAGGTCCCTCAGGCCAGAACCCTCCCTAGCACGTGCCAGTCCAGAGCTGTTGCTGTACTGTGGGGCTGCCGCGAGGGCTGGGGCTGTGCACGCGGCTGCGCCGTAGGCAGTGCCAGCTGGGAGCCCCGGGCACAGATGGCTCCCAGACACCATGTCCTACGCGCTGGTACGGCTGCCTGCGCTGGATCTGCTCACAGCTAGAAAGGGTTTGATTTTCTCTGCATATCTCCCTTGGAAATTAACTGTTTCTGTTTCATACATCAGCCACTCTTCTAAATTACAGGTACAAAGTTAGTGGCTGATTGTGCACTGCCATGGCCTGCTGTCAATGTATTATTGTTTGAACATCTGCCTGTTTAAAAAAACCCTGCTTAACTCTAATTGCAGTTTTGGGCAGCATCTTGGCACAATGCACTTCTGAGGTTTGATTGACTATTTTGTCTGTTTTCGTCTTCTGTGGAATGATTTTGCTCCTTTACAACAGGCATGGTCTTCTCTGAAAACATCTAAAAGTACGGCCATACAAATTACTGCAAAGACCAGAGGGTGAGACATTCTCCTCTCCCAACATTTCTGAGTGCACATGTTGGCTGGTTAAGTGCAATGCTCTTGCATGCAGTGGAGCTGGGCCAGCTGACACCACTTGTGAATCTGGCACTTTGCATTTAGACAAAACTACTGTTTCACGCAGAATCTATTTTTTTCCTCTAAGGAAGGAGTCCAGGAACTGCAATCACAAAGGGGTTTACAAATGCGTCTACAATTTAGAGTCTCAAAACGGCTGGTCAGCTGTTGTCTTATCCTGGATTAGAGACAGCAGGTTCCTGGAAGCCTTCTGCCCCGAAGTGCCAACAGCTAATGCCATCTTCTTAAACCCACCCCACTAGACCTCTGCATGAGGCGCACTGCATGTGAGCAAGCTTGCCTGGGGAATGCTTGACTGATTTGGCTCCACAAAAAATGCAGCAAGGAAAGAATAGATGCAGACCCCGTAGTTGCCATCACCCGCACTTGTTCAGCACTTTTGTGATTACCCCTGCCATTGGACATCTGCGAGAGAAATTTGACTCGCATCTGAGGCCACCACAGACAATGGCATGGGGCAGGGTGGGAATATCCATATTTCCTCTGGGTCTTGTTCCACTTGCCTGGAAGAAGTCAATATGCAGTAGTTCAGAGAATGAGGATGAAATCCTTGTTCCTGGTGAATTAGGGCATCCCACTAGAAAAAGGGGTACAAGGCTGCCAGGTTTGATGAAAAGTATACAGAAGTAAAACTACAGCAGTATTTAGGCTCTCCCCCGGGGAGGTAAGTATACTGATCACTAGTCTATACAATAATTTTCATTGTCCCACTGAAAGTAGGAACTTACCTATAATGCCTGGGTACCATTCCTGGATTCAGGCATAAGTTTGTATTCTCTCTTAGTAACTATGAGAGGTCTCTTCTTTCTTTTTTTTGACCATTACTGGAGTTGTATACATAAATGAAGATTAACCTCAAATGATGGGGAGCTAGAAATTAACCGCAGCAGGATTTTAAACAAGTGAGATATCTTGTATGGATCTATGATATTGTTAAGCTACCTTTTTCATGTATAATTTTGAGTCCTGTAGCTCACCAAGAATTCTTTTTCCCAGAATTTGAATCCATTTTTCTTTGTTTACACTGAAAATATTCTACATTCCCCAAGTACAGAAAACTACTCTGACTATAAAGCCTTGCAGTTGCAGCTTTTTCTTGTCTGTCACTTCTAGCAGTTAGAGAGTCTTATTTATGACTTTAATATAAATTTCTTCCCCAGTGTATTTGTCATTGTGATCTTGTCGAAACTTTTGTTTTAAGTCGTAAAAGTTCTTTATCCCCAAAGGCATTATTCTGTATCAGAATTTTGTCCTTTCTCACGCCTAAAAATGAAACTTAAGGTTTTCTTGATCCTGTGTGTTAATTCTCTCCATCTTTACAACTCTTTTCAGTTACTGTGATACCTCTTAGATTTTATGTGTGTGCTTTATTTTAACCTTGTGATGAACTCCAAGAGACTGCAGTTTGTCCGAGAGACCGGTGGGATGGACAAGAAAGGATTTGTGCCCCTCATTTCTCAGACTTTGGGCTGGAGACAGAGAATGATACCTAAATATAAGCAACTAATGTAATTTGAGATATCAGATGGCTCAGATGTCTCAAATGTCCTAGGGCATTTCAAGTCCATGGCCCTTGAAATGGCACTAAATGTCTATGTTCAGGTAACTGATTCCCACCCCAAACAGGTGGGTTTGACACCTGATGTTAGGTAGCTAAATATAGGTGTTTACATGTGAGCTAGGTGCCAAGCTTGCATTATAGTCAACAGGGCTGAATTCAAACTGGCAGCTGGAGGCACGCTATCTGGTGCCGCATGTCACTCCACACTTATTTTTAACTTTCATAAAGAGTACGCAATGCAGCTTGTATGTCATGCTGGGGTGACAAGAAATCACTCCTCAGCCAGAGGTGTGTCAAAGGCATTGCACAATTGCCCTCTTTTCAGATAAAATGGATTTTCACAGGAATGCACGTGCTGGGTGGCAGGTGGGCTGTAAAATTAGCCAGAGACGTACAAAAGCTTTGCACCCACAGCCCATCATGCAAGGTCCCATAGCAGAGTATGACGCTTGCAGGCTCCATGTCCTTCTTGGTCCAGGTCAGCTCAGCAGCAGCACTGTCCCCGGGAAGCAGAGCTGGGGGAGCACCGGCACCTCCAGGAAGGCAGAGGCCTCACCAGCAGACACAGCAGCATGTACCAGGCATGAGGTGACAAAGATGGCAGAAGTGCTGGGGAAGCGCTAGCAGGCAATGCCTTGCTGCCACATGTGCTAAACAGTCTGTGCTGGTGTGCAGCAGATGCAGCTGTGCCCTTGGCATGATTACAGGGTTCACGTGGGGCTGCCGAGAGCTGAGCACAGGGCACATGCCAGGTGCAGGAGGTGGAAATATTGTGGGGCGTGCACAGACCCATCACAGGCACATTTTGCTCTTCAGGATGCCAAGTGAGAGCAGAGTGGGGAGTAACCAACATGCACAGATTGACCCAAGGGCCTGAGTGCGATCTGCAACACGTACCGCTGTGAGAGTATGCACATCCTCAAGCAATACTTGGAAAGAACAGGTGGACCATGAAGCATCCATCCTTCTTTTGTAAAGCTGAAACTTCTCGAAGTCTTTAGTCAAAAAAACCCAGACTCCCTGCACAAATGTTCTTTCAATTTAGTTTTGTGATCAAAAATACTGTCCTGCTATTACTTTTTGGGTAACAAATGATGCAAGTTAGTGCAGTGAGGTTGTAGGACTGGGATACCTAGACCTGCCAAGATATGTATGCTAACCAGTCAAAACATATCAAAGATTAAAATGTCAAATAACACTTTTCACTGAAACTTGAATTTTGGCACAATTTTTAAAAAATGGTAGAGGATGGGAGGGCTCAGTGAAGCTCCCACAAATCTTTAATTTAAGGTATCTGTTCTATACCTAAATAATTATGAAATTGTTGGCATCACATCTGGACTTTTTGGTTACGCATTCTCTCTTAAAACGGGGAATAGTTAGGGTCAGAACCATATTAACTACTTGGAGGCCCTAAAATACATCTACATCTTGGGTATTATAAGTCAAAGCCTTTATCTGACCAGATATAGCTCAGATATGTGTTTTAAGGATATAATTATGACTAAGACAATAAAGATAATGTCTCAACAACACATTTTAATTCCCAAAGAACTAAAAAATTTCTCCTATTTCCACAGCAAATGCCTTAAGGAAAGTGAACAGACTAAATAATTTCTAACAAACAGCTTCATTTTTTTCCAGGGGAATCTTGAAAACTGCTTTTAAAAATCACCCACATCTATTCAATATGCAACACGTTACATGAATGTCAAGTTATCACCACATTAGCAATGGAAAGATGTTTTTCAGTAGAAATTTATGCAGCAGAACAAACCCTGAAAAGCATTTGCCTTGTCTTTTCTGCATTGTGGATTTATTTTCTGGAAAGGTATGAATGGCCTCCTAACATTGAATCCCACCTAACAATTATTTGCAGAGAGTCAGACTTTGATGGCTTTTTTCCTTAAAGCACCAAGAGTGAGACTCACTTCATACAGGGAAAGGGAGGAAGTTGTAGGAAAGAGGTTCCTTCACAGCATTGCTAAGTTAAGACCTGTTGGTGCTGGGCATGTAGATGTATGTGGGCTGAATAGCCAAAACCACTGTCCCTGGCAGAGCTGAAGTCCCTTCCCTGTGGCTGCCCATAAAGCATGGCAGTCAGCATCCACTCCTACCCCTGCAACTGATGTTGGAGAAGTCAAGAGGTTCTGACAGTGCAACCTGAAGTGTGAAGACAATGATTTATCTAGCATCCTTCCCAAAAATCACATTGATATGTGACTGTGTTGTGACCTTTATTCTTTTTTTTTTTTTTTTGTCAGATGATAATATTTGGAAGTAGATGAAAGAAGCACAAGACGATGTGGGTATGAAGAGTAAGGCAGGAGAATGGAGAGTTACAGTCAAAGATGAAAGAGAAACATTAACATTTTGTTGAAAAACTTCCAAAGTAAGTTTCGTCCCAAATTTGTAAAAACAAATTCAGACTGTTTTTAGACTCTTTTTTAATAAGCAGTTTGGATAGTCCACTGTTACTGGTGGGACAAATCAGGTCCTTAAGTTGCTGATGTTTGGGAATAGTTGAAATTTATTTACATTGTGAGGCCAGCTTTATGCCAGCTCCTGTCTGTACTCTTGAGGGTACCAAATGATGTCTTTCAGAGTTATTTTCAGAGTTACTGAAAACAGTGTACCTATGTGTACAGGTATGAGGAGAAACAACAAAGCTCAATAATAAATAGAAATTCTGATTGTTCATTGTACCTGCTGGTCTGGGTACAATACAAGTACTATCTGTTGAGCAATAACCCAACATTTACCTTCTAAAGAGGCTGCAGAAATAAATATCATAACCCTATTCCTCATCCTAGGAGGGATGATTACCTACTTCAGTTTTTTTAGTGGCAGCAAAACTTCTAAACACTGAGATTTCCCTTTCTAAATGTTAGGATGAAACTGCCAGCCAGTTCATCTGCAAATTCACTCTTTGAAAAGACCTATAGTATCACCTAGGTCAGGAAAAACACTCTAAACACTCTAAATTTAATACATTACTAAGCTACAGACTTTCTCCTGGGACAAGAAACACGTACATCAGTTTCTATCAATTTAATTTGTGGCGAGTTTCTTGGTGGAAAACAAGTAATTGTGGTGAAGGAGCTTTAGCTTTAGGTATTTTTTTTAACCTAGCAGCAGAATATTTTGGTGAAAACACTTGAATACAAATCTTTGAAGACTGTGATCTCCTCTTTATGGCTTCTAAAAGATCTGTCATATCATTCTCTTTTTTTTAACAGCACTCAATTACGTTTTAAAAGGTTTCTATTAACCTCTCTTTTTGAGTTAGACTCAAATCATTCCCATCAAAAAATAATTTAAAAAAAACTTTAAAGTCTGATAACTTCCCCTCAAACACAGAAAAGGGGAACCCTCTGTTACCCCTACAAAAAATTGCTATAGGTCATATAGCAGTAATACCCAGAGGACAATTTAAAGACCCACAAAGAGAATTTCCTTAGGTAAACCTTTTTCCTTGAGAGCAGGCATTGTAGGTTTATTTTGAAACCACTTAGATAATGTTATTACTTTCTATAGAAAAGCTGTAAATATGTATTTTGTATAAGCAAAAAACCATAACATATTCTCAGCACTAGCTTATTTCTAAATGCCTTCAAAGAACAATGGGGGGGCGGGGAGGAGGGGGAGAAGTCATCTATATCATGCTGTACCCAGCAAATACTGCAAGGTTAGATTCCTCAATCTACTGTAGTCATCCCGCCACAAAACTGTGTGTGTCATGGATCCTGCAATGTATCCTCCTTCTGCTGATGCGGGCGCCTTTTTAGTAGCTGACATTTTTGCTGCCATGAGAGCTAGAGAGAACCTCTGGCAAGCACTAGACATAATTTCTTTAGAGACGGGACACATCCCACTCAAAAAAAAATATATCAAACTATGCCTTACAGTGATTCCCAATTTTCCGCTTTTAGTAAAATTTTAGTTCTCCTTCATTAGAAGTCACCAGGATATGATTTAGGTAATCATACACTTTAAATATTTTACCATTAAATATCTTCTTATATCTTAGCACCAGAATATCGTACTTTTTTGTCAAGATGGATATTTTGCTCCCACCTCTTGAAATAGATGGATATTTTGCTGTTCATTTCAGGAGAATGAAGAATTTCCATATTGAGCATTTCTTTATTCTAAAAGTATTGAAACAGTCCATGAGGTAAGGACTTACTCATCATAAACGAAGACTACCACAGTCTAGTCATTAATTACTGAAGCGATACATTCTTGATGTAAAAAATAGAAAATTGTCATAGCACAAATAAGCTCTAACAAGTAGACGTTCAAAGTCCAGGGGAAAGCAGTAAAATGCATTGTTTGATTAAGCTGCTGAAGACTGACATCTGATATTTTCTGAGTATCCATAAAAAAAAAAGGTTTAAATATAAATTGCAGATTGGAGTAATGCATTCCAGGTACTTGCTTGGTCGAAAAGGAAAATATAAATCCAGCACGCAATTTTTTTCCATAAGAGGTGAGAACGCTGGGGTCCTGTCCCTGCAGCAAGGGCAGGACGATGCCCAAGACATTCGCACAGGCTTGTATCTGGAAGAAGGAGCTACACCCAACTGGTGGTGGCCTCTCAACAGAAAAGAGATCAATAAAAGAGTTGGTTGGGGATGTGAGGAGAGGAGGTGAGGGGGCCCTCTTCTGCTTGGTTGTCAGGTTGGGAGTCTCTGCATCCTGATTCAGAGCTAGCCTGGCAGCTAGAGCTAATTCAAGAGAAGCACAAAAAGCTTGGAGGAAAAGTCAGCTTCAACCTGGCTGCTGTTTCTGGAGAAGACAGTGCCTTCATCTGCTAGCCAGCTCACCAGGTTGACGTGCGAGTGGGCTGAGTCCACAAGGGCTGTCTGTTAGTAAGCCTTGCTACCAATGCTAAACAAAAGATTTGCAATGCAAAATAGGGAGTAAAAGAAATCAGAACAACAACAAAAATTCTGTGTGTTGGAGTCTCTGCACTTCAAGTAAGCAATTCAAAATCCAAATTGAACTCCCTCCCTAGGTAGGAAACTCTTAAATTGCACCGTCAGCTTTATTCAACGTCGTGAGATTCCTCTGGCAGCCCCTCAAAGTCACCTGCCACAGAACAGTGATCACGGATTACACAGCATTCCGTCGGCATGTGGGTTTTTCAGGGTCTGACATTTGATTATACTCTCCATCCTTTTTAAATAAAAAGGCTGTATGTATTTTTAACAAGGGTGCTAACGTGTGTGTGCGCATACATTATATATATAAAAATGTGTCCATGCACTAAATTATAATATATATCTATAATACAATACAATAATTCCAGGAAACTGTCAAAAACAGCCATTGAATTATTGCTGATTATTGTTCAATGATTTAAAAAGGTGAGTGATGCATCCCAAACTGACATTTTTCTAATGTGTTTTGTAGATAGATGCTGTCCCCAGGCAAGGCACCTGCAAGATACCACTGTTATAAGGCAGGTGGCTGATTCCCTTATGTGCACAATAAAAGGCACTCAAACCTCTAAGCAGAAGTTGGAGAGGGGCTGCCTTCCCCAGCTCGTTGCTATGTGGAGGCTGCGTTACATCTCCAAGGTGGCTGCAGGTCATGCACAGACCTGCGCATTAAATCTCTTGTGCCCCTCACCTCTTTCCAGTCGTGCATCCATTTGCACTTCTTCATTAAATCGTGGCCATTCTCTGCAGAAAGACCCGGGAGGCTCATGCTCTGCCCTCCCTGCTTCCCGGCGCGCCCCAACCAGTGTCAGCTCTGGAAAGAGCAGGGGCAGTCCCTGTGGACAGAAGAGTTTAGGGAACTGCCTTTGCCCTCTGAGCTATTTCTCCAAAGGCCTGACTGAGGACATGCTGCCAATAGATTACCTCTCCTGCAATCTTTATCCCTAGGGCCAGTTTTCAGCACATTGGCAGCAGGCAGAGGACACTGTTCCCAGCTAGAGATGACACAGAGGCTTTCTCAGATGACACAACGCCTTTTCGCTTTCCCTCTCTGCTTCTGCAGAAGGAAAGGGAAAACACAGCTGCCAGCTCCTGATGCACAGTCAGGTCCCAAGCCAGGTCCTCCCTCACCTTCAGCATGATGTGGCTGGCAGTCAGGATCTAACATGAACAAGTCCAGACCACTGCATTTCACCCGTCCCGATCAAAGCATGGAGTATATACATGTATTGAGCCACCCTTGAGTCATTGGGCTCCTCAGCAATGAGATGCCTTCTTTTTAGAGGTGGAAATGGGAGAAAAGGAGAAGAAGGGAGGAGGAGGATAGACTTCTGTAAAAGCCTCTCCTTTCCTCCATGCTTGCAAAGAAGAGGTAACTACGGTTTCCACCAAATCAGAGGTGGTGCAGGGTGCAGGGTGCAGGCTGGGAGCCCAGCCTCCGGTCCTCTGTGCTCGGCAGTGGTGCTTTTCTGCCGGGAGATGAAGGGGGGGTCCCCCAGCCTCCGGTCCCCTGTGCTCGGCAGTGGTGCTTTTCTGCCGGTAGATGGAAGGGGTGGTCACCAGCAAGTCAGTTGGTGTGTTTTGGGAAAGACATGGATATTTAAGAAGTAGAAGCAGCATCGCAGTGGATAAACACGTCTTTCACTAATATCTAAATATTTTCAGAGTTCAGTAGCTGTTTAGTGTGGAAAAGCTGTGGAGAACTGGTGCCAGATTTGGCATCAGCAGGGATTTGGATGGGAATCGCTGAAGAAAGTTACACTGCTTTTTAAAATAAACTTGGCACCAGACCCAACAAAGTTTACCATCACTGCTGCAGAAAAAAGATCAGTGGAAGTATGAGAAAATATTGGAAATGAATATTTTATGTGCAGGAAGATTAACAGGGAAGCCTAAGAAAAAAATTACTGTGTTGCCCTCATCTTAACTTATTATTCCACATCTTAGATTTTCATGTAAGAAATTAGATAGAGTTTATATTTTGGCCTAACTTGGAGATGATCTCAGAACATTTTTACTGGAGTACTCTTTTACTTGTAATTTAGTCTTGCCTGTATCTCACACCTATGTGAGAGTGAACATTTTCTTTGATTCAATAGCCATGAAAGATCACTTATGACGTAGAAGAAACTATGCTGATATTTCTTCTGTGCCCTTTAAAACCTGCTTACTTAGTACCCATTAAAAGCAGAAAAAACACTGGAATTGGCAAAAAAAGGTTTAGATGTCCTTCCTGCTTTTTATTAACCTTTCAATAGATGACTAGTTTCATTTTTTTTCCAGAAATATCTGGTTTAGAGTTGAACCCCTTTTTTGTTTTTTTAACTGTATGGGATGAACTAGGTTTCAATCTGAAGAACATTTTTACTGTCTGAAGAAATGATATTAATATCTGCCTCTCCTTCTTATTAACAGGAGTTTCCAGAAGTTGGCTTTTGAGCACTGGTGGTTTTTTTCATTTTGTTTCTCATTGATAAGAAAATTAATATATGGAACAAAGCCTACATAATAAGACTAATCATTAAGATACGTTTTGATGTAGTGAGATCCCTATAATTATAGTAGTCTAATGTGCTGTTTAACGTCAATTACATCAGCAAAGTGTCATGTATTCAATGAGATGTTTCATGGCAGGGGAAAAGAGACTTTTTCTGTTGATTATTTTCACAATTGGGCAAGTGGGTCCTATAGCTGATCTTCATGTCCTTCATATCTCCAAATCAAATTTGGAAGTCGGGTATGATAACAGACCTAATAAGATAAAGCAGATTACTTACTTAATATAGCATGATGCCAAGTTTGCCAATTAGTTGTGTTTCTAAATCACTGTACAAGAAGGTGGCTATTACCAGGGAGCTGGTTTTAACTCTAACTGGAAAACAGTTTTCATGAAGGATAATTGCCTGCTAGAGCAAATGCATTGAAGTCCTTCAATCATTAAAATCCCTATCCTTCAAATATGCAGGCTACTCTCATAGTTCCATCAAATTCAGTGGAATAAGCTACATGTGTTACTATAAATAGATTGCAAAATTCCAGTAAAATCAACTGAAAAAAAAAGAAGTATAGTGAAGCATCTAATCTCAGCAGTAGAAATTTTTTCTTATTAAAAATGTCTTTAAAAATTCATACTCACATTTGTTTGCTACCTACCAGAGCTGAAGAATGTCAAGAGGATTTATCTTTTGTATGTGGAAAATCAGTGACTGATGGATAATATAAATGACTGTTTGAGAGCTAAAGTCTGAAGTAGATGTTATTATACACTCTATGCCAGTTAACTGAGTGCTGCTGTATCTTATTATTACCTAAGAGTCTCAATTTTTTTTAACAAAAACAAAACCTTCTTTTTTTTTTTATTACAGTTGATAATCAAACCAGAAGCAGAACATGTTTTTGTTAAAATAGTGTAGCTCTCTTTAAACGCCTTGTGAAGTCTTGTCTTTTTTACTGAAATTCCATTTGCGTGAGGAAAAACCAGGATGAAAGGCTCTGGCAATGTCAAAATAGCTCATTTTGACATCTTTAAATGAAAGCCTTATACTTTCCTTTTTGAAATGGCTTTTTACTTTGATTTTTGTGTTTCATACACACATATGTGAGATGTGTAAAAAATCTAAATTGGAAAAGAATTGATCCATCTGATACTAGATATTTTTCATTTTGCAGAACACTTTAATATTGAAGTTTTCTTGAACTGGGATTAAAATGTCTCTAGAAAACTCAAAGTTCTGGAAGCATTTTCATTCTCCATATAGTTCTAGCCTTGCTTTAAGTTATGGAACAGACATGTTACCAGAGTTACAAGTAAAATGGCCTATAATAACTCTCTACACTGATGTCTACCCTGGAAGTGTGAACAAACACGAAAGCTTTAAGAGAAGCAGCTATCCAAGCACTTGTGGGGTGTTAATTGGAAATTCAGAGACAAGCACTTCTCTCTGTTGATTCCATTTTGCAAATTTTTGACGAGTAGAGCTGAGACAGAGGAACCACATCCTCTGAGTAGTTTCTTCAAACAACCCTTGTATGATGGAGATGTTCTTTTGGAGAAAAGGCAAGGTAACCCTTTGTCGTGGTTTAACCCCAGCCGGCAACTCAGCACCACACAGCCACTCACTCACTCTCCCCCCACGGCGGGGTGGGGGAGCGAATCGGCAGTGTA
>NW_008795021.1:2388623-2389285 GCF_000699145.1 Aptenodytes forsteri | reverse complement strand
TACTGGCTACTATGAAGAAAATTAACTCTATCCCAGCCAAAACGAGCACACCCTTTGAAACCTGAGAAAGGTTCATGCCTTGCTTTTCCCTTTCCAGATTTTCTGCAAACCATGCAGTGGTCCTTGGCTTGTGCAAAATGAGGCTTAGCTGTCTCAGAGTGGTTCTCCATGGTTCTCCCCCAAGTTGTCCTTGAGGCAGCAAAGAAATGGAAGCAGAAATAGGTGAAATTTAAGAATGTCATTCTAAAAATGGAGGCAAAATAAACAAATGTCTTAAGGTTTGGGATGGCAAGATTACATTTTTCAGAGGTGGCATAATGGATTCGCCAGGGACCAGACTTCCCAAAGAGACCCAGGTCCGGTGGCTTCCTGGCCACGGTAATGGCAGGGGGTGGTCCAGCCTGCCACAAAACCTGGTCCTGTTTTGCAGCTGGCTTCAGCTGATTACATGGGCCTTGTACTGCCCAGAAAAGGTCTGATGCCAGCCAGGTGGAAGGGAGATGAAAAGCTGCCTGCTCAGCTGCTGGCACGACCTGTAACCTCGCCTCTCCCACAGGACAATGAAGAGGAGTAAAACAGAGTCAGTGACAGAGCAGCTCTGAGCACAGTTTTAATTTTTTTACCATCATGATTGCCTACAGTGTGGTTGGGGAATGCACTTG
>NW_008795021.1:2382112-2387929 GCF_000699145.1 Aptenodytes forsteri | reverse complement strand
GCTCCCTGGCCAGGGTAATGGCAGGTTGTGGTCCAAGCTGCCACAAAACCTGGTCCTGTTTTGCAGCTGGCTTCAGCTGATTACATGGGCCTTGTACTGCCCAGAAAAGGTCTGATGCCAGCCAGGAGGAAGGGAGATGAAAAGCTGCCTGCTCAGCTGCTGGCACGACCTGTAACCTCGCCTCTCCCACAGGACAATGAAGAGGAGTAAAACAGAGTCAGTGACAGAGCAGCTCTGAGCACAGTTTTAATTTTTTTACCATCATGATTGCCTACAGTGTGGTTGGGGAATGCACTTGGTGTCCCCATCCTGAACCTTTTCAGGGATGCTTCTGCGGAAGCACTTCTGAGTCAGCACAGTCCAGCACAGACTATGGCCAATGATAAGAGACAAACAGGCTGTAGATGTTCTGCTTGATGTTGTGGTTTCGCCCACCTAGACCTACGCCTACAGCCAGCAATGGATAGTCCTACGTGCAACATCTAAACATGAGAAGCAGACTTGCATGTTTCCCAGCTGTTAAAAAGTTGACAGCCCATACTGTCCCTCTTGCTGCAGCAACTGCTTACATTCACAGCCAATGGGCAAGGGGAAGGGGCGACATGCCAAGGTAGGATGACTGGCAGGGCTTTTGGAGGAGATGGGTGACAGACAATGCTACCACTGGGACATCTCTCACAGGAAAGAGAATGGCTCAGGCAACTCTGCCTCCCCAAATGAAGCTCCTGGCAGGGGAAATAGAAGTTGCTGATGTGCCGAGCATGTCAGCACCCACTGCAGAGGTTCCAAAAGTGAGCCGTGGTTGTACAAGCCTCTGTGCCCTTCTGTCTTCAGAGAATAAGCAGATACTCAGGACTTGTTGAAAATACCTAAGACTGGGAGGTGGGATAAATCCAGGCTTGCACGGTGCTCGTTTGTAATGCGAGTCTTCCCGGTTCTGTCCCCAGAATAGTTTATCGTCAGGCTGAGTATCAGCTTACCAGTGGAAAAAACAGAATGATTTAAAATGTGTTATGTAAAACCAAATACATAAACAAATTGAGACAATCTCTATGTTTTCCTTGGTTTCTGTTCATTATGGAGTATATGGCCAATTTCTTTCCTTTCACTATTTTTCCCAATAACCTAGCTAAGTAAACACAGTTCTGACAGTATTTATAACATAATAATACATGCACATAAGCTCTTGCATCAATAATTTAAGCAACCTTTATAAAACACAATAAAAAAAAATACAGAGTAAGTGAAATGTCTATCCTTTTCCTTTTTTTTTTTTTTGTGGGTGGAATTCATACTGTTTGGGTGGTGCAGTTAAATTCCACTTTAGAAGAAGTTTATAGTATTGTAGTGAAGACTATCAGGAGAACCAATTAAAAACTTCTATATGACTTGCTGTTTATCGTAGTCCTGCTATATTATAATAATAACACTCAGGTATTGGAAAGATTTCCCACATGACACTGTAGATGTAGTTGAATTCTGATTTTCGGTAATCTTTCTCTAACATCAAGCCTTACTGGAGCAAATGTGGGGAAAGCCTACAAACTGTGTCTATATACAACTCATTCCATCTTTGGCTTTGATTTTTAATACTATGCAGTTCTACCAGAGCAATACAAACAAACTGCAGTACAGGTGGTTATACGAACTACATTTAGATCTAGATCTCCAGAGATGAAAAGCTGGAGAAATATCCCATTGGACTGACAGGTTTGTGCTGAGAAAACTCTAAATTCGCCCATCTCTCATAGATGTAACTACCGACTTATTAAAGAATACCAAGTCACTGGAAAAATAAACATGAAACAAGATATTTTAAGATATAGGTTCTATGTACTTTATGTTACACTATACATGAACTGTGGTTTGAGGTTTGGAACAAAAGTAATGGCTCAGTAATATCTCCATAATAATAATAACCTTGTATCTGAGTACCCTGCCAACGAACTATGGCCAGAAACAAGTCCCCAGGTCCATATTCTCAGCTGGCTGAATAGTCAGAGGTGCTGCATAGCCAATAGTTCCTACTGACTTGTTGCAAGTTAATGTTCCGTCGTTGTTCATAGGGATTTGGATTTAATATATAACTTAAGGCAGCCAAAGCAGAAGGAAGTTTCTGAGCATCCGTGGCACAGCAAACTAACAGAGCCACCTGCTCAGCAAAACCCAAGAGCCCAACCCTGAGCCAGAGGCACATTCTACCGCATCCTTTGACACCCCGCGTAATCTATGTGGGGATTTTATCCTACCTCCCCAAAACAGTGTGACTGGCGAATCCCCCTGCCTCTTACTGCTCCAGCCATGTGGCTTAAGCCATCTTGCCAGTGAGTGATGGGAAAAGGGACAAACAGAGAGCAAAGCGGTGGAGGAACCTTGGTTTGTTCTGTGCTGAGGCATCGACATGCCATGTAATTTCCCCAAATCTGCTCGGGGAGACTGCTAGCTGTGCTGATAAAAGAACACGGAGCTCCTGGCAAACTAATGGATTTGCTGTAGTATCCTCCATACATGACACATCCAAGATAAACCAGCAGCAGTTAAATTAGAACACATTTTTCCTTCCAATGCTTTCTCATGAGATCTTCCCTTTTTCTAAACCAAGAATTAATTCTTCCTCTTACCTCGTTCCATAAAAGTACCTTAATCTGAAAGTTGAGTTCCTAATACAACTCTGGCCAAGATCCGAGTTGCTTTTATGTCCTGTCCCCCAGCTAGCTTAGAAAAGGGGAGGTGTGCATTTTGGGGGTCTTTCCTGCAATGCATTATACTGCCTGCATAACTCCCAATCGAGCAATTAATTAGAGAACTTAAAATAAATATTCTTCAAAAAAGCTGAAACAAAAATCCCAAAGACTCCATTCCTCTGCATGCCGAATAACTAGCTCAGACAAATGCTTTTCTGATAAAAAACTACAGAAGGTTTACAGTCCCTGCAGAAAAATTATTTAATATCAATATAAACCTTTCCCCTGTTTATTAAAATTCTGTAAAACCTACATCCTAAATTGTTCTTAAAAATACTGCAGAGAAAAGCTTTTCTCAGGCAGATATCTCTGTTGATCCTGCCATAAACTCGATGCTTTCATGTCACAGTAAAATTGCTTAGTCGAGTCCCATTCTGCATGCCTCTAAGAAGGAACATAATGTCTAAAGTGAGTAGCAAATCGCAACTTTACTCACCTGAAGTTGTCTGGAACAAAATGGGCAGAAAGCAGAATGTACTAAATGGCAACATGGTAGATGCTGAACCCCTTTAGTAACACACTTACTTACTGAAAATTGGGGAACTTGGTAGGACGCTTCTAGTTAAGCTCCCTTCCAGATATTTCCTGAAGGTGTGATCTTTGCCCTTCTGTCTCCTTAGAAAGAGTTTGTGCCCTCTGAACAAATGAGCAAAGTTAAGGGTAGGAAGTGGAAGCTTTTGGGGGCTTCTTTCTTCTGCAGAAGGACAATTGAGAGGTCAATAACTGGCGTGAAGTTCTCCATTTAACTTTAAAAACCAATTGCTATTCAATACCATAACATCACTTGGAAAGGGAGTGGTAGAACTTTTCAGGACGTAAAGCAAGAAGAAAACAAATTTAAAGGTGTTACAGTGTGGTAGAGCCACCACTTGTAGCAACCACAGAAGTAATAAGGGAATATTTATTTTATGTCAAAAAAGAATATTAGATTTGTTATTAAGCATTTTATTTTGTCAGAGCTCTGTAACAAGTCACTGAAATAACTGCACTAGAAGTCACGAAAGTCATGATCCTCAGGGAGACAAAGTGTTCCAGACCTGTGAAATTGCTCGATCTTTGTAGTGTTGCTCCCAAAGCAGATGCATGCTTCTGGTGATTGGGGTAAGTAATATAGGTACCCACAGTTACACACAAAATTGAAAGTCAAAATCTAGGAGGAGCATATTTCCTATATGCTACTGGTATAAGTGCATAAAGTAAGACTACATTTAAAATAACAATAAATAGATGAGGATAGTCTTCTTTATACTATTTCGGCAGGAGAACGAGGACTGCACGTAAATATTAACTTCATAATTTAAAATAGTTTGTTTACCTGCAGTTACATGTGTTTCAAGAAATCTGTAAGCTGCAGATTTCATTTTAAGTAACTACAAGCATCTGATCTAGTGCAATAGTTTGACAGCTGATAAGCGGAGCATGGAAAATGTGTAGGATTTTGTGTTTCCACAGCCTAACATCAGTCAGGCTTCCACTACTCTGCTGCCTTTGTACCAGCCTCTTTCATCGGAGCATGCATTTTAATGAAAAAAACATTGCAGTAATCAGTTTGAGAAGACTTAGAGCCAGGGATAGAACCTGGCTTCAAAAAAGCAAAAGCCTGGAAATATTCTCCAATGGGAAGCAATTAGAACAATACAGAAAAGTTAGGTGTTATTGAATGCTACGGGAGGTAAACAGAGCAGCGCAGCCATGGAAACCACCGCACTGGCAGGTCTCCTCTGATGGAACGCGCAGAACCTCGGAGGGACGCACAGAACTACCCAACCTGCACCTCCTTCCTTTCTCTGCTTCCCGCTTACTTCCTCTTCTGTCTCGATGTGAATCATCATCAGTGGGCAGGTGGAGAGGAACTGTCAATCAATATGCCTCTCCAGGCTCCAGAGATAGGCTTCTGAAACTCTTGTCAATAAAGATAAGCATGCTCTTCCCCCCATAGAAAATGTATTATTTCGTAGTTGCCCGAAGCCCCAAATCACAAGACCTATCATTTCTTTTAAATAATGTGAGTCCCCCTTGAAATCATTGACCAGCCAGCACACGACTGCACCAAATTGCCACAGTTCTAAATAGTGGATACACAGCTTCTGAAAATAAACAGAAAAGCTGTCAGACGATATATGCAAATGAGCCAAATATAGAAAAATATGTATTTTCATAATTTATAAACAGGTACTAGCAAATAAATAGAACCTACAAAATAAAATACTTCATTACTCTTGCCTTATTCTCTCTTAACTAGAGAACCACATGTGCTATACAAAAACCTGAAATAACAAAAAATAATGAGCGGTATTCATTACTGATGTCATTCCACCGAAGTGAGCACAGACACAATGGGGAACAGAGTCTGGATCCTTAACTACCCTTATTTAGATGAGTATTAATTAAAAAAACTCCATTCAACAATTCTTCCTGCAAATCCTAATCCTCTTAATATGTAATCACTTGTGGTAGTCATTAAAAAAGGCGATAGCGTTAACTTAAGGCTATTTTAAAACACTTAACATATAATACAAAATCATGTTACAGAAACATATAAAATACTTCAAAAAGAAATAGAAAACAAACACAGACACCATTTACCATGGCTGGCTGTATAAACTCAACACGTTCACATGATTAATATTTTGGAAATTCAAATAAAGAGGGATCGCCCTGTCTGAAATTTAATTGTTTCAATATATTTTTACACGGATACTTCTTTACGTATCTGCTCCCTTCAGGGAATAGCCCAAGACTGGCAACACTTATAAACCATTGTGTAAGCAGTCACAGAAGTATTTAATCATAACAGCATTAAATTCACGTTGACCAAATTTAACAAAAAGATGTGTTTTTTACCGTGATGTTTTTACCATCATTTACACACCAGTCCAATCACAACCGTGATGGTGAAGGGACTGCACGGATAGGGGAGCAATACTTTTGATTTGGTTTTTTGGGGGTTGTGGAGTTTTTTGGGGGTGGTGGTTTGTTGTTTTTTTTTTTTCCTGATGGCATCAATTTCTCTTTGAAATCCCTTTGAGGAATTGCTTCACATTTATTAAGAGAGCCACACTGCGTGCGGGGA
>NW_008795021.1:2380991-2381888 GCF_000699145.1 Aptenodytes forsteri | reverse complement strand
CCCCCGAGGGCGGCCGCCGGGGGACCGGGGGGGCCGCCGGGGGCCGGGCGGTGCGGTGGATGCGGAGGATGCAAAGGATGCGGAGGACGCGGAGTGTGCGGTCAGCCCCGTACGTCGATGTTGGTGTTCACCAGCAGCATCACAGCGATAAGGACGGTGTCAAATAAAGATCAATTTAGGGCTGCCAGTTTTCTTTCTGTCCCCCCGCAGCTGGTCAGTCTACCAGCTCCAGCCTCCTAAAACAGCCGTTTTGTAGGTCCTAAGTGAGAAGAAATGATGGTTAGTGGCCTCATGATTGTGGGGCATTTCCACAACATGTGTTTTGCTGTAAATTTTAGGGCTGCCAGTTTTCTTTCTGTCCCCCCGCAGCTGGTCAGTCTACCAGCTCCAGCCTCCTAAAACAGCCGGTTAGTAGGTCCTAAGTGAGAAGAAATGATGGTTAGTGGCCTCATGATTGTGGGGCATTTCCACAACATGTGTTTTGCTGTAAATTCTTCCCTTTTACAAAGCATATTGTTTGATATCATAGAATCATAGAATCATAGAATGGTTTGGGTTGGAAGGGACCTTAGAGATCATCTAGTTCCAACCCTCCTGCCATGGGCAGGGACACCTTACACCAGACCAGGTTGCTCAAAGCCCCGTCCAACCTGGCCTTGAACACTTCCAGGGATGGGGCATCCACAACTTCTATGGGCAACCTGTTCCAGTGCCGCACCACCCTCATAGTGAAGAATTTCTTCCTTATATCTAATCTACATCTACCCTCTTTCAGTTTAAAGCCATTACCCCTCGTCTTATCAGTACACGCCCTTGTAAAAAGTTTCTCTCCAGCTTTCTTGTAGGCCCCCTTCAGATACTGGAAGGCTGCTATAAGGTCTCCCCGGAGCCTTCTCT
>NW_008795021.1:2365752-2376500 GCF_000699145.1 Aptenodytes forsteri | reverse complement strand
CACCTGCTGCAGGAGGTCCTCCACCTGGGCACACTTTTCGCAGGCAGGTCTGCCGCCTTTCCCTGCCCCAGGAGAGAGGTCTTGGCACTTCCTGCAGCCCGAGGTCTGCGCTGCAGCCTCTCCCTTCAGCAGTTCCGTCTGCATGGAGGCATCAGCTGCCACTGGGGTGGATGGTGCAGACCCCGCAGCCGGAGCCGCAGCCTTCACTCTCACACGAGTGCCCACCATTCTGCCTTGAGGGTCAGGTAGGATGAGTGCCCTTGACCTGTGCAGATGGTCACAGAACGGTGCCTGGTTGCTGGGTCATGTGTACTCCAAGTCTCCCACTTTGCCAGTGGAATGCCCCTCCTTCGAAGAGGCGTCCTCCCTGCACGCCACGCGAACGGCCGCACCACGCCCTGGCTGACGTGCCACGCCCTGTTTGCCTGTCCTGTTCGCAGTGCTCCTCAGAGGTGTGCTTTAGGAAGAGAACGTACGGGTTCAGTGGGCAGCAAATAATTATGCAAGAGGAGGTAAGGTTACACAGTGGAAATTATTACTCCTAACTAATGCGGTGCATGAAACCAAAATGCCTTTAATAGGGCTCCTCAGCCAAAGGCAATGTATGAAAGAGATTGTCATATACTATATTAAAGAAAGAAAACCTGTTTGTTTTGTAACGGGGAATAAGATCCTAATCAATATTACTTGGGGTCTAAAGCAACATTGCTTTTCTGAAATTATCATCAGCATTGCAAAAGCTCCCCTCTTTAGAAAATAAAGTCAGTAATTCTTCATCAGTTGAGCAGAAGTAAGCTATAAAATGTTTGTTACTATCTGGGGCTCATTTGTTTCAGCAGAAAACTGTCTCCACTGTTACGCTACTCAAGTGTACAGATTCGCTCTGGTAACAGAGAGGTATCTTTATCTGTATGGATTTAAATATGCAAAGAGACAGTGAATGGAAAGAACAACTTCAATCAGATATTTTAAGTTACAACTGAATCGTGTGTTTATGGCCTCAGACAGTGTGCTCTGCAAAATGTTCCAAAACACTCATCTCTAAGCTTTCAACTATTTCTCATTTCTGCTCCAGTGAAACATTTTGAGGGGAAAAAAAAAAAGGTTTGCTATCAAGATCTAACATAACGAAAGTGGAATAATAGTGATAACCATTTCCAACTGAGTTATGAAGGTAGTTTGTTGCTTTTATTTATCACCCATCATTTTCACCTTGGCCATCATTTCTTTTTGAAATATGTAAGAATTTTGCTTCCAGTACATGATCTTTACACTATAAAAATGATTTTAGAACCGTAGTTTTATAGTGCACCTTTTAGAAGATAATAGCTTAAATTTCTACTTTCTCTCTTTATCGCAGTGATAGGATCGCTGCTTCTATAAACCAGTCTAGATAATATGTCATATCTCCCTTCAGCAGCTACTGCACACACGATATAGGAAACTCTCCTGCTACTGGTTACTCATTAAAGTTAAGTGATAGGGATCCACATGGCAAGGTTAAATTTCAACACTTTAAACCCTGTTGAAAGTTGCTAATAATAATGTTTAATTTTCATTCCAAGCATTTATGGTATCATCAGCTTGAGCCGGTTATTTTCTTCTTCTCATTAGTTGGAACCAATGAACCTCCCTGCAGAATAACAATCTTCAGGCAGAATAACAAAATAGAGGCAGAATTTGACCCCTGCTTAAATTAAACAACCTAAATGGTTTTAATGTGAATGTCTGTTGTGGTTTAACCCAGGAGGCAGCTAAACACCACACAGCCATTCGCTCACTCCTCCCGCTGCAGTGGGATGGGGGAGAGAATCGAGAAAAAAAAAAGTAAAATTTGTGGGTTGAGATAAAGACAGTTTAATATACAAAGCAAGTTATGCACAGTGCAATTGCTCACCACCCGCCGACCGATGCCCAGCCAGTCCCCGAGCAGTGGCCCCCCCGGCCAGCTTTCCCCAGTTTATGTACTGAGCATGACGTCACATGGTATGGAATGTCCCTTTGGCCAGTTTGGCTGTGCCCCCCTCCCAGCTTGTTGTGCACCTCCAGCCTTCTCAGTCGGTAGAGCGTGGGAAACTGAAAAGTCCTTGACTAGTGTAAGCACTACTTAGCAACAACTAAAACATCGGTGTGTTATCAACATTGTTCTCATCCTAAACCCAAAACACAGCACTGTAGCAGCTACTAGGAAGAAAATTAACTCTATCCCAGCCGAAACCAGGACAATGTCCTATTAACCAGAGACAAAGTCTGATCAAGATTTCCAAAAAGGACTAGAGATTTCAACATCCCAGTAGGGAAATGCTAACAGATGATTTTCAAACCGGGAGCACTCAACGCTTTCCTAAAATGGTCTGTTATGTAGGGCAACTAAAATAACTACTTCCTTTTAAAAAATAAAAATTTTGAAATGCTGCCTTTTTATTTGGGGAAAATAAGGTTTGCAACTAATCATCCATAATCTCTTGACACTGAAAAGTCTTGCTGCAAAAAATTCAGCCAAGTTCAAACCATCTCACAGGGAAAGAAATCGATGAGAAAGAGAAGGATGTTCGCTATGGCAGAGAGAGATGGAGAAAGGAAGGGGATGTCAATGGGCTGCAGAGTGGTGGGACCCATGGCGGAGACAGGGCAGGCACCTGGTGTTGTGCTGTTCCTTGCGGTTATGCTCGCATGGGACTGTGCTACGATGTCTCTTTCTGCTCATTCTCCCATCCCTCTCTTTTTATAGAAGCAATTGGAGGAGCTATTACATCAAAGTCAGAAACCACTGCTATCCTTTCAACCCTTTGCCCCCTGCACATAAGGTTTGTGATTTTGCAGCGGGGGCAGGATATCAGCAGTGACAGATGCTTATGTGTCCTTACAGTATTGACCAGGTCAAACTTATCAATGGGTTTTATTTCACAGGGTAGGTCATAAAGTATTCATTGCCCTAGGTCATCTAGGCTCATGGAATAATTTAGGTTGGAAGGAACTTCCAGAGGTCATCTACTCCAACCTGCCCAACACATGGCTTTCATCAAGGTTACGTCAGGTTGCTTAAGGCCTGCTAAGCTTTGAAAAATTCCAAGGACAGAGATTTCACAACCTATACGGGCACCTGTGCCAGTGTCCAACCACCCTCATGGTAAAAGGTTGTGGGTTTAGCCTTATATCTATATTTGTACATCTTGCTTCTCATGTAAATACTCCCCTAGTAAATCTGGCATATGGCATTTAATCATCTTCTCCCCAACTCTACAAGGATATTAAAAATCACTTCTGGCTCATACATTTCCTTGCAGACAATGATATATGTGGAGACATAAAACAAGCTAGCTTTAGATACCTCACAGCTTCTTTTTTGTTCTTCTTTTGAAATTAAATAACTACCTCCAACCTTTCTCTAGGAATACAGCTGTTAGACCATCCCTTTAAGCTGTGTGGGAAAAAGCCCTGTTCTCTACTATTATCCTATTCCCCATGTTTATGATTCCTGCTTATCTGTTGTTGTAAACTTAGTCTCGTTATTGTTGTTGTCTCACAGCCTCATTAGATCGCTTATATTCCTCTTAACCTTTGCTTTCCTGTTTTTCATCTTTCTCCTGATGGAGATTTTTGAAGTGCATGCTTTAGGATGAGATTTAAGAACATGGGTAAGTCAAGTGCCTTCTAAAGGCCTAACCATGCCTTTAGAAGCCTAAGGAACTCCTTTCTGATATGTTACAGTTCCAACAGCTCTGACTGAGTCTCATTACTCATCCAACAGGAGCTCTTGAGGGCCTTACTGACCTTGGACACTTTCCCCTCTGCCTTTATGATTTACCTAATGACAGGAATAAATCTCACTGAAGTCAACAGGAATGCAGTAGCAGAAAAGAGGAGCCCCAAGCATACAATTCCTACAAAAGGTTTCCAATGACTAGTTGTCCTCTGATACACTAATGGAAGCACACGCTGTCAGAGTTCATATCTATTCCAGCTTTCTGTGGTGCCTCTAGCTTATGAGTAAGTTCTTGTTATGTCACTTTGGTAACTCAGAGGGCATATCTTATTGAAATTCTTTGAGGATCATAGATGCTGTCAAATTATTTGAACAGGCACATCAAAAAGGCCAAATATTTTTATATTTTTTATGAAAAATGGCAGTAAATTATTTTTTATTTTAAACTGTACCTGCAGAATATATTAGGTTGGTGATTAACCATCTAATTTAGAAAGAATGTTACTCCAGTTACAATGAATTACAGTCATTTAGTTTTGAGTCCTGTATTTATGCTATGAATAAAGCCTAAGACACAAGAACATTTGTATGCAAGATTAACAGCTGATGATCTTTTGAGAATATTAAATAACTCCTAGATCTCAACAAAGACTTCAGATGCCAGGAAACTCAGTGTTTTAGCCCCTAAAATTTTAAGTCTTATTCCAAGAGCAGAAACCAGACTCCTATGTTAGGACTAGGCCATCTCAATAATGCATGAAGCGTGTAGGCACCTCCATATGAGAGTCGCAGAAGCCAGGGCGCCAAACAAGGAACCTTTTAAACTGGCCAGAAACATGCAGAGGGTTTCTCCTCTTTTGTTCCATACATGAGATTAGTAATGCTGCCAACCTGTCTTAGTGGTCAGTGGTCAGAGTACTCCCTCTAGCCTCAGCGTGGCTCATGCTGCCCAGGAGCAACACCTAGAGATGTTCAGCATTTCTGAAGTACAAGCACCCTGAGGTAAGAGCACCTGAAGCGGTTGGCTCTCTCCATGCTACTCTGCACAGATAAATTTAAGAAAAATTTATCTGGGCCAGAGAGAGCAAAGGTGAGCACATCTCCTGTACCTACAAGTTAGACTGTGGAAACAAACAGCGTAAATGCAAATTATGTTCCATTTGACTCAAGTGAAGACTAACAGGCTTCTAGGTATTTTCAGAAGAAAATTTTTAGGTGATTCTGAAATATTAATGTCAAAAATTTCAATGCTTCAAGGATTAGGCCATAGTTGAATAGGAATTTTCAAAATCAGAGCTGCTATAGTACAAGTGGAAAAGATGTGCAGAGAAGGGGAAAGAGGAGATGGCCAGAAGTTCATGTCTGGCAAATAATGAAGGTCACTGTAGTCTAAAGGAAAAGCTCATAATGAGATATATCAAAATATCAGCCACCAGCTTCTTTCAGGTACATCTGAAGATGATCTAATGCATAAACTAAGATTGTGTATTGCTGTGTCTTAGAAGAATTTTGTTAACTCTAGGGATCAAGCTGAGCTTTCACAGAATATTTCCTCCACACCCAAAGAAACCAGAAACAAATCCAAATAAAAAAAATCCTTACTTGTCTCCTACACTGGAAACGTGAAAAAAAAGAATATCCTCTTGCTGAATTCCTAAGTAGCCATATTCTGACCTTGCCAGGTTTCTTCAGGTCTGCTGTGGGTTGTTACCATGCTTGCTCAAAGGTACTGCTGACTTGCAAGCTAGCCAAATCGCACTCTTCTCCTTGAAAACAAGCAATTTTGAAGAAAATATTCCAAGGATCCCAAGGATCTCTTTACCTATTTAGAAACTGTGTTTGGCCTCAAAAGACTGCATTAAACATTAACATTTTTGATTGGCATGTTTTCTCCAAAACTTCTAGGTATTTTGGGGAATATGATTTTGAAAATCTAAATATTTTGAGAAATGAAACCTTTCTATCTGAAAAAATATTTCATATGCTATTCTATTTAAATTATATTCCCAGCTCCTGTATGGTAAACTGATCTGCAGTTCTCAGTATAGACTCATGTCTCTTTTCTTTTCTTTTCTTTTCTTTTCTTTTCTTTTCTTTTCTTTTCTTTTCTTTTCTTTTCTTTTCTTTTCTTTTCTTTTCTTTTCTTTTCTTTTCTTTTCTTTTCTTTTCTTTTCTTTTCTTTTCTTTTCTTTTCTTTTCTTTTCTTTTCTTTTCTTTTCCTTTCCTTTCCTTTCCTTTCCTTTCCTTTCTTTTCTTTTCTTTTTTCTTTGTTTTTAAATGGTCAAATGCTTTGGTTTCACTAGATTAGAGAGTGGGAATGGTCTATGGAGCAGACCCTGCACCTGTGGCAGATTTGGCACCATTCAAGACATATGGTCTTGTTTTGTCACCAGACTGTTTGCTCAGGAGTCCAGGTAGTTCAATCACAGAGGGAGGAGGCTTAGGAAGGAAGGAAGAAAAGCACCACAAAATAGTAAAAAAAAAAAAAACAGAAAATGAAAGAGAAAATAAAAGAGATGAACAGAAGAGCCATTTAGGAGAAGGGGTGTTGGGGTCTGGCAATGACTTTACAGAGAAGCATGCCTTATTAACGGAGAGTGATGTTTAGATATTTAGTTAAGTAGGAATGAATGGAATCAATTAATTCTCTTATCAGGGATAAGTATCTGATGAGTGAGAGGAAATACTAGATGTCAGGAAGGAAAATGAACATTTTGCTAGGACAGCCAGACAGCACAGAAGACCAGGAAGTTCTGCTGTTGAGCTGGACCAGGCAAGGAGAGGAGGCCAAACGGTTCCTCTAGCTGGGCAGGAGCAAACAGCTCCTGGCAGAGGAAGGGGCCCACTAGAAACAGTTTGGGAACTGGCTCTGGTTTTTACAGATGTAATAACCAGGCAGAAGTGTTTCTAGCATACCTCCGGCCAAGGAGGCACAAGTACTGTGAGTGAGCCATTCATGTCTTGTACTCCAATTAAAATTTAGCCTGTGCTGGTAGTAACCCAGAGTGATTATCAGTGCCAGCCATGGTCTGCTTGGAATGAAAGTCTGGTCTCAGGACAGCTCTTTGTGGAGACAGGTCTTCCTCAGTGTTAGCAACCTCGTAGCAGTCTAACAGCAAGGTCAACACATAAAAGGGACATCAAATCTAAATTACTTTTGAAGGTACTCCCTCGAGTTCAAGGTTAAGGGATCTCATGTAGAATGCACCGGGAAGATTGGGCAGTCTTCTGTGTTCAGTGCATGAATGCCTCATGCTACTTACAGTCTTGCTTCTTTCGTTTATGTGAAAAAAGCTTGCAGGAAAATATTCCAACATCTTGGAATATTAATGTAATATATATAATATCCTGAGGGATGGGATGCCATCCAGAGGGACCTGGACAAGCTCGAGAAGTGGGCCCGTGTGAACCTCATGAGGTCCAGCAAGGCCAAGTGCAAGGTCCTGCACCTGGGTCGGGGCAACCCCCAGTTCAATCCAGGGTGTGAACCTCATGAGGTTCAGCAAGGCCAAGTGCAAGGTCCTGCACCTGGGTCGGGGCAACCCCCAGTATCAATCCAGGCTGGGGGATGAAGGGATTGAGAGCAGCCCTGCCGAGAAGGACTTGGGGGTACTGGTGGGTGAAAAGCTGGACATGAGCTGGCAATGTGCACTCGCAGCCCAGAAGGCCAATCGTATCCTGGGCTGCATCCAAAGAAGCGTGGCCAGCAGGTCGAGGGAGGTGATTCTCTTGATGTCCCTGCTCATTGCAGGGGGCTGGACTAGATGACCTTTAAAGGTCCCTTCCAACCCAAACTATTCTATGATTCTAATATTCCAACATTTTGGAATATTAATATCAGAGCCTTGCTACAGCTGCTAGCATGTTACATGCGCTGACTAGACAGCTTGTAATATGCATCCTAACATGCTGTTCACCCCATCTGACATTTTGCTAATGATTTATTATGCAATAGTGATGCTCAATTTGGGGTTTCCTGGAGATGCATACCATGTATTACAGGCTATACAACAGGTCCACATAGCAAATGAATTGTTCCTAACACCTAAGTGCTTTGAAAACTTATTCCCGATGCTTGTATGCTTGGCACCAAGAATAGCTATGTGTACCCCCTCCTCCATATAATTAGACAGAAAGCTAAAAATCTTACAGAGAGATGCAAAACTAGAGCGTACATGATACCTCACCGTATTATATAACACAAAACAGGTTATTAACAAGCAACTCAAATGAACTCAAAACATGATACCACAGTAAACTGACCTTTGCAAAGTGTTGCTACGAAGGCCCTCCAACTTGCACTCTGGCTGCTTTGCTGTTTAAAACAGCCACTGTATGTACGTGATTTGCACCATTCCCCCTTTGCAGCATTTGAGTGTCTTACACTGTTCCATGAATTTATGCGAACAACCCCCTTACGAACGAATTGCTACCACGCCGTGACAGATATGTAATCGAGGCACAGAGAGATTTTTCAAATCCGTGTAAATACTAAAAGCTGCATATAGGTACACAACTGGTTTTCAGCAACTCGATAAGCATCTGTCTGAGACTTCAGGCAACTACATGCTCAGGTGCCTTGGTCTTGATGTGGGCAGGCTCCAGCTCCTACCTGGCCTGGCAGCACAGAGCGAGACAGTGAACCGGACATCCTGAACTCCAGCCAGTGCCCTCCAACACCACTGGTCGTCTGTGTTTCCCTCTTTTTTTTGCTCTGTAACAAGGTTCTTCTTCTATTGATATCTACCCTGTGTCACGATTACACCAGTGCATTTCAGTATTCCTGTTATTTATCTGCAAATTTAGTCCTTGTGAAGGCCTGCTTTAACTTCTAGTGAGGCTAACCCCAAAATCACATTAGTAAATGTCTTAGAAAAGAAGTTTACATGCTGTTGCAAAAACATGTTTTAATATAAATAAGGGAATAAGGGAATATCGCTGCTGTTTAAATAATTTCCTCTCTTTTATTAAAATGGAACCCTGAAACACTGATTTAAGACAACGTATCACAAGTAACACATTGGAAAGAAAACCCTGAAAATCCCGAACATATGTAACATTTTGTTCCTGATCAGAAAAGATGGTATGTATCAGCTGGTCCTTCCACAAGTCAGGATACATAACATTTGATGTATACTTTTGGAATAATGCAACACGATCTTAAAACCTGTGATTTACGATTTTGGAAGAATATGTTGTTGGCATTTGCCATAAAGCACAGTAATAGCTACTCCCCAGCTGCACTTTAGCGTGCCATTTTCCTTGCCCCGTCTGCAGGTGGGATATACTGTACCTGCAAGCCTCGAGAAGCCAAGATTCCTTGGGATGTTCTGCCTTGGAGATTTCGTCAAGTAGATCCTCTTACTGACACCTGAACCTGGGATGACCTTGGACCATGCGGACATGCTAGAATTTCACACGACTCATCTCTGCGGGCATTATATAGTCTGAAGCCAAAATATCAGGGGAATTTGTTGTCGTATAAATGCAGACCCTTATTTTGCAATAAATACTTAGAGGAGGACTAGCTTTTTTACCTAGTACAGCTCCTGTGCCTGGTACAGGGCAGGCAGCTGCCTGAGTACTCAGCAGTCAACCAGAGTATCGTGCCCTGGTTTTCTGACATATTAACAAGTAGGAATTAGAATAATTACCACCAATCTCTTTTCATAAAACATACTTTTTATAGCCTTATTTAATAAAAGATAATAAATGGGAAAATACTTTTGTTCACACACTGTAAAAATAAAATACTTAATTCATCACGAAGAGTATTACTTTTGTTTGCTTCTAGCTGTCCTGGCATCTATGGCTACATTTCAATATTGGCTCATACTATGTGGCTCACAGACTGCTTTCCTATTATTTAAATTAATAGATGATTTTAAGCGCCACTAGAGGGCACAGAATTATAACAATATTTCTTAGTGGATCACAAAAAGTACATCAGGAACAGGAGTTCAGTAATATGCATAGTTTATTGTCCAAATCCCCAGATTAAAGCCTCAATCCTATCAACAGTGATGCACGTGTGTAGTTCTGCTGCTGCAAGCTGTGGCATTGCCTACCCACGGCAATTAAACGCAGCTCACGGGCGAGGGCTTGCGGGACGGGGGCCTTACTGAGCCTTACTGAGCGGGCTGGACCATGTGCTCCCAGATGAACGGCACAGTTCAGCTTTCTGGAACTTGAGTACCAACCCTCAAATATTTTACTCAAGTGACTAAGGCCAGCAGACTATAAATCTAAGCATGGTGCCGGAGGCCCAGCTGATGTGAAAGGCATGCTATACATATTTGGCTGTAAATGAGTACATAGGGATGAGAAAAATGAAGAGTATAAACACTTGCATATCAAACCAGGGAAATGCAAACAAGTAGTAAATGAAGGATTAGCTAACTCAATTTACAATTCAAAGAAAGAGGAGTAGATATGCGCCACTGGAAAGCTTAAATATTAATGGGTTGCTGTGGATACTTATATCAACTACTTAACATCTGTTTTGACATGTGTGCTGTTTCTGCCATCCCTTCTCACGAGCGTGAGTGGCCACTGTGGTTCACGTTAGAAAATTCCTGTTTGAAGCTGCCTGCAGTGGAGGAGGAAGAGCAGTGAAGAAAGGAAGAAGATTAAGCTCTTTATTTAAAGACAACTGATTGAATGTCTCTGGAGACACTGTAGCAGTAAATTAGTACTGTTGATGTTTCCACGTTGCTTTAGTAGAGCACAAGTTAATGTCCTCAACCAGACTCCACCGCTTACTTCTTCTTTTCTGGAAGTTGGAGATGGTGTGTTAATCAAAGGCTTGAGAGCCTGGCCTCTTATCTAGCCAGTATGAAGGGAAAAAACGAAATTGAATTGAATTTCAGAATGCCTCTATTGATTTTCACATAACATTAGCGTCCACGTTATTACTTTTCATTAACCCTTCACGAATTAGCATCACATTTTCACACTGCAGTGCTCAGGCTGCAAAACCAGTGGCACGCAGCTATTTTTCATCAAGTCGGTGCTGAAGTGCCCGGGCGGTGGCTCGCCCTCT
>NW_008795021.1:2340235-2363547 GCF_000699145.1 Aptenodytes forsteri | reverse complement strand
GGTCCCGCCCGGCCGCTTTCTTCCTGCCGCGTGTTTTCCGAGCGCGCGTGGTTTCCGCGCCGCAGGGAGTGCGGGTGGCGGCGTGGGCCGCGACGCCTTCCCACGCGTGTGCTCGGGTCGGGTGCACGGCGCCGCGGGATGCTGCGGCCGGGCTGCGCCCACCCCCCGCCGCCCGCCGCCCGCCCGCGACGCCTTCCCACGCGTGTGCTCGCCTCGGGTGCCCGGCGCTGCGGCAGGGGCCGGCCGCTCGCAGCGCCGGGGCCACCCCCGGGGAAGGGCGCAGTGACCAGCCTCTGCACTGCCAGCCCGCTCACTCCGCTCCTCCGGTATCTCTCACTTCTGCGCTTTTCCTTTTAGCAAGTGACTCCTCCTGTCGCCCTCATTCTGCAAGAGCCGGTGACTAAAATACACGTCCCGTCGCATCGCTCTGCGGAGAGCGGTACTGTCACCGCGTTGCGAAACTTGTGCTGCTTTACTTACAGAGGCTTGCCTGGGAGAGCTGTGTGAGGGGGACCTGGGGCTGGAACTGCTTGAAGCAGCCCCAGGGTCCGCGGCGTTCCTTAGTTCACTAGCAATCCCCTGTTTTTACGGGGTTTGGGAATATTCGGGGGAAAGGCCCTACTCAAAAGCCTTCTGGATGGCTGAGCGAGACAGGCCGGCAAGGAGTCACTGCACTAGATCGTAGTCCTAGATGAAAACGTTGCGATAAATGACAGAGGAAGGATGATAGGCTTTACTGTATCGGGGATATAATGCAAGGTATTTCTGTGTTTGACTACAGAAAATATACCGCGATAAACCAGAAGATTTAATTGATATGCTGTAGGTAACTGTATTTCCATGGTAGTTGCTGGAATCAAGCTAGCGGTTACAGAAGCTTCGGTAAAAAAGCAACTGTTCCCGAACTCCACTCCCAGCAGCAGGGGAATCCCCAAATCCTACTTTAATAGAAGTTTTTATAAGTGAAAAAACACTTTGCCAAAAACATGGCAGTCTGATTAATAAGATACTTTGTGGATAGATTTATTTAGTAGATCAGAATTGCTATAGATAATAGCAGTAGAAACATACTTAATGTCATATTTTATTCAGTAAAAGGATTTTTGTCCACTGAGAAGATCTGCCCATTCTTTCTGTTTTACTGTGAAAATCAACTCTTACAGATTGAACTTTCTTATTGGAGGGCGTTTATTTGGTACATTTTGCTGTTTGGGTTCTTACAGGTGTTATCCTGCGGCGTAGATGGATGTTAATTAATGTTGTGAGAATCACCGAAGTATTTACCAGGCATTATCTTACTTGCAGTGCCTGAAGTTGCCATACAAAATCCGTAAATTGTAGTTTTGGACCTTTCTTATTGAGATCATGGTGAAAAATCATTAAAACAAGGAAAGTTTAAGCTGGAAATAAAGTTGACAAGTTTAAACCTCAAAAAAAAAAAAAGTAAATTTCCAAACAGAGTGAAGTCATGACACAGCAGCACTGTAAACAAGGAAGATTGCCAGCTGCGTTTAGATAATTGCCTGCATAGAAAGAGTGCCAGTTTTAATTTTTAATTGCAAATGGCAATTTTGGCAGCTGTAAATGCCAACATTATATCTTTTATCTGAGCAGATCTGTGTGAAAGAGCTTGAAACATTACTGTAATATAAAGGCACCTAGTAATAATATTACCTTTAAGGATCTGTCACTGCTACAGTGTTTAAGGTGCATTTGAAGTTCCATTGGATTTCAATTTGACAGCCATCCTCACTGCCAGTCTATAAATTATTTTAATGTATTTATATAATTCTGATTTAATGACTGCCAGATACTCAGATAGTATTTTTGGTGTTTCAGGCTCAATTTTTTCCAGCCACCTGATCAAGTACACTTGCATCTTGGAAAACATGCTTTCTTACAGAATTAAAAAAAATACAAAAATAAAAGCCAACTATTTGGAAGAAAGTCTTGGAGCAGACAAGTAGCTTAGAGTTGCAGAGACATTACTAAGTATGTGGATGAGATGTCTGCTCCTACCTCTGCTAAGCTATTCTTGACTGCAGTGGAGCCCGTTACAGCTCTGCACTATTTCTGTTACAGGAATGGGCTATCTGGTGTGAGACCTCCTGTGTAGATCACTGGTGTCCTGAAATGAAACACATTCTCATATGCAGGTTGAAATAACGCAAGGGTGGTTTCAGAGTTTCAATTTAAAGTCTTCGATCTAGAAGTTTAGTTAGGTTTGCCTGTTTGTTTTTGAAATGAGAAGTGGGGAATTAAGCACCGGTTATAAATAAGAAACCATTCCTGCAGTGATATTTTCATTTCTCATTTCCATAGGGAAAAACACTTCAGAGCTGAGAATTATGCACAGTTCGCTCTTCCTTCTTCTTTTTGCCCTTTCAAGTAAGACAGAAAAATAGGCCAGCCACCTGAGGAACAAGTGTTGTGACCTACACTCAGAAGTCAATTGGTTAGTTTATTTGTAAATATAAACTTGCAAAATGCTGGAAAAGACAGCTGTTCTGCAAACTTCTGCTACTAGTGGAAGGATTTACTCTTGAGCAAAGGCCTTTGACTTCAGTATAGTTGTGCTGGGGAGTAGAGCCGTAAATTACATGTTTCTTGGCTCCTTTTTGTGTACCTCAGTAGTTCTTTACACGGAAGCCCTAGTTAAAAATCTAAGATCTTTACAGGAAGTTTTTGAAAAACTGCTTTTCAGATACCACAGTCTTCTGTTCTTAATCATGCAGGAACACCAAAAATATGAACACTTATTAAATCAGAAAAGAACATTCATACCATTTGTGAGTACTGAGTCAGTAACTTAAACTCCTGCTGGTAAAATATTTATGCCACACAGCATCACCTACACATGGAGCATGTGCACATTTAATGCGTGCGCACCTACATTATAATGCTGTGATGTCGTAACTTTTCAAAAGCGTTGTCTTGGGATGTCATAGGATTTCTTTCTATTGTTGCTGTTGTTGTTTATTTAGATTATTTTGGGTTGTTTGGTTGGCTAAAAATGTATAGACATTGCCTTAAAATGATCAAAGGGGAATTCCAGATTTGTTGCAAATTTAACTCTGGGTTTCATCTTCAGCTGTAATAAGGATTTTGTGTTATTTTCATTCTTAATTGACATTCTGAAAAAGAGATGGCTTGAGAAGTTCAGAAAAAAATACTACTCTCTGATACTGTTTATACTGGTAGGATATAATTAGTTGCATAAGTTTCCTAATTTAACATGTTGGATTTATTTCAGGAATAATAAAGTTTCTGTTTCTTACTGACTTCTTTGTAATATATTCCATGCAAAAGTCTTTAACGTTGTTGTGGGAATGTCCTTCGCTTTACAAAGCCACCACCTTTTGCTCTGGAAGCTTCTGAATGACAAATCGCAGGGCTGGATGCATGCATAAGGGCAGTATCACTTTGCGTTACCTGTGTCGATAGGTTTCCACGGGCATCCTCTGTTGGCCACTGCCGGAGATAAGATACGGTGCTAGGTGAATTTAAGAGCCTGTATGATGTTCTTCTTGTCCTTCACATTATTGATGGAAAAAGGCTGAAAAATTATTTCTGGAAAAAGTCTAATGATGCCATCAAAGATTTAACTAGCTATTTTAGTTTTCCAGGTCTGCCAGAAAGGACATAGCTTACTAATGATCAGATGGCCATTGAACAGCAGCGTCTTTGCACGTGAGCTAACAGCGCTGCATCATACTGTGTCATTTGTATAATTAGGGAGGTTCCACATTCTGATTAGAAAAACAATAATGTGCAATAGCCTAAATACTTGCTTTTTCTCCTACTATCAGAAAGTAGGAGAAATTATTTTATTTCCTTATTTTATCCATCTCAAGGCATCTAATGAACTGGTTCCAGGTGCTCTGTGGGTAGATCTATGGCTTTCGTCTTTCCAAGCACCACTTCAGAGTCAGGGTCTGATGTTGTTAGGATAACAATATATTTTTATATGCTTTAAAAACCAAATAATGGCATGATATTTACAAATAACAAATAATAGGGTTGACAACGTAAATGATGTGACAAAGCAAATCTTATTAGGTACTAAGGAGGTAAAAATTTAAAACTCTTAACTGTAACACTGAAACTTTAGTAGGCATTTTCTGTTAGGGAGTGACAATGAATGATGGTGGATATTTAGACGCACTTCAGTATAAATCTGCAGTGGTTTGCCACATCTGAGGCTGTCTGTGATTCTATATGTGTGCATATTTCTCACTTTAATGTTGTTTGGAAGGGACCTTTGGAAGTCACCCAGTTCAACTGGAAGACACACTCTTCCCAGTCGTGTCAGCCAGGCTTTGTCTAGGCAGGTCTTAAACTTCACTGGATGGAGGTTCCACCACCTTGCTGGGTAACTTGCAGGTCTGCAACACCCACCTGTTGAAAAAAGAGGGCTTTTGGCATGGGGAGGGAAGGATGGGAGAGCAACCTGAACCTCCCAAGTGACAGTTAGTGGTCATTGCCCCTTTATGTATCATTTGGCACTAGCAAGAAGAATTTGGCTTCCTTCTTCTTGTAATTTCCCTTCAAGTAGCTGTAGGCTGCTACTAGGTCATGTGTTAGATCCCCCTCTTGCCACACTGAACAAGCTCAGCTCCCTCAACTTCTCTATGTAAGACACAAGCTTGAGGCCCCTGACTATCTTGGTTGCTCTCCTGCATCTCTTCCAGCTTCTGCACATCCCTGTTCAGCTGGTGGGGGGGCACAACTGGGTGCCACAGTGTGAGGCCACGTTGAGTAGAGGAGAAAAATAACTTTCTTCAGCCTGCTGGCCCCACTCCTCTAACGTAGTTGTATGCTGCTTGCCTTATTTCTGATGAGGGCATGCTGTTGGCTTGTATTCAACCTGCTGTGTCCACAGGAACGCCAAGGCCCTTTTCGGTGGGGCTGCCGCCCAAACAGTGGGTTCCCAGCCTGAATGGATGCATGGGATTATTCTGCACCAGATGCAGATCTCTGCTTTTCTCTTAATTTGACTTCATAGGTTTTTATGTTCACGTCCTGTATTTTCTTGTGCTATCTCAGTCACTATACACTGACCAGAGAGGTGGAGATACAACAATCTTTAAAACTGCTTGCACTTTCTCTGTGATTGGCAGATAAAATGGTCAACAATGCTTCATTCCTCCTCTTTCCTGGTGTTGTTCATGGATAGCAGTCCTCTCCTGGAACCCTGCCACAGGGTTTCTAACATCTAGTTTCTCTTTTTCACTTGTTAGCAGTCCTCTCCTGGAACCCTGCCACAGGCAATAAATAACATCTAGTTTCTCTTTTTCACTTGTCTTTTGTTGGAGAGCTATTGCCTACCTCAGGATTTTCAGTAGATAAGTATCAGGAATGTTGATCATGTGATGTATACTTACCTTAGTAAAATACTGTTTCACATTTTATTTTTTGAGGCTTGGTCTACTAAGTTTTCTCATTTGTACTGGCCTTACTTTCTGACTCAAGAGTAGTGATCCAGGGGAAACAACGAATTTGCCATAAAAATCAAAACTGATCCTCAGCTTCTAGAAAGAAGAGAACAAAAGGCTTGCTTTGAGAAAGAATCACCAAGACCTGGATTGGGGAAAGTTCATGCATGTGGACTTTCTTCTCTTTGTCATAAGGTTTATTCCTCAAATGGGATTAGGAATTGTGTATAGGAAGGTGGATAGTACCTTAGGTTAGTGTTTGGGTTTCAAATTTTTAAATAAATGTACAACCTTTGCGAGCAGAGTCTTCTCCATCTTTCCTCCATCTTAAAGCAAGAAGTGAGTTAAGAGCTTTCTTTATAATTATCTTTTTGCTGTAATTTTTTCCCCTCATGCAAAAATCATGCAATTAGCACTATATTTGGGGGTGAGAGTCCTATCTTAGGTCTCGTTTTCTTGGTGTGCCAGTCTTGAGTGTGACATTTCTTATCTGCCTTATTGAGTGTCTTGTGTGATGTGGGTACTCTTGGTGAACTTTCTGTGGTCTCATATGGTGAAAGAAGTTGTCTGAAATTATAGATTTCGTCCAGGGGTTGGATGATCTATGAATACATGATGTAGCATTAAATATGTGCTGTCTCAAAGGAGTAATTGTTTTAGAGGATGCCAGAAAGATTTTAGAAAGATTTCAGTTGCCTGTGAGACAGTATTTGTATGACAAATCTTCAGAGTAGGCTCTAGACAACAGCTTAATGAGCTAGACAACTTTTTTTTCCCAATACTTTTTAAGTTTCTGTGGTACTTGACTTTCTTTTTAAAGCAAAAATAAAATACCTATACAGACTTGATGCTCTTTCCATGCTCCAAATTTGACTACATTTTAATAGCTATTCATCCTGTTTTACTGTTGTTGTTTGTAGCTTAATTAAGTTTCCTGAATTGGATGAAAGTACAATCGAACTAATATTTTTGCAATAATTGCAAATAATTTCTAGCATCAACCAAATGGAATACCAATGATCATTCAGGCATTAATAGTGATTTCCCTATTCATGAGAATAAATGTCATTAATATATTTAACAGTACTCATAAAAATGCAGTGAAATTTTTCATAATAGTTTCAGTGGAAAGCAAAAGCACATGGTTTTTAACTTTATTAACCTTTTTATGGAGGAAATAAATAGAAGGAAAAAACTTTTATTCCTAGACAATGTAAACTCCTGACATTGCAAATAAAATTCACTGCTGTAAGGTAGTTGTTTCTTAATAATTCAAAGGTAAAACTTAATTGCCAAGTGTTTAACATTTTTATATGGTTCATATTTCCATTACCATAAATGTCTGATGAAAATTAATGAAATTTGCCACTGATCTTACTTGAAGCAAAAATGAGTCTTCTGCACACAGGTAAAAAAGATGGAGTAGAAAGCATAAGTAGTACTAGCTAATGAAAAATCTTTAACATGTATACATAATAGACATGATTTGCTACATTATTCCTAATGATGCAGATGTTTACTCTTACAATAAATGTTGCTTTTTCCCTTTGCAAAACAGTAACACAACAGAGCATGCATTCTTGGCTTTTTTAATTAATGCCGGTGTATTGAGATTCACTTCTAAATATGTATTATATAAACTATACTGAGTTTGGGGAAACTTGTATTTTTTTTCTCCTTTCTTGTTTTCTCTGAGAGATTTTTTTTTAAAGTTTGGTTTACAGATTTCCTGTAAGAGAGCAGATGTAGATTACCCAGGGGATTGCTACCACAGGTCAGTTAAGGTAGAAAATTCATCAGCTGTACAGTTTATCAACTGCAAAGTAATTTTAAGCAGTTGCTGTGCTCATGTGCAAAGTAAACTTCCTTTAAAGATATTAATTAAAAGTTCAAAGGCTGTCTTACAGGTCAGCTGCACTTAATCAAGAAATATTTTCAATTTTCTGTTGAGCATTACAGTTATCTTGTGATAGCTGTCTGAGTTGCAGTGTAATTGTGTTACAGGAAGCTCAGCAAAATGTTCATCACTTTGGGCACTGAAGTGTAGTCTCAAGCAGTGTCTTCTACTTGAAAGACTGTGTGATTACTTCTTAATATATACAGTCTGGTCCAGTGATTCAGAGATGGACACAGTCCTCCAGCTAGATGTATCTGAATTTCTCTGTTTGGCCCTCACCCAAAAATCTTCAAACATAAATGTGTGTATTTTCCTCTTTCCTTAAGAGATGGACATAAATATGTACGTAAGCATTTGCTTGAAGAGTGAATGATTTTCAAAGGCATGGAGTACCTGCAGCTTCCTTTCATTATTCTATTGTGCATTCAGTGGGTAATTCACTTTTTTCTCCCCACTTGTATAGAATGAAGTTTAACAAATGAATCATGCTCTTAAACTGATTAGAAATAATGAAGAAAGGAAGTTCTGTACCTGCCCACTTCTTGATTTAAGCAATATATTCCTGTTTGTCTTGGCTTCCTTCTTGCTTTGAGACTCCCTAGTTCAACAAAGCAAACATGTTATGCCTTTCAAGATTTCTGTAGAGTTTTAATTATTTTATTGTAGTCATACTCGATATCATATGGTAGCAACAGACTGCTGCCAGGAGTCAAGTATGACCAAACCAAGAGAGTAAAATCTTTCTGCTTTGAGAGGAAAAAAATGCTACTGAACGCATTCAGATGCCTCCCTGGTTCACCAGTGTCGTAGATTAGAGCATCTGCACACACCCTTTTGAGGTCATTGAGTCAGAAATAGCATCTAACTTCTCCTAGGGCATTAAATTTAATTGCTTTGTACAGCCTAAGCTCATCCATAACCATGGTATCTGAGAATTACCCATTAGAAGCAAATGCACAAATCTTCCTCTTCCAGGCTCTCGTGGCAGGAGTGCACTTAAAAGTTACTGCTGGGGCCTTTCTAACTAAGTGTAAGGATCCTGACATACTTGAGAGGGCCTTTTGTGGGAAAATTAAGATGAAATATTGTTTTGGATGTGCTTCTGTTAAGTCGTGGGGGTGGAGGGCCACTCATCCTTGGCAGTGAGCTTGGAAATGTAGGTCGGTCTCCCCAGGAGACAAGTCTGTGTCAGTAACTGCACCTTCTCAATGGCAAAACTGCCACGTCTTCGGAGGATGACAGGTGATGGCTCAGTCAAAGCTGGCGTGGTGAGGCTGGAGCGGTGTCCGCACGCAGCCAGGGCTGGTGAGCGGGTGATGTCCTCTTCCCTTCAGGTGGCTCAGCACCAGAGAACGGGCATTGCTGTGTTGCCAGGAAGTCATGCAGTGAACTCATCAGCTTGAAAAACACTTTTACATCCAAGAAAGTTATGCTGACTGAGGTTAGAAGTAGTCTCTAAAATCATTAGGAGGAAAGAATTCTCTGTTTCTGCTCTCATCTCTGTGCAGTTGATACTTTCCTGTAGAGTCAGGTTTTTTCACACGCATCAGATGAACCATTGCCACAGGAAGGAACACAGTCTTGCTCTTTGCTGCTCTCTGCAAAAGGATGTGTGTATAGGTGGCAGGAAATGTAAAGCAGCGTGTGTATGAGGGAATGAGCTACTTACAGGTACCTGTGCAACGGGGAGGAAAGAAGAGCCTGTGCTGGCAGTTGGAGGGTTTTTCTTAGTCCTGTTCCTCAGACCCCTCTGAAGTGCAGTTGGGAGGCAGAACTTCTCATGCCTTTGGCCCCACCTACTTGTTTTTACTAGAAATGTTAATTAAACGTTGCTTTTTTCGAGGAGGTTCCAGTACACTTCCTGTGCAGTATATAGCTAGTTGCAGTAAGTATGCATGCTCTCAAGTGATTTATTCAATTGCTAGTCATTTAATCTGTGGATGTTTCTCTCTTTGAGAAGAGATGTCCCGACTGCATCTGTAGACTGAAGATGAAGCAGAATTTAGAATAAAAGAGGAATTGCTAACATAACATCTGTGGGTGTTGTAAATTTTTATATAATAGAACATTTTGTTCAAACAGACATATTTCTATCCCCTTAAGCTTAGAAACAGTAGATTTCATTTGGTGGTTGGAAATACTGTTAACATCTGTGGGTGTTTTAAATTTTTATATAATAGAACAGTTTGTTCAAACAGACATATTTCTATCCCCTTAAGCTTAGAAACAGTAGATTTCATTTGGTGGTTGGAAATACTGTCTGGAAAGAAGTTAGCCTTCCTCAAAGGTCTCACTGACTGCTGACTAAACTTGTGATTTGGCTTCCGCAAATAATCTGTTTGCTGGAGTACTGGAATTGGGAGATTATTGTAGGCAGTGATGAGGCAGGTGGTGATCCTGAATTATAAATGCTCTTTGGAATGAGTTTTGATTTTCATCCTGAAAATGCTTGTAGACATACTTTTTAGTGGTATTGTTAATAGTTTTAGGCACTTGCATAGTAGTTAGTAGAAATCATCAAACTAAGCATTGATAAAAGCTCTATCTTTCAATCAGGGATGATGGCGAAAACCCATATGAATTAGAGACATGTTTATAAAGCTTCTGAAGTTATACTTGAGAAATTCTTGTATGGAGGGATGAAGGCCTATCCTGAAATCTTCAAAGCTACTGCATTATATATGTGCGGGCACTCCACGTGAGATTTTGCTGTTTGGAGATATTATGTAGGGAGAGTTATGGTGAGAGCACTCGTGCAATTGCAGAGGCAGGAGATGTTATCTAAGTGGGAACAAAATCATCGAAGTGAGGGAGAATTTATGAATATCTACTTGACTGTAACAGTACTTGACTGATACTGACTATTACCTTAAGGTTAGAAATGTGCTTGTCTTATATTAGTAATATGTTTTTCATTAACATTTTTCCCCTTTTATTATCTGCTTTCTGTAGAGAGAAAGCTGAAGTACCAGTGTGAATCAATTTATCGGATTTATATATAAATAAAACATGGTATCGATCTTTACATTTTTCTTCCATTGAGGTCTTGACCCTGTGTGCAGACCTGAGGAAATAATCAGTAATATTTTTACTACAACATGAAAATTTTATTCACTACCTGATTGTGTTTCTCATCGCTTTTCCTTTGGTAAATATTTGTGTATTTGAGGGTTGGGAGGTACGTGCACATGTTCTCGTAGCTAAAGTGAAGAAGAATCTGTTGACTTTTTATTCAAGTCCAGCAATGACCAGATTTCTCCTTCGATTTAAAGCCATAGCTTTCAGTGTTTTTCCATTTTTTTCTGCTGGTATGGTGAATAGCAGCATGATCCATACCTGCAAGATAAAGTTGCCCAGCGGGCTGTAGAAGATAACATCTCTAGACTGCAGCTGATCTTGGCGATGGCTCTTACCTGTTGAACTTGTGGGGGGTAACAATCCCTGTGCCATCTGCACCCTCCTCTCCCTTGTTGCTGAGATTGAGCCTCAGCTGGTTTATTCCCATCTGGGTCCACTCTCTGATGGAGCTTTGGTCACTTTTTAGCTGCTTTTGTGGGTTGTTTGACAGGAAGGGATGAAGCTGGGTCAATGCAATGCAGCCCAATCTCTGACCTCCAGCATGGCTACACTTAGACTTGGAGGAAAACCTGAGGAGATGCATCTGAAATTCCAGTACTTCTGAATACCTTTTAGCTCAGTGAGAAATACAATCCTTAGGGACTTTTTCTGTAGGAAGGAGTTCAGTCAGTCTTATTCCTGTCCAGAGAATTTCTCCTTGAAACCATAGCTGAGTTAATGATATCCTTAAAATATCAAAGACATCTAAAAATATGGTAATATTAGATTAAATGTTGTTATTGCGGCTGTTCATTAATGGGAAAGCTGGAGCTGACGTAGCTGTACCAAACTGAAGTGCGATATCACACCAGTAAGTGTCAGAAGAGAAGTATTTACTTGAAAAATCCTTTGTATGATTTTGCTCTCCAGTATTTTTTCATCTGCCCATATCTGTAAATTGCCTCACCGCGATGAAAGGTCATGGCATTCTTTTTGGCTTGCCTTTATCACCAGCTTTAGGAGTTAATCAAAAATGATATAATGGATAGTGACTGAAAACTCAGATATATTAAGACAGCGCTGATAGTGACATTTCGGATACGATCTGTATCTGGAAGATAAAATTAACTAGCAAAGTGCTCAATATTTAAGAAATATGATTTTATGAGATTTTGATTGTGTTTTTCAGGTTTATTAATCCCTGGCAAAATCGTATGCTTCTCTGTCTTGAATGTAAAAGAAGCAAATCTCTGTGAAATAAGACTAAAATGAAAACAATCCTGGATGAAAACATAAACAGTTGTAAAGATTTTGAAGTAATTTAGAGAAGAGTCAGTCAAGCGATCTGAAGGGTGTTTGATTTTGGGAATGGGGCAAGGATATTAGGGAGGTCCCTAATATATCCCAATATCTACATTTAGCATCCTGCAATGAACTGGTGTTTGCCTTCATCACAGCCCAGCGTGTATCGCAGAGCCATGTCTTATGAACACAGAGGGTTATCTGCTGTATTCAGTATGTTGCAATGGCTTAGTAATAAAGTTCTGTCTTTCAGCCTCGTCTTTAAAAGTGAGGCATACTGTAGCGGATATGTGATGTTGGGAGGTTATGCTGTTTCCAAGTATGGATCTGTGGATTAATTTAAAACTGAGGGCTGCCTTGCCTACCTCTAGAGGGTGTGCAGGTGATGGCAACAAATCACTACACACAGAGTCCACACTGTTTTCTGGCAGGAGGATAAAACTGGTATCTTGCAGTCTAGTTCTGGGAATTGCTGGTTACGTGTTCTAAAAAATCAGTAACATTTTTAGTTTTATTAAAAACAATAATTAATGCAGAATACTGGAAAATTGTTAGAATACCTTGTGAAAATGATGGCACACCCAGCCACAGCTCTGCAGGATGTCATTTACTAATCCGCAAACTTCTTTCATGTAACAGATGCAGGAGATGCAAGTTCATGATTAAATAATACCAAGTATTTGTATCAGTTTTGTTCTTGGGTGTTCTAGTTACCTACCTATCTGTCAGTGTCTTTGATGCTCTGCAAACAGCGAAAAATCTTCACAGAAGACATCTGTCTTTTCTCTTGGACTAATATGGAAAGGCAACACAATGGTATTGGTCAGCATTGTAGGCAAGAGTGTCAGTTCTCCCCCTACCTTTTTCTAAATTACCACAAACAGTGTCACTGTCTTTTATTCAGGATGGTAACCCAGGCATCATTGTTGAGATGGACCTTTATCATTCCTAGTATGATTTCTGTCTACCTAGTATCTCAAAGGTATGACCTATCTGTCACCACAGCTCAAACTATCACTCAAAGTCTTAATATTTCAGTTCTTGCAACCTCCTTCTGTCTGGACTCGGAGCGCTCATCCCTGTGACTGTATAACCCCTGCCCCTCAGCCCAGATGTAGCTCCTTTTACTGCCTAGGGAGAAAGTTATTTGTCTTAACTTTCAATAGCTGTAAAAAGCATCTGGCTAGTTAATTTTTAAAATTACATCTATAACTGAGTAACGAAAACAGAAAGTCAACTTGCATGATTCATTAAGTGGAAAAAAAGAACAAATGAAACTGTTCCTTTTTGCTGGGTCTGACAGCCTCAGCAGCACATGATAGAAATGCTGTTCATTCAACAATAAACTACTGACAGCAGAAGACTTAACATGGGTGCATTTCTAACTTACTGCAACTAAACCCAACTTCAGTAAACCTGTAACTAAAACTGTGGTGTATTTTTTTTCCAGTCACTTTTTGAAAGTGACACATTTTGACAGATACTGAGCTGTTACATTAGCTGGGAATTTCACTGTGTAATGATTTTATGAATATTATATATCACATGGTTAATGAGAGTTTTCTTCCTGCATTATTTGGCCTAGCCTGAAGATACTGAGTTAGAGAAATGGATGACTGGTGGAAGAACAAGCAGAATGGCAACACAGCTTCCCAGCATGCGGCAGGGATACCAGGATGCAGATGAATTAATGGTGGTAAAGATACACCTAGTCTTACGACTTTTTCTGAGGTTGGGAGCTAAAAAACCAGCAGATATTAAGTGGCTGATAGAGACTAGTAAGAACGTAGGGAAAATAGTCAATGGGATGCCCTGGGAGAACAGATTGATATCAGTCTCACGGGTTCTTTGAAACAGGCTGTTGTCAAAATCCTAGGGTTTGACAAACTTTGAGAGAGGTAGACATGAATTGGAGTAGTTTGTTCATTTTAAGGTATGTTTTTATGAAGCTGCTTCTCTCAAAACAGGCTTCTGCATCTGCATACTTTTGCAGTCTGTGGTATGGAGTGAGGATGGACTTAATGCTCTTGAGCTAGTTTAATTAATTTCAACTGATCATACTGCTGTGATATGATCACTGTGTCTTTTGGGACATTCTACCAAACTTTTAAAACCTTGTATAAATTTTGCACAAATTCTTCAAAAACAGGAGTAAAAAAGAGTATTTTTGCTTGTGACCTAGGATGGAACAACAATTCAGATCTTTGAAACTGAAAGTCTTAAATAGTTTTTCTATCTTACCAGCTAACCTCTAAATGACAGGTGTTTAAAATTGATATATACTGTGTCGAGGTAGGCTGAGTCCACTGTGTCTGCTGTTTCAGTTCTGCATTGGATCATTCAATACATTGTGTTCATTAAAATAGACCCTAGAATTTGTTGCGCGCGCACACACACTGAAGTCTCCTGGTTGTCTTTTGTGTTTGCCGCCTTAGCACCTCAGAGAACGTGCTGGAAAGCTAGAAATGTATCGCCTTTCCATTCACGCAACCATAGCAAACCGAAGAGAACCCACACGTTCCTGAAACCTCACCGTTCTTCATGTAGACACCTTTGTCTTCCCCAAAGACAAAGCAAATAAGACTGTCATCTCTTTTATCCTGAGGGGGAAAAAAACCCAACCCACTGGAAAAACATGGTTATTCCTTTTTTTTAATGTGGAGAGTCATGGCAAGCTTTTGAGTCTGAAGTGAAGTGTTTCTAGATTCTTTTTCCAGTGGAAGGGTGGAGAAAAGCTGCTTTTTCTTCTTAGCAGATTTCAGGTGTTTTCTAAAAAGCCAATCAAAATAAAGATGTTAGACTTCCCTTTGAGTGGCTTTTTAGCTACTCTGCCAGTCAATTTTTTCTTCTTTTGGTTGTGCCCAGTTGGTTTCCTAAGGGACTAACGATCTTTTCCTACCCCCGTGCTCTCTGATTAACTCAAGTCCTCCCTCAGAGGGCCATGGAACTGGAACTTAAGGGCTTGCTAAAGGTCAGCCTTGTAAGAAGACCCCATGGACATTGCTGAGGGGTGAAAAGAGCACAGCTTTTATCACAGTGGTTTATTTCCTTTGAAATTTCAGTGCTAACCTGGCATTCAGCTCACACTGATTTGGGCTTTCAGAAAACTCTCTGATGCATTCAAGCATGTAGATGTTTACAGATATTTATATATATATATATAAAAGTGCTGACATACATTGCTGACCCATTAATAAAAGCAGAGAACATGATTTATATTTTGTTGAGTCAAACGCTAGTACTTGTGGATAGAGAAGTCTTTAGCAGGTACAAGTGGCAGGCCAAATCCTAAAGCTGTTTACTAGCCATTAATTCCAGCCTCAATCCAGAAGCTCTTACTCAAGCAAAATATCAGTGAAGTAATAGGATGCTTTATCTTCATATTCTTGAATTTTCTAAGAGTGCTGTGTAATTTAAAGAAAATTCTACTTCAGGTTTCTATCAGCACTGTGTCATTGCTGTCTTGTGCAGCCTCACGAGTGATTGCTTGTGCTGTGTGAACTGTGGTATGTTATATGGTAAATCACCTGCAGCTGCAATGGATCGCAATATGCTGTAGACAATGTTTTCAGATCTTTGCTTTAACCATTTGCAATGAATAAAAGAGACTGTAAGTGGCAAAACACTTTCCCTTGAAAAGTAGCCATTAAAATAGTGCTGCAAAAGAGTTTGCAAGATGATATGGTACAAAATAACGTATTTTGCTACGTACAGTTTTATTCATTTCTGAAAATGATTGTTCTCTTGCAGGCATGGAAATCTGGATATGTTCCTAATCTAAAATCAATAGGAAATACTTCAGTTGTTCAAAGAGCTCTTAAACATATTTTAGTTTGATAGCTGATTGTATATTATGTTTGCAGCCTTTGTGCAAAGCGGTGTTTAATAGCAGAGTTTGCTTCATAATGAATATAGATGAAGGCTGTTCTTTATATTATCAATCTAAGAACCCCCATGTATTCATATAATACAGTTGATGTTAAGTTGCCACATTGCTTGGAATTTATTGCCACATTGCTTGACACATAGCCATCAACTAAAAGAATTCCTTGCAACTCAAACTCAACACTTCCCATTTAGAAAATGACCTTATAAGTCAGTCAAATGACTGGATTAGCAAGGTTATAATGGTTCTATGGAAAAACAGCTATTAATGGAAAATTCTCAATATTGGCATGGATCACTTACTGGTTTCTCCTTTAATGGTTTCTCCTTCTCTGGCAGTTGGACTAGATGATCATTGTAGGTCCCTTCCAACTGAAATATTCTATTCTATTCTATTCTATTCTATTCTATTCTATTCTATTCTATTCTATTCTATTCTATTCTATTCTATTCTATTCTATTCTATTCTATTCTATTCTATTCTATTCTATTCTATTCTATTCTATTCTATTCTATTCTATTCTATTCTATTCTATTCTATTCTATTCTATTCTATTCTATTCTATTCTATTCTATTCTATTCTAATAGTTCTCAGCCCCGTTCTCTTACTATTATGATTAATTTTTAACTTTCCTAAAATTTAGGCAGAAAATACATGAGGATTAATATACTATTTTGTTTTGTGTTTTGTCTAGCAACTTTGTGTAAGTTGCTAATTATTAATGACCACCCTTGTGGCATGAAAGCAAATATCTTAACATTCTCATGATGAAATATATTTTCTTTTGAAATCTCTGGGACCAGATTTGGTCCAGTTGATTTACATAATTTACTTGCATAGTATTGTGAAAAAGAAAGCGTAAATTAAAACAGCTGAACTGCACCCTCCATCACAGAGATGTTCCAGAGTGGACGAGCATGTTGTTTTTGGGGTCATCTGGTCAATTGACCACCTGTCCTGAACCACTTGCAAGATACAGCACCCGATCTTACCTTTTCAGCTTAAGGTTAATGACAAAGTCTCAGCATGAGTTGCTAGTTAAGTCTGGTTTTGTACCAGTTCTGTGTTTGTCAAAGACATTAAAGGAATTAAATCTGGCTGGAAGATTATGTCTACAGAGAGGGATGATTATCAAGCAAAAAAACTTGCCTTTATAAAGGTTTTAAAAGGTGGCAGATAACAGTTGGCAATCAAAGATATCACTGCTTTAGTGCACTTATCCTCATTTTATGTTTAATCCTGTTCTGTAACATTCAGTTCAGAATAGTTGGTCCTCTGACTCAAACTGCATAAAGTCACAGTTGTGATGATACTCTTGGCAGTACCGGGGACAACTACTGCTTTGAAACTGTTTCCTGTTGTGATCTTCTTCCTTGCAGTGTGGTGTATGCTGATACGTTACAACTTGCAGCTTGCGGTGTTTTATTGCTTAATTTAACCATAGCTTGCATTTCTTGTGGTTTGATTGGTTGGCAAAGCATGCAGAAATTCTGAGTCAGATACACCTATTTCTGGAAGCCCAATATAGTTAGGTGCAGCCCTGAAGCAACACGTTTTGTGCAACTTTCCAGGCACACAAAATGCAGAAACACAAGGGATGGGTTAAAAATTGTTTGGAAAAAAATAATGCCATTTAACTTGGAATTATTACTGTACTTGTTCTGATGAGTCTCTTGGTAGTGATGAGATTCTTCTTTTTTTTTTCTTTTTTTCTTTTTGCCTTTTTTTTCTTTTACTAATTATAACTTTGACACATATGAAATATGCCAGATGGACATTCCTGGAAATGTAGGTGTCCTGTATAACCTCAGAATGGCTATGTAGAACCAGCATTGTCATTAAATCCCACAAATTTCTGTTTTCTATAGCCCTGTCCTGGGGCATTGCTGTTGAAAGTGAGTTTTCTTTCTGTAGCTTGTGTAGTCTGGTTTGCATGACCAGCCTGCTAAGAAGTGTGCTAATTAGTGGTACTGCAGTTGGGTGCATGGTGCCGATTGAAAACAGGACTGAAACCAGCAGCTTATATTCCAGGGGACACAGGAATTATTCACTGCTGATAATTTTTGGCTCCTAACAATTGGGTTTGAATCTGTCACTAGGAGAAGGAAGCAGTTTGACTATAATTGTTTTACTGAAAAAGGAAAATTGTCTGAGAACTGTTTCATTATATTTGAAGACTAAGATTCTATTGAACAGATAAGTGTTAACTGCATCCAACGATTACGTGCTTACTTGCTTGTGTGTAAATAATGGAGCAAAATCCTTATGGGTAGTAATTGAGACACACCTGGGAGCAATTAAGTACAGCAGTGTATAATATTGGTTTCCTTGAAATACAAGAAATATATCAATACTCATGGTACAAAATTGCACACCTCCATGTACTGAGAATATTGCCTCCTGAGAGAACCAGGTAGAATTTAAAGCCACAGGGAAAAAACTCAATTCGTTATGCACTTTTACAAAGAAACACAGAATCTACTTTTAGTCTTTCTTTAGATTTATCTTTTGAGGTCTGCCATTGTTTTATCTGCTTCGTTTGAGGGCTGATGTCCTGCATCAGCTCTACCCTTGGCTGAGAGTGGGCATGGTTTTCTCTGGGAGGTACCAATGAATGTCTTCCAAGGTGTGGCCGTGTGGGAAGCCTGGCTGTCCTGGCATGCTTTTTGGTGCTGTTAAGCTGCTGGTCTGCTGCTGCTTTGATAGTTACTTCAAATCTGGGTAGTCAGTCTTGAAGTCTGTAGTGATGTGAATACTAGGTTTGGATCACTATGTTTTTATATTTATGGTTAGTTAGGCTTTTTCCCTATTGTGTGTATGTTTTTTTTTTTTTTTTTTTAATATATGGTCTTTTGAGTCGTCTTTGTTTCCCCTACTAAAAATCCTTTGCATGTGAATTTTTTTTTTCTGTGAAACCTTACCTTAAGATTAAAAATACTTCATTTAAAATAGACATATTGCAAAATTGTATTAAATAGTTAAGACTAGATTATTCAGTTTCTTTTATTTAAAATACATTTTATAACCCAGTTAAGTAGATAATAATGGTAAATGCGTTCCCTAAAATTCTAGTAAATAGCATGGACAACTTCTTGAATTATCAAGGGAGGAAAAATGAAGGGACATTGGAGATGCAAAGAGTAGAAATATAAAGCCAAAGCTGAAATTTTGGGAAATTGCTGTGGTCTTTTTGGTTTATTTTTACAAAGGGAGGAAATAATTTTTATAAAGATACCATTCTAAAACCCATACACAGTAATTTTTAAAAAATAATATTGATGTGAATGAACATTTTTCCCTTGCTGTGTAGCTTTTGAAACTTTGGCATTTCTTCTGTGTTTTAGCCTTTCCCTTCCTTTCTATGATGTTGTTTCTTTCCTTTGACCTAGCAGCCATACACTGGATAGGTGTGCTGATGCAATGTGAGCATGTTTAACTGTTACTTAATGTATATGCTTGTTTATTCTTCATGCTAAATGCATACCAGAAGTACCACCAAGTGAATCAATTCCAGCAAATTGCAGACCCGCCTTAACGTGTGTCCATACAATGGACTTACAGCTGTTATACATAAGTATATGTGTATGTGTGTACAAACATGCTGTTGAACGTAGCAGCTCCTGATCTCCAGGTGAAATGATGCAGGCTTTCCCCTCTCCACACCACTTAGGGCTAACTTGGACCAGAGTTGATGGGCTGCATCTGTCCTGTCTTGTACTTGGCCATGGGCCTCTTCTGGGCATCAGGTGTTTGTCCTTTAGACCTTACACATAGTCTGTGGGTTTTTTGGTCCAAACTATCCAAAAGAATGAGAAAACTGTTGCAGCCCACCAGAGTGGTGGTTTTTACAGCATGAAACTTAAATCACATTTTATGACCTGTCAAGTAGCATATGAGCCAGATCTGTGGCCACTCCGTCCATCTTGTGTCCTCCCCAAAAATGAGGGGTCGTGGGGGCAAACTGTCCCTGAAGACAAAGAGCAAACCAGAGCTGAGGCCTGAACAGCTGAAGTGTTCAGGAGTGCGGTGCCCAAGACCTCCTCCTGGCCACTTTCTCTTTAGCAGTATAGGCATACCCAAAGATTACCTATAGCTCTTTCTGTAGAGCCTCCCTGGGCCATAGTGTAGAAGGGGTGATTGTCAGTCAGAGCTGGTGGAGAATGTTCTTTGTCTTGTGAAAATGTGGGATTTAAAAAAATTCCATCCTAAATTGCAGTGAAGAGTTGGCTTTCACTGTTTTCCAAATCAAATGTAAAAATATGGCTTAGATAAATGCTGTGCTTCAGTGTTAGCTACTTCGTACTTTTTTTTAAATGTATTGAGCTTCACTTCACTAGGGGGACTTTCTCACCTGAAATCAAAGTGCTTCGCAGACTCCTCAACATTCCTGTGAAGCACAAAGAAAATCAATCATTTCCTTTGATGAAAATTTAGATGCTTGTGAATCAGTTGGGTTGTTTTTCAGGAGAAAGTTTTGCTAAAAATTCCCAGCCAGCCATTTTCTCTTTTCCACTTCCTCTCTTCCCTTTGCAGATGACCAACATGTGGAAAGGCAGTGAGACTCCCACTAGAGATTTCTTGCTGCATTTTTCATGAGGAATTCACAGAGGGAGGCTGATACTCTAAGAGATGAGCTTCTTCACTCTGGTTGGTGCTCTAGGAAGCACAGTTCAGTATTAAAAGTGCGAAGTAGAGTTGGGGAGCTGAAAGAAAGGGTGGAGAGAGAGGGTGGAAGTACTGCTGAATACTGGTTAAAAGCATTAGAAGCTGTTAAAAGAATTTGGCAAGCTGACCCCCAGCTTTAACCTTTAATCACCTACTTCTACCCCTCAGAAAGGCAAAATTATGTGAAAAGGTTGGTGAGTCTGTCTGGTTTCTGAAACTTGGTGAGCAAGGGCGGTCTGCTTTAAAACTGTAGGAGTTCTATGTGTAAGCATGTATTTCACCCTTTTTTAGACTCAGACTTCTGTGCTCTTAGTAATACTTTCAGTTTGCATCTTAGTGTTTTCCGGGGCTTCTGCTGTAAGGGAGCCAAGGACCATGCAGTAGTGCCCTGCGGCAGAGCTTAATAACCAGCAGCCCGGCTGGCTGCAGTGCATAATGGGGCTTGCACTGCACATGCACTATACTTGCTTTTGCCTTTACTGTTATCGAGGGCCCGGGTCTTATCCCTCATTACTGCAAACATAGCTCTATACTGTGGAACTATCAATATTTGCAAACCTTTAATGAGCCAGCTGCAGCATCATTGTGCTAGCTGTTCCAGGCTCCACCTTTCATCCCACTAGAGATGCAAACCTCCCAGAAGGATCCAACTGAAATGAGATGTTAGTCTTCCATATAGAATCATAATATCATGGAATAGTTTGGGTTGGAAGGGACCTTTAAAGGTCATCTAGTCCAACCTGACCTTGAATGTTTCCAGGGATGGGGCATCCACCACCTCTCTGGGCAACCCGTATATTTTTGCTTACTTTTACCTGAAGCCTCATATATCTAAATAATGTTTTAGAAGTGTATTGTATCCCCTAGCACACATTAAAAAAAGGTGAGTGACTCCCTTCGTATGTTTTTCTTCACATATATTTCATTACAATTTTTTTACCTTGATACGGTTTTTTTTAAAGACCTCTAATCAAAGCAAGCAGTTCAGGTACCAAATGCAGCATCTGTGGACTTTATATGAATGTACGAAATGTTTGGACTGATAAATAATGAGTGTAGTAGTATTTTTGTGTTTAGTAGTATGATGTAGTATTTTTAACCTGTTTATTTTTATCTGTGTCTGAAATACTTTTAAGATAAAGAAGCCTGTTTGTTATGCGACTAGCCAGAGGATAATTCAAAGCAAAGTTGCTGTTACAAGTTAGAAATATTCTTCAGGTTGTTTTAACATTTCACAACTCCTTGTTGAGAGAATGCAAATGAAGCAAACCAGTAAGTGAAGACAAGTTGATGTTACACTCTGGTGTTGCTTCTTTTAAATTTGGCTTAAGGCATAAAATAACAGCTTGAGAAGCCAGTGCAACAACCACTAGCTTTTATGATTCATTTAAAGTAGTCACATTTTTAAGCATGAAGGAGCTTTTTGAGGCTACGCTCTTGATATAAAAAAATATTCATAGGAAAATGCTCCCTTAAATGCGCTTATGTTTTTCTGCCAGCTGCTGCTGTAACAGTAGTGTGGATTTATTGGATCAGGAAAATAACCTAAAAGCTGTAGGGTATTTTATGTTATGTTATGAAATACCAATCAAGTGTCATTCAGCATTGAGTTCTGGGAAAATAATACGTTTGTTTGGCAATTTCTGTTGTTCCTAATCTTACTAATCTCAGTTAATAGTTGTTTCTAGAGGAGAACCACAAGGAATTGCCACAGGAACCTGTTGATCGTGCTGCAGGTCTAGGTGCAAGGGAGGCAGATGGCTGACGACGCTCCATACCGCTTTACTTAGCACTCCTGCCCACCAGTCTGTCCTGCTGTCTGCCTGCCTCCTCAGCTCCCTGTACTTCCAGCTTGCCATCTTCCATCTGTATTTCCTTAGTGGACCTCCTATAGGCAAGCTGAAGGGAAGCCCACTGAGCGGAGACATCCATGAGTTTGGTAGCTGGGGATTTGGAGATCCTACCACATTCCCGTGTACGTTTTAAAAATTAAATCATTTAGGAAAGATTCTGCACTTAATATTTCTCCTAATTAAATTCAGAATTGAAAAATATTTGGATTTTTTTTTTATTTCTGTGGGAATTTTTATGTCCACTCCAGATCTTGAATATTTTGTAGTTTAAATAAACATCTAAATGTTTTGATTGAAATGAAAATATGCAACGTGCTTGAAACAGACTGACCCAGACCATTTCCATAGTTTCTATGTTTGGTCTGTGGGGAACATTCACTATGGAGTTGCTTGGAGCTCCTTGATAACCTGCTACCCAAAGTTTCAGGGTGAAAAAAAAAAAGGTAGCTGATACCCTGTGGCATGACTCTTCCCTTGCTTCTCCTGATGTCTCCTAATGATCCCCACTCTCTACATGTGTAGGGGAACTGGGGGCAATGACAGCTGACAACTCTAGGTTGCACATTTTTTTTAAAGTTAAGGTTAGAAGCTAGTGCTAGATATCACCATTGATGGTTTTGGGCTACCATGTGGACTCTGCAGGTTAATTTTTGTAACATGCAAGGCACGCAGAACGTATTGAAATTCAGTGGGACGATCATGCACACAAGCCACCTGATTGCAGAAGTCTGATCAACGCGTGGCTCAGGGGCTGGTGCCATCGGAGGAATTTTGGTTTTTTTGATCATGGGGAGGTTTACATGGCACCGGGCCTGCTGGTGACAGACGGAGTTCAGCTGTCTCACAGGGGAAAAAGGATCATGGCTCATGAATTGGTGGGGCTCATTGAGAGGGCTTTAAACTAGGTTCGAAGGGGGAAGGGGATAAAACCAGGCTTGCTAGAGATGAGCCTAGGGGTGGCGTGCCGATGCCGGGGGCGAAATCGATAGCCCAGCTCAAGTGCATCTACACCAATGCACGCAGCATGGGCGGCAAGCAGGAGGAGCTGGAAGCCATTGTGCAGCGGGAGAGATATGACTTAGTCGCCATCACAGAAACATGGTGGGGTGACTCTCATGACTGGAGTGCTGCAATGGATGGCTATAGACTCTTCAGAAGGGACAGGCGAGGAAGGAGAGGCAGTGGGGTGGCCCTGTATGTTAGGGAGTGTTTTGAT
>NW_008795021.1:2329981-2337756 GCF_000699145.1 Aptenodytes forsteri | reverse complement strand
TGAGGAAAAATTTCTTTACTGAAAGAGTGGTGAAACATTGGACCAGGCTGCCCAGGGAAGTGGTTGAGTCCCCATCCCTGGAGGTGTTTAAAAGACGTGTAGATGCGGCACTTAGGGACATGGTTTAGTGGGCATGGTGGTGTTGGGTTGACGGTTGGACTCGATGATCTTAGAGGTCTTTTCCAACCTCAATGATTCTATGATTCTATGATTCTAAGTCTTGTTTCCATAAGAATCCGGCTCCAATCCCACTGCTAGCCCATCTGCTACTGAAGAGGACTAAACTGACCGTATTCCCAGAAGCATCACTAGCAGTTCAAGACTACATGGCATTTTTTTGAGAATATGGGACAGCTGACTTAAATGAGTGGTAATAGTAACACCGATTTTCTTGTGCCATAAACATGCATTGTGCTTTGCAGTGAAAAGATGAGTCCTCTGTCTCAAAGGTTAATCTAAATAAAATGCAAATCACAACATATTAAAATTGGCTTGTCACTTAGGTTTCACCTAAGGTCTTTCCACCTTGAACAAGAACAGTATTCTTGTTGAATGAGAGTTTTCCTGGAAGGATAAATCTTAGATACCCCCATGCCTGTTGCTTAATCCCTGTGGACAAAAAAGTTGATGAGTATGAAGATGAGAAATCACACCCTTCTTTTACCAGCCTGGAGGGATGTTCATGTTAAGCAATGATAATGCTTTCTGCATAGTTGCCAGCGTTTAGAAGTGTTATCCAAAGAAAACTCTCTAAATAAACTGGGTGCCCGCTGGGCTGCAAGGAGTGAATAAACAGAGAGGGGCTGCCAAGAAAGCAGAGTACAGGGCACTGCTTGGACCAGGCCAGATGTATGGAGTGGATGGAGGAGCTGCAGAGGAAAGGGGCTTTACACCTTCAAAAGCTTCCAGAAATGCTCTCACTCCTTAGGGAGCTGATACAACCCTGCTGTGGCAAGTACATTATATTAGGTTGGACAAATACTTGAGACTGTGTGGAAAACAGAAAAAACACTAAATATAGTCAGTATTTTGTACAGTAAAAGTAAAAGAACACTTGCACATTTTTCTTTTCTACCCCTTTGTCTTTTATAGCAAAAGCATAAGCATCCTACTTTTTTGTTACTGAATAGTATCGACTTTTTATTGATTTGGAAAATGAGGCTTTATTAGTCTTGAATGGAGACTTTTCCTTGGGTAACTGTTCTGTAGAATAACAGTTTAGTTGTTAGTGTTTGAACTCTGCTGAATAAATTGGCTTTGGAGTAAATTATTTTAGTTTTAAATCAGCATGTTTTAATATCAAGTGGTTTAGAGTGACTTTGCTGATCTGCACTGCACAGAAAATGCAATATCCTGCTTCAGCAGAATAACATGTAGTCATATCTCTCGATTAAATTTTCATCAAGGCTGTAGACATTTTTGTTAATTATTATAGTGTCATTCACAGTGTTGGTGGCAAAGGAAATCACATATTGGTGGCAAAGAATATGTTTTTAATTTCATGGCTTTCAGGAGAATGATGATTTTAAACTCTCTTATTTTCTACTGCTGATTTGTAACTGTAACTGAGAAATACTTTTTCTCTTGTGGTTTTTGTTTTTTTTTCCCCAGCTTCAGCTCCAGCAGATTGAAAACTAAACTCTCGGTTTGGGTGTACAAAACTAGAGACAGCATTACAAAAACACATATAAAAGCAATGGATGGGATTAAATTTACCGGTCTGAAATAAAAGGTGCACATCAATAATCCAGAATGACCAAATGCCTTAGAAACAACATACTTGATGTGAGGTACACGGTCTGGCTGATTAGCAGGAGTGGAGAGATTGAGTGTATGTGAGCATACACAGTATATATGTATATAACTAATTCGATTCTGAACTTGGCAGGTAATGTAAACGTCAGACTTGGTTGGCATAATTCACGTACCTGAAGTTCAAAAAGCAGCAATGCTTTTGCTGTATCGCACCCTGTGCATTTGAATGCCATTGCATCTACATGTGCTGAATGCTGTGGAAATTGGCAACATGATAAGGCATGTCCCCCCTTCAGCGTTCCTTGTTTGAATGTCACCTATTCAATGGCTAAAGATTGTCTGTGTCGAAGGAATTAGATGATACCTGTTTCCGGGCATGTGTCTACATCACAAAACAATCCATTTTATTTGTCACTAGTTGGCAGGATGGCTAAAAGCTCTAGGCAGAGAGTTTAAGAACTGAAGTTACATGAAAGCTGAAATGCCATTTTCTTCAAGAAAAGGTCATTGAAAGGCTTGAATGGAAAGGAGGCTCTTGGAAAGAGGATGCTTGTACTGGTCTTTGTTGGTTTTTTGTGGGTTTTTTTCCCCCACTAAAGAAAGAACATCATTGCCTGTCTGAAATGAAGAAGAAAAACAAGCAACTAAGAACAAATGCCTAGCATTCCTTTTTATTTTACATATACTTTCCTTGTCATCTTTATAAGAGAATATTGGCATTTTAACAAGCAAGTAGTTTTTTAGAGATACTAAAGAAAATAAATTAATCACAGAGCATCCATTGTTTAATCAAGAATTATTTGCTATACTGATGATTTTTGAAGGACAAGAAGAGTTTCTGAAAAACTTAAGTAAATGCCATATCTTTTTATCAGCAGTAAATGTGCAAGAAGTTGAAGTCTGTGTCCCTTTTAGGTTTCTAAGATTTGTAGAGTTGTAAACATTCTAGCAAAATTGCAGAATGCCAACAGAATCCTATTTAAAATATTATTATAAAGTTCTTTATAAAAACTTTTTTCCTATTTATGTTTTTATTGGCTCTCTGTAGGATATGGGTTCATAACCCAGTCATAATCAGTTCCACTCTGAAATTAGAAATGGGAATGAAGCCACTTTTCCACAAGTTAGAGAGTAAATGCTGTTTTTGTGCCAGCAAAAACGCGACTAATAATGGTTCTTCCTAAAGACATGAAGTACAAGAGGTGATGTACAAAAATGGTTAGCTTGATGAAATGTGATAAGAAAAGTCATTAAAAATATATTGTGAATGAATGCAATTCATTTCTATCTGCATCTGTAAAGTAAAAAATGAGCATTTTGTCCATTTATTTTAAAATATTTTAAATACTCTAAATATATGCCAATGTAATTTATATTGTCAGTTAACATTTTATATGCTTTTACCTCTAGAAATCTCCAGGGATTATTTAATGTTTGTGGACTTCTAAAGCAATTTAAGCTGAAAACAAATACAAAGAATTGTGGAGCAGCCGTTAATTGTTTCTTAGAATTCATGGGTTTTTTTCTTCTTGGAATAAAAAACTGGAATTTAAGGGAACTGGAAACCCAGACGGAGAAGAGAATTCCTATCTTAACATGCCAAAATGTGATCTTATGGGTATGCCTAATTTTGTCAGGATAAGCTGTATTTGTGTGTTCAGGTTCCTCCTGTAGATGATATGGACAGAAATACTCCATTCTGGTTGTGTTGTAGAGAGAGAAGTGATGAGAGATTTGAAACAAGTGATTTTATTTTAGTTGCAATGCATGTTGAAAATGAAAGACCAAGTGTAATTAGTGTATGAATTTCTGTGCATTACTGAGCTGGGAGGTATGCTGCATGCAGGATCTTTCTAGTAGGTTTTTTACAAGCTTGTCGCCCCAACGCGCAGATTATTCGGGAAGGGGTTTGGTGGTGCTTTGGGCCGGGTCGTAGTTCTCTGTTGGTTCCCTTGGAGCCTCTATGGCAGCAAGGCTCCTTTGAAGGAGCCAAGGTGATAGTTTGTACACCGCAAAAGATGGAAGGAAGTTGTTCCTGTCTCCAGAGAGCTATCTGAGATTCATGAGTGTATCAACAGGCTGGAGTGTTGAGGGACCCGAACCCAAACTCCAGCAAGAGGACTGAAAATGGAATTCCTTAAGGTGAAACTCTTGCAATTTCCACTCATCTGTAGAAGGATAATTGCTGTGGGAGCCTGGGGAACAAGTGATGTCCAGATTTTAATCTATGACAATTAATGCAATAGATCAAAGAAACCATTTGTTCTCGAGCACCTCAAGGTAAATCAGACATTAGGAGAATACTGCCATTTGAACTAAATTTTTGAACTAAATTATATATGCTGAAATACTTCCAATGCTTATGTTTTTAATATCTGAAAAGTGTATACCAGAACCAAAAACACTGTTTAGAGAGTCTAGTTTATGGCATGTTCATCAGTGGGGATTGTGGAGATTATGATTTAAAAATTGTAAATAGAAGAAAATGGACAGACTGTTGCATAGTGCTTGGATATAATTTATGTATCTTTGGGGCATAGATCCCAGTCAGGTACAAAAAGATCCATTCAAAGAAAGTCATAGTCCCAGTTAATAATTCTCATATATATATATTCACAAAAAGTAATGTTAGGTGATGCCAGAGGAAAAATTGTGCTTCGTGACACACTGCATTTTGCAATAACCAAAATATGCTCACATTGAATATGTGACAGACTTCCAGTTTTATTTCTCTTGGCTGTTCTGGTCCTTTGGCAAACTTGATCAAAGAATTTATTTCAGAATAGTCAACAGAACCCTTGGAGTTGAGATGGACTGTGAGTGTTTACTAGGTAATGGCTGAAACCATTTAAAGAAGGTTTGAACTGAGATTACAGATCTGGCTCAAAGCTCCAAGCATGCTGAATGTGGAAAAACGATACGGAAAAGAAGGTCAGTTTGATTAAAACCATGATGTTTGTTGCAATTATAGCAGTTGACTATCAAGTACCAGAACAGTGGGTATTTGAGACAGCAGATGTGTGCTATTGGTAGACATGCTGGATTCAGATAAAATTGTTCATTGACATCTAGCAAATAGCTGTGCTGAGGCAGAGTGATGTACAGGGTGCTTTGGCTTGGTTTTGTTTCACTCCTTTATCAACAGAAAGTGCTGATCTGCGTTTCACGGTGCAGCGTGATGCACCTCACCTTCCTTGCTTGCTGGTGGGATCTTTTCCTGCTACCTCTCCTAACCGGGTGCATGTCACGATAATGTTATTTACTGAAGACAGTAAATTCAGTTCACCTCAGTAACATTTGAGACCTTTTTGAGTATGGTCTACTTTTTGTCCTAGTGTAAATTTTTGTATATTCTAGGCATGTTTTTTCTTTTGAAGCATTTTGTGTAAGTCTTGTACCAAACCCAGTGTAGCTGTTTTCTTGCTCAGAAAGCTGTGTATTGAGTTTAATGCTTCTCAATAGGGACCACAGTGACTATATCCATTTTTTCAACACTCATTCATATTTGTAACCCTGGATTTTTACACCCACTACATTTTTTCTGTAGGTATGTCTCAATCCCTTTACTCCTCCCCCAGTTTCACTGCCTGTTGGTGCTTTTCTACCTCCCTGTTTTCTTTCCTTATGTTCACCAGGGGCATTTCATTTTCCTCGTAATGACTGTCATCTTTTTCTTTCCACCTTATTTTCAGGGTATCTTAGCATCAGTAGACAGTGCTTGGGTATGTTGTATGTCATTTAGTGCCGTCTGTGCCAGTGATGCCGGCTTTTATAAGCTTCATATGGCTGAGAAGAGACCTGCTATATGGGTTTTGTGGGTGTTCACTGAATCCCAGGCATCTGCTGCAGGAATATCTAAATACTGGGGAAGAATTTGGAGGTGGCCATTTAACATAGGTAGATATGGAAGAAGTTACCCTGGAGTTACAGTGAGAGCTCCATACATTTAACATCATTTTCATGACTGGTAGCAAGTTTTTCCAAGCACCGTGAAAGAGCCCACGCTGAGGAAAAGCTGATGTGAGCCACAGTCTGAGGGCACTGGAGCAGAGGGCTCCTCCTTGCACAAAGTGGGCTTAAAGCCTTGCATTAAAATGGGTACCTGCTATAAGTTGCAACACGCTTAACAGTCCATTTATATTCCTTGGAAAGACAGCAGCGTAACTTAACTACTGCCTGATGATGAGCAGACAAAGCGTGAGAGCGTGTTGCTAGAGAACAGCGTAAAGGTCAGGCAAACTCAGCTGGTCCATTGCCAAGAAAACAGAGACAGTTGCTTTCAAAGACCACGGCGACTGATTGTCCTTCCCCCTCAGCTTGTTTATGCTGCGTGATTGGGTTAGCACTTCGCCGTAGCTCGTTAAGTATAATGGTGTTTAGCAATAATTGGAAGCAGTGACTGTTGATGTAAGGGAGATGTTAGCGGTACTGCGAGCGCGGCTGCCAGTCCTGTATCTCTGGCAGCACGTTTGTTCAGCAACTTTGAATCCTGTCTCAAAAAATAAAACAAGAGCTTTGAAGTACATCCTGCTAATTTGTTTAATATCTGCTTGATACTGAAATTGATACTCTATTCTGAATAACCAAATGGCACAAATTGGCAAATGATTTAAAAACAGACCTTCCTGTGTTTTGTGTTTATTCAACATTATTGAAACAACTTCTTTTCAAAATAAGGAAGCTGTCATTGATTAAATATGACATTTTGTTTAGAAAAGAAAAATTGGAGCCGCGTGTGTCATCCATGCAGAGAGTAGTCATTGGCCGCATTGGCCCGGCTGCGGTGGGTACGCCTGTGCTCAGCTTGGTCTTCCTACACCTTGAAGTTCATGGCTTCAGCCTTTAGGTCTGTTGCTTAGCTCACTCTGTGTAGCTTGTCAGCAAATTGGTAGCATCCAACAATTGGGCTTTCAATGTATTTCCAAGATAAAGAAAGATATTAACTACTAAAACCTGTCACTGTGTATTCAAAGTGTAGTCTAAGCGTGCCAGGACAGCTAAACTCAAGTTTAGTTCTCCTCTCTGAGACAAGGTATTTATTCCTCTTTTGTCCTAGCAGATCACGCCATACAAGTCCGAACAGGAAAAATGAGTCAAGGCCATGTAAAATAAAAACAGAATTTCGCCTTACTTGCAATGTAGTTATGAGGAACATCCAGCAAATTGGCACGTTCACATCATCTAAGTTGTATACAGATCACCGGTTTTCACAATATGGAAAATCATGTAGTTCCATACAAAGGCCGTATGTAATAAAAGAAAACAAATGACAGTGCACACACATTTCATGTCCTGGGAAGAAATAGCAGGGCTGAATTGTATAAATGTTAATCATGTCATTTACTCCATGTCAAAAGGTTTTTGGATGCTGGGGTGATTAAGACTATGAAAGAACGTGTTCAAATTACAGTAGAATTTATAAACTGACATTAATGAAAAATTAGTGTTACCTGTCGCATAAATACTTGCCATAACGAATACAGATTGTAAGGTTGGAAAAAAAAGGTTTTTGGATGCTGGGGTGATTAAGACTATGAAAGAACGTGTTCAAATTACAGTAGAATTTATAAACTGACATTAATGAAAAATTAGTGTTACCTGTCGCATAAATACTTGCCATAACGAATACAGATTGTAAGGTTGGAAAAATGATGAGGTTGCAGAGAGAAGTCCAGAAGCGATCAAAAGGGACTTCAGGGCACTGGGGTGACTGGTTGAAGGATCAGGAGCACAGGTAGTGTTTTCCTCTATCCCTACAGTGGCAGGGAAGAATACTGAAAGGAACAGGAAAACACACCTGATCAACACATGGCTCAGGGGCTGGTGCCATCGGAGGAATTTTGGCTTTTTTGATCACAGGGAGGTTTACACAGCACCGGGCCTGCTGGTGACTGATGGAGTCCAGCTGTCTCACAGGGGAAAAAGGATCATGGCTCATGAATTGGCAGGGCTCATCGAGAGGGCTTTAAACTAGGTTCGAAGCGGGAAGGGGATAAAACCAGGCTCACTAGAGATAAGCC
>NW_008795021.1:2299365-2326389 GCF_000699145.1 Aptenodytes forsteri | reverse complement strand
AAACATTGGAAGAGGCTGCCCAGGGAAGTGGTTGAGTCCCCATCCCTGGAGGTATTTAAAAGACGTGTAGATGAGGTGCTTAGGGACATGGTTTAGTGGGCATGGTAGTGTTGGGTTGATGGATGGACTCGATGACCTTAGAGGTCTTTTCCAACCGTAATGATTCTATGATTCTGTGATTCTATAAATGTCTTGCTTTAGAAAACAGCTTTCAATAATAATACACAGTGGTGCTAATGCAATGTTCGTAAAGATAGATATTTTTTCATTGAAAACTTTGTTGCCCTTGTTTCCTATACCATCAGTGTCATAGTGAAAAAATGTTTTCCTCATCTTTATACTCTTTTCAGCTTGATTATGTTTACAAGAAGAAATCATCATAGCCAAATTATTAAGATATTTATTCTTTTAGCGGTGGAAGATTAGGTTAAACAAACAAAAAGTATTAATTCAAATTTAGATGAGGATTCTTGAAACTGTTAATGTAGAATAGCTACGTGTTCCCTGCATTTTTGAGAAATCATTGTAGAGTTTGAAGCAATCTCCTTGTTCCTTTGAAAACTAGGATTGTATTTTATACCTTTTTTTTTAAAGAAAGTTAGATGCTTGTTAAATCAATTTTAGTTAATCTCTATTACCTTTCCACCAGTAGCCAATGCCACCAATGCCTCCAGTAGCATTTCCTGTAGGGAAATGCGCTTTCTACCCTTGACTTAGTTCTGGGTCAGCGTAAAACAGAGCAAATGAATTTAAGTAGGTGCAAATCACAGCAAAGAGTTTCTGGATCTATAGATAATCTTCCAAATGTCTTAGGGGTGAGTGGTGGATGCATATTTGAAGTTTGTGCTGCTGTGTGGAGAGTTTTGCTTCTTCACTGATACTGTGACTTTTTAACATTACGGGGTAGGGTTAAAAGTTAGGTGTTCAGTATGATCACTTTGTCATTTCTTTCCTCTTGGATTAAAGGTGTACAAATTGTCAACTTCTGTAGCTTAACAAGTTGTATTGGAAAGATTTTGACATTAAAGACTGAACTGAGAGCTGTATCATGACAAGGCAACGTCTTAATCTGTGAGGAGTACAAAAGTACCACTGCTATCTGATAATTAGGAATTGTAAACATCAGTAGATTACGGTTTTGAGTATCATTGGAGCTGGACGTTTTCAAATTGAGAGGTCTGGTACTGTACTGATAGCTTTAAAGGTGATCTCTGCTCAAAAGCTGTATATACTATATAATCTACAAACAAGAATTAATAAAATTAAAAGACTATTACCTAGGTGTTCTGATGTTAAACTGTAAGCAACCAGAAGTCTGAAACCGTCGCCTGTCCCTGTATTCTGCTGTGTCAGTTTACCTTGCTTCTTAGCGTGGCAGCTTTCCTGTCTGGTAAGTGCTACAGCATGGAAACAAAATCAGGATAAATCTCTGGTCTAGGAATCCGGACAGTCTAATTTTTTGTTGTTGTTCATGTTTATCTCATCACTTAAGTCTTACTCTGTGTTTGTGCGTGGAGGTGCACGCGTACATGCGTCAGCTTCTTTTTCTGTATTTTCAGGGTGGATTTGTAGCACTTGTCATAGCGCAGCCTTCCTGGAAGTTTTCTTTAATTGTGTCTAAACCCCCACAAAAGCATGTTCTTTGTTTTACAAGCTAGCATTTAGGAAATATTAACTATTTTTAAATGGTAAGATCTTCTGAATGGTCAGGAAAAAGATGCAAGGAAGTAAATTCCTAGTTCATATTATCAGCTTGCCATGCTGAAGGTGTCTTCTTATGAGACTGGTGACCTGATGAGAAGAGAAAATAGAATGGATTCTCACCACAGAAGGTCACAGGGGTATTCTGGTTTAGCAGATAATTTCAGAACTTGAGGAAAAAAATTCTGAAGGACAGAAACATCTCTGAACTCACAGAAGTATGCCTACTAGTTTCATATCCTAAAGCAAATTTTAATTCAGGTTTCTTCTGTGTTTTATACAATACTCATTTTTTCAGCTAATAGACATTTTGTAATAGTGTTTATACCTCTGTTGTACTTCTGGTTGTCCTACACCTTGCCTTATATTTCTGCTAAAACAAAGAGCAGAATGACCTTTTTTTTCTGGGTTTTTAGGAAAAGAAGGTGTTACATGTTATGAAACCTTACAGCAATTGTTTGATAAAGTATAGTACAGTTTCTTAAGGAGCAATAAAATACAACATTTGCAACTATGGAAATAATACTTAGGGATAATGTCTTAAAAGAACTGTCTTGCAGTTCACTTTCTCCAAATGGACTTTTCTTGTTTTGTTTCTGCTTACTTACATACATGAAGTTTAGACGAAACAGTCCTACACACAGATCTTTTCCTTCTGACCAGGGTGGTTTCTTAGTCCTGATACATGATCTCCAAATACATGTTTTTGCATTTCTTGAATGCACTCCGAACACCATGGCAGCCTCAAAATAGATCTGAATTTCCCCTGTAAGCAGCAGTCCCTGAGTCGTCACAGCAGTAATTCAGTCTCGGTGTCAATAGCAAACTATCTGCAGTGTTTCCAGCAAGACCAGTAACTTGCAGTTTGTGTCCCAAATATGAGAGGCGCCAGGGCCCGGCTCTATGACCGATGGCTTCCTCCCTCCTCCTTCGCAGCTCCCAATGCCATTTTCCTTTTCCTGTAGTTAAACCCCTTTCTTGCCCCCATATCTTGTGGGCCCAGCTTTCACCTGGTGAGCATGTGCAGCTTGCCAAACGAACTGTTCTCCATGGACACCCGCGGGAGAGCTCCTGAAACAGCTGAGGAAATGGCTGGAGTGTATTTTTTGGGTCTTTTGGGCTTTCGGTGAAGTTGTCCTTCTACACTTGTTGCATGTATACCGAGTTAGGACCCAATTAAACTCTGCATTCTTCCACTGCTCTTTTCCATTTTCAATATTTAAAAATAAACCAGAACCAAATGCTGACATTTAAGTTCTTGGTCAGCTCTGCAGCTGGAGAGTAAGCGCTGCCTTTATTTGCAAGTGAAACTTGCAAGAAGAGTTGTGGAAACAGGACTCACGGCAAAGTTTTGCTGTACCACATGTCCCTAAATGACAGGCAAGGAGAGGTAGGTAGCCAGAAAATATGTACAGACTTCAGGCATTTTGAGGATGACATTTCAAAAAAAAGAAAAAAATATAAACTTAACTCTGGAGATAAGGACACGTGGCATGTGTCTGGCGTTTTCATTTGGGATTGATGAGCTGAAGTCAACACGTTACTGCCTGCAACTTGCAGAGAGATTTAACCATCTGTACTCTCATGTTTCTATAGACTGCATCTGGAGCCTAAAAGACATAATGGGAGGGCCGGTGAGAATTCAGGATGTTGTTTAACATTTTGATTTGCAAAGCAAACTTTGGGCATCACATCCTACAATCACATAGAGAAGGTTTTATTTCAGCAGCAATCCACACCTGGTTTGAAAAATAGCACTTAATACTAAGAACTGGCACAGAAATGTTATTCAAAGTACAGTATAATTGTCAGAGTTGGGATATGTTTGCTGGTATAGGAAAAAAAAACATGAATGAAAGGTTTGTGCTAAGTCATTTCAATTTATTATTAATACTTGAGCTACGTCATGGTTTTTTCATTGTGCAATCTGTATTAAATACTTTGTTAGAAAAGGCTTTTTACCGCTAATGACTCAAACCTCGTAGTCCCCAGTTCATGCAAGAAGTACTACCCAAATCAGAGAATAGTGTGGGAGTAAGGACACTCCTGTGAGTTTGGCTTTGCAGAACTGAGCTTTAATCGTTTGCAGTCTAGCTTTGAGGAGTTTTTCAGCTTACTCAAGTTTGCTTGAAGAACTGCGATTTCCTTGTGGTGCACGTTCATCTTTGTCTTCTTTATTGATGAATATACATATATTCTGGATTTTTGGCTTGCTGCAGATTTCTCAGACTTAGTGGGAATTATTTTTAGGAATAAGATTAATATTTGGTGGTTCAGTGAAGGTAAACAGGCTGGGGTTCTTAAAAGTGAAGTTATATTGAAAATGAGATAAATGCTACAGTTAAACAAAAGGTGAATCTTTGATGTCATGCTCGCATAGAACATCTGCAATTGCAGTGCCACTTGAAAAGCTTTGCTGAGAGATGGGCAATAAGTTGAAAGCTTAGGAAGAATGGCTTGAAAACTTAGGCTTTCTGTGTGATGCACTGGGAAAAACTTGGGAAAAGCTGAGTGGGCTGAGGTTTTTTTGGAGGAAAAGGCTTCTCATATATATGATGTGGCAAACCTATGAGAAAGATGCTTAATGTCACTTTATATTTTATGTGCTTTCCTTTGGAGTTATTTATTTTCACTCTCTCATTTTAGCAGAGAGATGTGGAGCGGGGGGAGACATAAATGTTCTCAGGACTGGAGATGCTTGTGAATTGTGATAACGTGCAAACAGTCCTGAACACTTCACTGTCTGTTTCTGTATTCAGAAATGATGAATTTCTGTGTGATGTGTGTACATATGGTTCAGTTGTAACTTAAGGGCAATGAATGCCCTTTCTCTTTTCTAACTTGTTGTGGTTTACCCTCAGCCGGCAACTAAGCAGCACACAGCTGCTCGCTCACTCCCCCCCGGTGGGATGGGGGAGAGAATCGGAAGGGTAAAAGTGAGAAAATTCGTGGGTTGAGATAAAGACAGTTTAATAGGTAAAGCAAAAGCCGCGCACGCAAGCAAAGCAAAACAAGGAATTCATTCACTCCTTCCCATCGGCAGGCAGGTGTTCAGCCATCTCCAGGAAAGCAGGGCTCCATCACGCGTAACGGTTACTTGGGAAGACAAAAGCCATCACTCTGAACGTCCCCCCCTTCCTTCTTCTTCCCCCAGCTCTATATGCTTTTTTTCCAGGAAAGCAGGGCTCCATCATGCGTAAGCGTTACTTGGGAAGACAAATGCCATCACTCCAAACATCCTCCCCCTTCCTTCTTCTTCCCCCAGCTTTATATGCTGAGCATGACGTCACATGGTATGGAATATCCCTTTGGCCAGTTTGGGTCAGCTGTCCTGGCTGTGCCCCCTCCCAGCCCCCCGTGCACCTGCAGCCCTCCCAGTCGGCAGAGCATGGGAAGCTGAAAAGTCCTTGGCTAGTGTAAGCATTACCTAGCAACAACTAAAACATCGGTGTGTTATCAACTTTGTTCTTGTCCTAAATCCAAAACACAGCACTGTACCAGCTGCTAGGAAGGAAATTAACTCTATCCCTGCCGAAACCAGGACATAACTATAGGTTGAGCCAGTGTCATTGCCTGATCTCAGATTTGCCTGATGTTTCTCATCCATGTCTCAAGGATGTCTTTTCAGTCATATTTTTTAGATGTGGGCCATGCTAGCTGAGATTTTTTTCTAACTACATGTTTTCTTTATCCTGAATTATTTTGAAAAACATCAATTAAAACATTCCATCATACTTAAAAAAAAAAAGAGAGAAGGAAAACAGATGCTTTTGTTTACATTTAGCTACCAGAAATAAATGAAAACAAGTAATAAGGAAAGAAGCTGTCAGAGTTGCTTTAGAGCAGAGGTTTGCAGTTGTAGATGGGTCTGGCCTTTGGGACGGACACTGTGAATATCTGCTGGCATTTGATGACATTGGGAGCCTTTGAAAAGCAGGTTAGAAAGTCACAGGTCGATTCTGCCAGGTTAGTAACTCTGGGATGTGCCGGCCAGGGCCAAAGAGGGCTTTCTGGAGCTGTGAGGAGTGCGGGGAGCTGGGAGTGAGCCCCAGGCTTGTCCCTGGTGTTTGCTGTGGTGGCTGGATGCCAGCTTTGGCGGAGGAGCAGGTGCTTGGCAGGGCTTGGACATCTGCATCAGGGCTTGTGGGGAAAGGAGCCAAACAGGATGTACATGCAAGGTGTCTCTTCCCCCACCCCTTTTTTGAAGGTCCTCCTGCCTTTCCATAGCCCGGAGCTCATGAACGCCTTGCCTCTAGACATTTGCTGTGCAGCTAAGACATAGCTGTGAAATGATGTTCATGCCTGGAGTTTTCTCACTAAAATTAATTACGAAAGCCAATTTTTTTTTTGAACCATCATGAGATAACCAAAGAAAAAGGGGCTAACCTGGCCATGGAGCTTTATGTTGTGTTAGGGTAAAGGCAATGCCAATGGTGTTTGCACGTGTCTACCTTGGCTTGGTTTCTTAATTAATTAATAGTGCAGTGATGTTATGAGGTTGGCTGGATTTCTTTCCCTTTCCTGCACTTCCGCTGGCACGAGAACTTTTTCCTTCACGTTTCTTAGGGTGAGACGTTGCATTTCCTTCAAGTCTTGAGTCTGTAGCAGGGTCCAGGCTGATGTATTTAACTGGATTTTGAGCGTCTGCCTTTCCTCCCCTGGGTATGTGTGACGCATGATACCGGCCTTCTTGAAACAAATTAATGTAACAAAATCATTTCAATCGTTCAATGATTTAAACAAATAATTTAAAAACAATGAGCATACATTGTGCATACTTAGCTCCCATCTAAATTAGACCGTGCCCTAATTAAGATAAATTGGCTTTTCTCTTTATTTACAGGAATTAGACTGGGTGAGGTTTTGTTCTCCCTAGCAAAACCTGCATGCTTCCAGGCTCGCGTGGCTGTTTCCGTGCAGTTTGACTGACCCTGCTCAAGCTGATTGATTTCTGTTTGCCACCAGGGCAGGGTAATAGCAATAAAGAGGCTTCTTCTGACCTGACCTGACCTGACGAGAGGCTGAGGATTAACCACTTTGGCGCTGGCAGAAGGGGCCTTGCTGCCTCTTTCGCTGGACAGGGGGATCTGTGGTGCTGTGGGGAAATACTGATTTGGTGACAGATCCAGAGGCAATATTAGTAATTGCTAAAGAGAATGCACCAGTTCATGTCACATAAGTGTATGGAGTTTTGGAAAAGGCATCTTAAATTTTATTATTATTAATATTAAATTTATCTAAGATGATTCTGTTGGTCTACTTGGTTACACAAGTGATGTGAGGAAAGCTGTCTGCTTCTGAACAAGGTGATGAAGCAGTTTTCTCCCTGCTGCCTTGCTTGCTAGCATGCATAAAATAAACATATAAGGTGTGGTGAATTACGCTTGTCCTCATCCTTACATTGCTGAGGGAGAGGGAAGCCTGTTCATTTGCTTTAATACATCTCTGCTTTCATCCTTTTCCTCATTTTGCCATTTACTCTTGCCAAAAGGAGAGGAGGAGACTGCAGAGTTGGGAGCAATTTGGGTCACTGTGACTGTTTGCAGTGTATTGGGTAGTTAATGGGCAAGAATGAATTCTAATTCCCTCCTTTTCAGCTGCCTGCTGACTTGAATCTCCTTTTCCCTTACCTTTCGCATCAGTCCTTCTTTTATTTTCTTTTTTCCTTCCCTTGACCTTCAGAAAGGTGCTTCCTAAATGAATCTTTAAACAGGCCGTTGTGGATATGTGAGTGAACTTAGACATTGTCCAGAGAAATCAGCTGGGTTAAGCTGGTACCAAGAGATACACTTGGGGAGCTTTCTTCCTCCAAAGGCACCTGTTAGGGTTCTTCTCACTTGTTGTTGCTGCTGATCACACAGAAACAGGCATTAACATCATTGCCTAACTTTATGGCTAGTTTTATATGACAATAGTTCCCTAAAACCTTTGACCCCTATTAAGACATACACACCATAAATTTTAAGCACGCCAAAATTAAGATCCTGTGTTAAAATTAGCCAAGAATATGTTGAACAAAGCCACCCCAAAGAAATGTGACGCTTGCAGTCAGCTCACATTTTCAATAAATACTTGAACTGCCAGAACATTAGCATACTTGTAAAATTTGAGGTTAACAGTGTTTGTAAAAATTTGTATTGCTTTGCATCAGTTGCTGAGCTGGAGCACACAAACATTATTATAAATAAACAATTTCGCATGCTGCTGGGAATTTTATGAAAATCTTTCAGCAACTCCTGTTTACACATGTAAATTTTATTTCTTTCTTATGCACACATGAAATACGACCTGGGTGTTGCATCCTTTTATTGCACATCTTCAAGCTCTTAAATGTGTTTGAAGGGTAGATGTTTTCAGAAAAGATACATATCATTTTTAAACAATACAAATCAAGATTTCAGTGTGAAATATTGCTATTTCTCAGTTTTACCACCAAAGTGCACAATCTAAAAATAAAATTGCTGGCAAGTACTTAACTACAATAGCATAAAGAAGTGTCTCCAGAATAAATAAATAAACCAGCCTTTAGCTAAAGCACTGGAGTAAAATGAATGTGTAATTCATCTGGGAAGCCACATATTTGGAAGGTGGTATGCTATGGCTGGGTTGTCCAATTTGTCAAGACAAAACATTTTGCTGAATGTTGCTTGGAACTGCTCTGGAAACCCTTACGATACCACATTTTCCACTGCGCAGAGGCCATTAAAACTAAATTACTTGGGAAAACAGTAGCCACTAAATTATGGATGTATTGGTACCTAAACTTACAGTAGTAAAGAATTCTAACTTTGTAAACAAATTAATAATTTTTAAAACAAAAATGAAAATTAACTATAAGATACTTTATATACTAGGATGTGTCAGAGTAACCATGACAACAGTCTGGGCTTCATGTTCGTTTGCTGTATCTGAGCATGTACATTTTTTTCTTAACTGAAAAAAGGGGTGTGAGGGACAACTGTACAAGCACTAGGAAAAATAACTATGCTTTTGTTAACTTACAAGTGAGAATAGAGATATGTCACTGTAGGTATATTTCTATGCTTATCAACCAAGTTATTTTTGGGGTTTTTTTCCTGTCAGTGTCAGAACTATTTCTTACTCATAGTGTCGTATCCCACTGACAAACTACAAAATGTGTATTTTCCCCATACCATTAGATGTTATATGAAATATTTTTAGAACTGGAATTTTTCCTTCAATTCCATGAATGTTATGACCAACAAATCAGACCCAAACTACTTATGTATAAATGTTGCATTTTTAATACAAAAAAATGGATATGGGTTGTGTTTTGTTCTGTTTATAATTACAAAGAGAAATTTGAAGTTAAAATAAAAATTATTGTATTCTTCCATGACAAATGCTTATATTTTACAGCAAATATCTGAATTTTAAAAATAAACTTTATATAAAAGTAAACATTTATATATATCGTCTGTACTATATCCAAAGATAGTGAAACTAATCTACCTTCTAGGAGAAATATTTTTATTTTTGCTCATAGAAAAGTAACAAAATAGCAATAGCATAAGTGCATGTTGAACCTCTGGCCATCATGTTGACAAAAATGTTGGGACATACTTTCAATGAAAAGGTGATGTGGTGGCCCAAAGGAACCAAATGAAACGTCCCGGCCAGTTGCGCAGCCTGTTGAGATGTGATACAGGACCTACAGCAGACTTAACACCTTCTGCCTGGCAGCATAGGGCCATAAAGCATAAGAATCAGTAAATTCTTATAAATCCCATAAAACGATTGTTTTGTGGCCCTCCAGCATGAGAAGCCTTTAGCCATTTTGGCATACTCTGCGTAATAAATCTCCCACTCTGGTTGGCAAATTATCAAAAACAATGTCCTACAAGTTGAAAAATTCACCAGATTATTCCTTTACTATGATGTGAAGTTTTTCCATTGCTGATGAATTAAGTATTAAAATCAAAACAACTCTGAGTTCACTGTCCAATCTGCAGTACACATTTCTCTGCAAGCAAGCAGCAAGAATACATTCTTTTTTTCTTTTTCTTTCTCTTTTCCCACTTCTTTGTCCAAATGAGGGGGGGGGGAAAGGGAAAAAAAAGCACACACAATAGCCAGTACAGTAACAAAGGCTGTGTGTTGATGATAATATTTTATTTTACTTATTTTAAGGAACTACCATCACATAGACAAAGAAAACTTCTAGTTAGATGACATGCTAAAGATACATACATAATGCTCACATACTAAAAGTGGTTTTATACCTCTAACTTCATGCTTCAAGTTTTATTTTTCAAAGCAGTATCTCTGCTTAGTATGGTATAACTGCAAACAGAATTTGTTCCCATATTTTAAGCAAGAGCTTAAAGATATAATTATTACTGTTTAAATGTTGATTTTTATTTATTTTTTAATTCTGTGGAGTAATTACAATTTCTACATACTTTTCATGTATTAGTTTGCTTTTACATTTTTTCAGGTCTTACATATAATACTTCCATTGTGTACGTATATATTTATTAAACACACTACCTGTGATGTTTCCTAAAGTTCGAAGTTGGATAAGGTTTTTTGTGGGCTCCCTAACCACAGCATTATAAATACTGGCTTGTAGTGACTAGATTTGGGGGACATTTTTTTGACTGGTAGTCAAAACATCATCCTGAAGCTATTTACAAGTATGTCCCCAATTTAATGAGCTGTTTCATCAAACAGGGTGGTTGGTTTTAGATTCAGAAAGTCACCAAGGATGAATGGTTGTGGTTTCTGGTTAGTCGCACTTCTATCCTTGTATTTTCCTGGAGTGAACTTTAAGCTACAAGTTTACAAAACTTTTTTGGGGAGGTTCTCCATCTCTTCTGTGCACCTTTACATTTTGTATATATGATTATCCTTCGTGGCAACTGTCATGTCCTGCTTCCTGGGTAGATCTGTTGATCTGTTTATCAGTAATTTTTTAAGTATTTTGTGTCATACGGAGCTACTCCAGATGATTTTTAGTAGGGCCCGTTGCGACAGGACGAGGGGGAATGGCTTTAAACTAAAAGACAGTGGATTCAGACTAGATAGAAGGAAGAAATTTTTTACGCTGAGGGTGGTGAAACACTGGCACAGGTTGCCCAGAGAGGTGGTGGATGCCCCATCCCCGGAAACATTCAAGGTCAGGTTGGACGGGGCTCTGAGCAACCTGATGTGGTTGAAGATGTCCCTGCTCATGGCGGGGGGGTTGGACTAGATGACCTTTATAGGTCCCTTCCAACCCAAACTATTCTATGATTCTATGATTCTATGATACTGTTCCCTCTGCTGACTGCTGGGGCATTCACTCTGACTTTGGGGAAGCTCAAGCTTAACATCTAGAGCCGTTGCGCAGGTGGGAAACTGTTACTGTTTTACCCTCATTTTAAAAAGCTAGTCCTTTATTGTCCCAGGTATTTTTACTTTCCATGTGTCCACAAACAGAAAGTGTTGGGATGTTTTTTCTTGCTCAGCTTGGAAATAACTGTCTTTGAGCAAAGAGACAAAAAAAGATTTTTTCCAGTTGACCCCACAAGAGACAGTCACTGACTGAAATCAGAGAGCGAAACTGAAGCTGTGCATGAAATATGCCTCCCCAGCTCCAGCTTATAATTTCAAATTGTAAAGTATCTGCCTGAATATTATTTTTGCACCCTTTCTTCTGGGCCACTTCCATAGTGAGCATCCTGGTTTTGTGGCCTGACTGCTTGAGATACATAATTTCACTGAAGTGCACCAACCCAGAACAAATAATATACATGCCTTTTTAATGTTTGCAATGACAAAAGCACTTTGTCTGCTCTGTTTCTGGAAGGTATCCTGAAAAATGGGAATTAATAAATGGATCAAATCCTTGAGAGAGGTCCAATTTTGTCCAAACAAATTGGCATTAATAATCATTAATGTCATACTAATGTTGTACTAGCTCTAATTAGGTCCTGCTGCGCTATGTGATATGTGCCTGTAATAATAGAAAATATGATAGTATTTTGCTTCCTCTCATTTTCCAGCAACGTGGACAGCTATGTTTATTTGAAATCAGTCTTACTGAACATGAGGTCTTTGATAAATTCGGCAGTCTTTTTGTGTGTACATGGCAGACTCACGTAACCAGCATTTTATCATCAGCGTGAGATTTGAGGTAAGTCTGACAGTCACAGTTAAATAGTTTTGAGATGCTTCTGAGTGGTTTTGCTCTGAAGCGTAGCCCAGAAGGCTGGGGATTTGTTGCCCTTTCCGCAGGTGCTGGGGGGGGTACCGCTGCCAGCGTTTGGCTGCTCTGGGGTTATTTGCCATTTGATACGTCTGTTTAGTGTGGCCTTCTGCCTCCAACAGGCATTAAAAAATCAGCATAACCCCCAAATCCTTACTTTTTAGCATAATGTGTTGTGAGAGGGTTTTTCCTGTATCCGTATGGCATTCCTGGTTAAGTCTTATTAGGCAGATTATCTAAATATGATTGTTATAATTGTATTAGAACAGACTTATTACAGACTTATAAACCTTGTCGAGAATTGAGCAAGTAGTACGGTTCCCCTTAGCTGGATTTTTATCGCTCTGATAAGGACTATATGTCCTTCTAGGTTACATATTTGGGGAGGGTGATAATTACTGCCATATCTGTCAGCAGTGTTGCAGTGCTTTGATAAAAGGCTATTCTGCTCACAATCAAATGACTAAGAAGTTATTTTTGGCTTTGTTTATGGAAAAAAGACATTTTGTGAGATTATAGTTGGAGTCTGCGAGGCAAAAAAGACGAATAGTTTCTTGGCATCATAACTTACAGAGAAGCAGGCAGGAGGATCTCAGCAATCTTCACTCAGCGTAGGGAGCTGGTGCTCTGGTTTGAAGATGGGAGTGGCCGTATGCAAATCCTCATCGTGCTTGTGCACGGTTAAAAATTAACTCCTTTTATATGCTGTTCTACATGAGGATGAAGCATCATGTTGGAAACTGAGTGCTTCAACCATCACTATTGTTTCACAGCACTGTAGGATTGTTCTTCCTTTATTCGTTTCCAACTAAACTGACATCATACATCATGACAGGAATAAGGACTCCCCATTCTGGACAGAAAATTTAGTGGGATATTATTAACAGTTGTGATAATTTAAATTTAAAAAATGTTAGTCTGTGGGTTGCAGAACTGAGGTGTTTTTAAGCAAAAATGGTCTTAGAAAGACAAAATTAGATGGGAGAAAATACAATGCCAGACACAAAGCTGGACTTGATGGGGTACAAGAGGAATATAGTTTGCCCAAATGCTATTTCAGGAACAGATTGAGTCAGACTCATCTATGCAAATGGGGCTAAGGCTTATCCTCGGTGTCTAGTAGCCTCTTAACATAATACCAATACATTAACGGAAGTACCCACTAAGAGAAAGATAATCTGTGTCAAGAGACAGTCTTCAGCTAGTTCCAGTTTGCAGTAAACTTAAATTTATTATGAAATATAAAATAGAGTTCAATTTATTGTCTAGTTAGTAAATTTTTCTCTACACATAGTACGGTTCCCTTATGTATAGACTGAATGTCATGCTTATTTTCATAAACTTTTTTTATATCACCCTGGTTCCATGAGGGATCACTCTTTTTTCTGTGGTTTATCCTGAATGTGTATTTGGCTTTGACTGGAATACAAGACTGTCAGAAACCAGCGAGGTCTTCTTCCAGGGAACAACTCTGTTGCTGGGTCCAGAAGAAGATGCTGAAATGCGAAGTGAGGCAAATTCAGAATGACCAGGTCTTGTGTGGCTCAGGACTGACAGAAGCTGCTGTCCCACACGGTGCTTGGCTGTTGTGACCTGATTTGCGTACTTTTGTTTTAGGGCTGTTTTAAAAATGAGGTTATTCCTGACACCAGAGACTACAGAGAAACTATTGTATGGTTTCTTTCTTGTTGAAAAGAAAGTACTATACTGATCGGTACAATGCTGGAAAGCTGGGAAGCTGTAGGATTCACACCACACCCCCATCTTTTTCAGGAGGTGGATATAATGTGTGTATGTGTATGTGTGTTGTGGTGTATAACAATTTCAGTTGGTTTTGTCTACTTTATTCAAGTAAGTTTTTTTTTCCTATAAAGTTTTTCTTCCTGTTTAAAATTGTGACGTATCAGTCAATATTTACTATGATACACTATTTATATTTTATTTCAAAAATGCTTAAGTGCTACAAATTTTAGAGCCAGCATGTTTGACATAGCACCAAATGTGAAAATTTCTGGCTTAACCTCTCTGTCGTAGTCTCTATTCTGTTCTGTGGATAAAGAAATAGTATTTTCGGCTTGTTCAGTTCAATAGCTGAAGAGATTAATTTGGAATTGAAATGCAGTTCCGTTCTATCCAATTTTATATACAAAAAATAAGTCTCTTTTAATCTTAAATTCCTTAAAGATGTGATCATCAGGAGTTTCAGCTCGTTTAGCTGAAAATACGACTTCCTTTTGATTTGTAGATCATTTTCCTAAACTGTGTTTTAATAATCTTGGGGAGGGAAGAGACTGTGTTTGTGTGTATGAATCCAAAAGTCTGATAAACATCAGTAACTATTTTTAGAACATTATTTTCTACATTTTATGATTCTAGTTTCCATCTGAATGCAGTTCGACACAAATTACTAAAAAAATTAGTTTCACTGTTTCATAAGTTAAAATGCAAAACGTCAGCAAATGAATAAATTTTCTGATACAAAGCTGTGTAAAGATGTTTTAATTTATATAGAGTTTCTGTGTGTGTGAAAATATATATAATCTGTGTAGCCCCCTGGTTAGCAACAAGTAGTGCCAAAAAGTTGTGGTTAATTGGAAACCAACAGGTTTTAGCAGGTAACAATCAAGAAAATAGATCTTTCATTAGAAAACAAATGAAAGAGCAAATATTCAAGAAAATATTTGAATAAATTTAAATAAAGGTTTCCTATTAATTCAAAATCATGCTCTTTTCAATTATTAAACTGAGTTCTTTAAATTGATCCACAAATGTTGTATTACCTTTAACACTTTCATTATAACATGTAAGGAAAACATTCAGATTAAAAATAAGAGCATTAGATGGCGTATTGAAACTCTTCTATAATTGGCTTTCCTGAGAAGTAATTGTTTCAAAAGCATCACAAACAAAATCCATTTTGCTTTTGGATAAGCTCAGCTCTTTGCAGCTTTTTTCATTGACTCTGAGCATTAGAGTCTTTTGATAAAAGGTAAATCCCAACAAGAAGACAAAAGTACTTTCTTCACCTCCTGTGCAATTTGGCTCAGACCTCTGGAGAGGGAAAGAACAGATTATTTCCCCTTTTTTACACAGATTGGTTTGCGCCCATGGGTATGAGTTAGTATCGTGAGAAGGGGAGACCACATTGAATCAAGTCCAGGCTATTTTCCAATAAACTTTTGCTTTCTTAGCAGGTCAGTGTTTAAGGAGTAACACTGATAGATGTATTCTTAAGTTTAAAGGAACAGCCAGAAGGAAGCTGTTCAGTAGTCTAAAACAAACTTTCAAAAAACCAGGTCAAAGCAGCAAATACTTGCATAAAAAAGAAACATCTGCCCAATGGGAACTGAATATGCATTGATAAGAACAGAATAAGCAGTCTACACTTTCAGTGCAGCAGTTCACACGGGCAAAAGTTTGCCTTAGACTTACCTGTTCATATTAATGAGAGTCCAGAACTTGTATATGTAAATGTGTCTTCTGTGTGTCTCTGGTGCTGTTTTTATGGTCATCTATAATCAGTCTATTTCCCTTCCTAGACACAAACAGACTGAATTGATTTCCATCCACCCAGGTTTTAATAACTCTGCACCAGTACAGAGATGTAATGTGAATATGTTGGCCCTTATGCCTGTGCTTTTGTAGTGCTTTGACACCTGTAGCAGAGGCTCTGTCCTGGCTACCCTGGGATTTTCTTAAAGATTATGAGATAGTTTTATATAGTATATAACACTGTAAGTGTTAGTTTGGGGTCTTGTCAGGAATTTGTAATCAAATTTACAGAAATATATTTATCTATCACATACATTTGCCTATCACATAGACGTGATTTATCAGTTGGAACAAGATAAATGAGCATTCACCAAAAGTCAGTTGGAAGGTCAATCAGAAGCATAAATGTGCTTCTAATTAGGAAAAAAGCTTAGAAGGATATTATTCTAGAAACAGATTCTTCTCAATTCACCATAGAAAATTATAATATTAAGTAGAAAACCCACTGGTCATTCTTTTCATGAAATAGGCTTATGGAATCAGCCTAGGGTTTTATCTACCCTAATTTCCAGTCTCCCAGTATAGGCCAGTAATGGATTCTTAGAGAAAGAGTGAAGGAGCCGAGGTCCTCCTTGATGCCTCCCCTAGAAACCACCTTGATTTCTGATAAGGAAGGGTTCAGTGCTTTCTGAACTGGAAGCTGAATTCTTTCTGTTGTGCTCAGTAGACTCAGAGCGTATTCCACTGCATAGTTTCACTCAATGTCCCTAATTTTTGAGCTATGAGAAATAGTAAATGTTTTCTTTTCACTTTGTGATTGTGTAGACATCCTCACTTTAGTTGGTTTTTTTACCCACCCTAAAGATCTATAGTCTGTTATCCTACAAACTCTACTCTATCATCTTTCCTTGTTCTTTTTCTACACAAAAAGAAGAAATGTGAATCCCCATGTCTGAATTTTTAAAAGTGGGCGTTGATTAGTTTCACCAGGGAAAAGTGCACTAGGCTACAAGAGCGAGTATTTCTTGCTGATCACAAGTGGGTAGAAATATCGCTTACTAATTTTATCCTAATGCACTTGAGAGGGAAGAAATCCAAGCACTGAAAATAAAAGCATCACATGTCCTCCATTATTTGCTTATGGAAGCAATAATACACAGTAGATGGTATTGCAAACATGAACTGATCCTTTTTCCGTTGAAATCAACGTCAGTTGATTAACTTCAGTAGAAGCAGGTTATGCCCAAATGGTAAATACTGCGTGTGCATTCTTCCAACACTTGTGAAACAAATAACTGCATGTCCTGATTCTATTTTTATAAATGCAAATTAAAATAAAAAACAGCAGTTGATATTTTTGCTGAGCAATGTTGACCTATGCATGCTTGGTCAGTAATTGCAATGCTGCTCACTGCCTAAAGCTATTTCCTTGAGATAAAGCAATTTTTAAATTATGTTATATTTTCCCATGTACTTTTGATAAGTATAAATAAGAAGCTTCTGTCTTTCAACCTAACTGCTTCCGACAAAAACAAAGCCAAGACAAAATGAGGGGTCTGGCAGTTTACCTTCAATTGTTAGCCATGATTAAGTGTATCCGAAGTATCCAAAAGCGAGAATGAATGTAAATGGTGTTTCTGGAGTTGTGTCGTTTTGAAATTCCCATGTCCCATATATAAAGAGTCAAGAATGTATTTGTGTGATCCTCGTAAGCCAGTTAAAAGAGTAATATCCATTTGGGCTTTTAACTTACATTTCAAGAGAATTTCAGAAGTGATAGCAGGCTTTCTGTTTCCTGAGATGAACCCGTGCTTACTCTGGCTTTGGAGTGGGCGTAATGTCCCCTGGCATTAGACACTATGCTGGGCTGTGGATGTCTCGGTGGGAGGCAGTCATCCTACGCTCCCTTAACAGCCAGTGGAGAGAAATACGCATTAGGGTGAAGTTCATCTGGCCTGCTTTAGACCTCTAGTTTCTAACGAGATGAACTGCCTTCTAAAAGTATCAGCTTTTCTACACTGATTTTAAGGGTCAAGTGACATGTTAGGCAGTATCTGTCTTTTGTCAAATGAATCTCATGCTGTATGCTGCTATTGCGTAGAGTTGTTTCTATCACTACCATGCTATCGGCTCATTCTGCCTTGGCAACATTTTCAAGGCCACCAGGTGCATAACAGATGACGAAATTTAATTGTACCAAACCCGCTGTCATCAAAGGAGGGTTTTTTTTTTTCCTGGTCCTAGGAGATTTTGCTTCAAATGATCCAAACCAAGCAAAGGTCTCATTCCCAGCCTTGGCAGAAGATAGTCAAAGTCTGTTCTGCTTTCATGTCTTTATGGAGACTCACATGTTGTGTCTGCAGAAAGCACCGCTGCTCTGCAAGTCGAGAGGCTGAGTCTCAGATATCTAACTCCTGTATCAATTGTTTTACCATTTTCATTTGCCGTAGGACCTATTTTTAATTGAGTGTTTATATTGCTTGGTCACAGGACTACTTTGTCTAAACTCAGCAAGTATAGCACACATAGGTCTCAGCTGAGGAGAAGGGTGATACAGTGTGTGTATGTATGTGTACCCATGTGTCTCAAAAACACTAGATTTAAAACCTGTGTCATTGTTTCTAGCTTTTGTAATTAGACTGTGTGGTTTCTTCTTCTTTAAATTAGGTCAGTATGTATCTCATACATCCTTAAGGCTTCTTCCAAGTGGATGTGCTTCTTGAAATGCAATGCTGTTGCATCTGTTTTTAAGTGAGCACTAGCATGTCACTTTTTAGGGGGGGGTGTCCCCCAGTCATGTGACATAATAATTTTAAAAAACCCCTAATCTCTCCTTGACATTTAAGCTCTGCAAATGAAAGCAGGCCCTTTATTGAACATTTTTCAGGCTTAAGACCTGCCTTCTTGCATTTGCTTTGCAGTTGACCCTTTAGTCCTATTTTGAGTTACCAGATGAAAATAAGGTTTCCCTTCAAAGGTTGGTTGCCAGGGGTAACTGGCACTGACGCCAAAAGATGAATACTCTACCTACTTAGGATAATGCCTACTTTGTGAGCTAAATAAAGAGCTAAATTGCAGAGAGGGAAGTTGGATAAATGTGAAATACCAAGGGAGAAAAAACAAGATTATTAGGGATGCAGAATTCAGAAAAGATTATTGCCTTTTGCGCCAGTAATGCTCTGGTACACAGATTGTATATGCTGCTCTGCAGCCAGGCGCTTGGCTCTCTCGGTCCCGCTGATCCATTGGATGGTGTTTGTACTTTTACGTCTGCCTGGATAATATATAGAGCTGTGGAAATGAGAGGCAGGGAGGCAGTATATTTCGCATGAAGTAATTACTTTGAATTTTACAGAGGAACGACGGTTACTGAGATTGCAAGAAGTTTAATATTTTGAGCTTCAGGTTGAAAGGCTCAGCTGCTGTAGGAATTCAGAATTTCTCAGCAAAATTCATGCACAGTTCATGTAAATGAAGAAGAAAAACCTCTCTGTATCTGATATTGCATAATGGAAGGAATTGGTTATTTTGATATTTGATTCAAATGTGGAAGCAGTCTTAGTCCCTGTCCCCCAAAAAAGCTGCTGATGCTTTTGGGGATTATGGCAGAAGGAAACTTTCAAAACAGTTCAGTGATAATACTGAACAATGTCGTCAGAAATTGATGTCTACTGATGTTGTCATATTTGAGCAAAAGAAGATGAAAACACATCACCCATATCATTTAATATCAAAAGATGTAAGCTCTTGGTTTCTTACAGTTAGTTAACACACTGAATAATTTATCAGTAACTGGGAGGTACACCATATGCAGTTACATACACTGCTGCGATTTTCAGAAGCTGTGCTTCATGTGATTTTGCTCTAAGAAATATAGCAAAAGTTGGGGTATGGGCCTCTGTAAGTGACTCGGTGGGCTGAGCAGTCAAAGACTGTTCCTTATAAATCTGTTTTCTGCTGTGGCTGTTAGTTAGGAGTTTTCAGGCAGATCCAGTAGCTTGTTCATCAGATCTGTTCTGAAGATGCAAACCAGTTCTTCTCCCAGCCAATGCACCACTAATTTTACCAAAGAAAACAAACACAGTTGTTTGACTAACTGGAGACCACAAACACTAAGGTCGCTCAGACTACATTTATGCTGGAGCTTACATTTACATTGGAGATCTCTTCGTTGCTCTCTGCAAAGGCTGTCAACGCCCGTCACGGTTCTGTGAGGAGAAAGATTTCTGCAGGTTGGCGGCAAGATAGGAAACAAGCTGCTGCTTTCACTTTCCATGAGCTTTTATTATTATAAACCCTTTCCACTCTGGAGGCAATAAAGAAGTGTCACACCATACACCATAGAAGCATGACCTAAAGACGACTCTGTCAGTGATACTTCAGTGAAACGCTATGCGCTGAGTCCCCCCACCTAAAGTCAAAAAAGGGAGCAGGAAGAAGTCTTTTCATTTCAAATGTGCTTTTAGTGGTTTTTATAGGCCCTGTAACATTCTCCTTTGTTTTGAGTATTTATTTGGGTTGTGGAGTAAGGGTCCAGCCTTCAGTATGTTCACTGCATTGGTGGTGTCACATAACACATGATCTAAGGAACTTGAGCCCAGGTAAGTACTATTTTTAGTAACTGTATAATTTCATGAAATTCATTTGCTGTATCTCAGATAAGAAATAAAGCTTTGCATAAGTAAAAAATATACCAAGAATTAACTTAGGGATGTACTTGAGCATTCTCAACTATCCTGTGCTCCAGTGGATTTCCGTGGTTACTCTGAAGTCACCAGCAGTGCTTTTCATGGACAACAGAATGGCCAAATGAACATACAGTTTTTCTCTGTGAACTTCACTTGCAGTTTGTGCTCATCAGAACAGAACTAAAATTCTCCACCTACAAAACCATCTGATAGATTGGAAATGTCTACCTTTAAAAAAAGCAAAACACGCCATTCTTTGCCATGTACCACACAGAATAGTAGAAGAGACTCCTGGCTTGTTTCCTGTGCAAACCATCCTCAGAAGCAGAGCCCCCACTGTGGAAGTTACTGCCAGAAGAGACCAGGCAAAGCCTGTGATTGACTGTTTCTCATTTCTAACTGCTACATAATTTTGCACAGCAGGCTTTCCAGGGAAGTTCCGGGCTTGATAGTTAAATGTATGTACTTACGCTTAAAAAATACACTAACCACATGTAAGTAAGATTTCATAATTCACTCAGGACTTCACAACTTATTCATCCAAGTAATGATACTGTTTGGGATGCTGAAACAAAATTTAGAAGATGAGAGAATGGTAATTGTAGAAAGTCAGTTTTCTGGACTTTTCATGGATTGAGGTGAAATTGTAGCAATCACACAGAATCCTTTACCAGTTTTTGCAGAACAGACAAAGCCTTAGTCACTGCAGTTTAAACCCTTCTTAAGCTTATACTTGTGCACACTGAAAAGTTGACTTAGTTTGTATCTTAATTAAAAACAACTGTAAATATAGAATGCTTTCAATATAAAAGGGTCTCCTCCAGTTTCACATATCAAAATGTTCAACGTTTTTCTGACATTTTAATTTTGATCTTATCTTTGTAAAATAATGATCTAAGGAAAATTCCTCTAGCTGTAAAGTTACATCAAATGTCTGTGGAGCTCATGGAGGGACCTTGATTTCTTACCGTTGTCAGCAGGTTTATAATGAACTGAAATATTAGATAATTATTGAAGTTGAATATGCTGTCAATGTCTAGAAAACAAATGAATAGTAGAAGAGACTCCTGGCTTGTTTCCTGTGCAAACCATCCTCAGAAGCAGAGCCCCCACTGTGGAAGTTACTGCCAGAAGAGACCAGGCAAAGCCTGTGATTGACTGTTTCTCATTTCTAACTGCTACATAATTTTGCACAGCAGGCTTTCCAGGGAAGTTCCGGGCTTGATAGTTAAATGTATGTACTTACGCTTAAAAAATACACTAACCACATGTAAGTAAGATTTCATAATTCACTCAGGACTTCACAACTTATTCATCCAAGTAATGATACTGTTTGGGATGCTGAAACAAAATTTAGAAGATGAGAGAATGGTAATTGTAGAAAGTCAGTTTTCTGGACTTTTCATGGATTGAGGTGAAATTGTAGCAATCACACAGAATCCTTTACCAGTTTTTGCAGAACAGACAAAGCCTTAGTCACTGCAGTTTAAACCCTTCTTAAGCTTATACTTGTGCACACTGAAAAGTTGACTTAGTTTGTATCTTAATTAAAAACAACTGTAAATATAGAATGCTTTCAATATAAAAGGGTCTCCTCCAGTTTCACATATCAAAATGTTCAACGTTTTTCTGACATTTTAATTTTGATCTTATCTTTGTAAAATAATGATCTAAGGAAAATTCCTCTAGCTGTAAAGTTACATCAAATGTCTGTGGAGCTCATGGAGGGACCTTGATTTCTTACCGTTGTCAGCAGGTTTATAATGAACTGAAATATTAGATAATTATTTTAGTTGAATATGCTGTCAATGTCTAGTGAAAACAAATGCCAAATGGCCTATCTTCTTGATATTATCAATGCAATGTGCTTATGTAGACTTTCTTATTCACTGTATATTAAAAAAAAAGTCAGTTATTTGTAATTCTAATTTTGCATTCTTTTAACTTCTTTTTTTTACTTCAGTGAACACTATCTTTCATCTTAACCATACAGCTCCATAAAATCTGCTTAACAGCTTTTTGGAAAGGAAAGACTCCTAAAATAGTAAATATAAAAAACCCTATGTGCATGAAACATGAATTGTGCGACTATTTTACTTCTACTTTTTACACTCTTTTTCTACAGAGATTTTAAGGTCCTTAAAGTAACAATTAAGATTATCCTCTTGTACAATTAGCGATGGCCATGCATGATGGATACCTGAATGAAGGCATCTTCTGGTTGAACTAGCTGATACCTTGCACAAGGATGTTCCAAAATCCAGCTCTTTTAATGGTTAGAAAGAGACGTCTAACTTGAAGCTTGAATTTCTTTGTTGCTAGTTTATATCCATCTGCTTTTGTGCCAGCCATGTTCCTTTGTCTCTTGTCTCTCCCCCCTCACTACCCCCAACGTATCCATACATATTGTTCATACTCCCTTTGGCTTGTTTTTGCTGTGCCAAAACAGCTGTTCTCTCTTACCCTCCTCATATGTGAGGTTCTCAGGTTTTTTTTGAAAAAGATTGACTAGATTTCTCCATTGTATTCCAGATAAGCCTCTCACCTACACCTCTTGTAGTTTACTTCTCTGTCTCTATGGGGGATGCTACTCAGGCTGTTAATTTCTCCGTCTATAAGGACATACACAAGGCCGTGCTGGTCAGACCAAAGATACATTACCTATGATTGCCAGTATGCACAGAGATGGAAAGATGATGTCCTTCTACGCTCCAGTGAACTGCAGCTGTGACTCAGCACAGAGCTACATTGACAAATACTCTAATTGTACTTTGAAGCTCTTTGTACTTTGGCATTCAAATCTCTTCCAGCATTAGATTCTTCAGCTTGATGTTGCTTGTTGTCGGCACTTACATCTCTAAAGTGCTAGACATGGTATTTCTTTCAATGAGTGTCTCTTGTAGATGAGTGGTTAAGAGTTTGGGAGTTGAATAACACAAGTTTAGATTTATTACAGTATAAAAGTACATGCTTCTCATTAGTTAAATATTCGTGCAAGAATGTTGACCTCAAGGATTCACTCCAGTGAATGTTAGTAGTAAATTTTGTAGCATGATGCTGATTTATATTCAAGTAAATCCAAAAGAACTTTGTATGCGTAAGTAAAGTTCAGTGTGGGTTTACACTGAGATTAGTGACAACAGTGGGTGTTAAAGGACATGTGTTAAGACATCAGTGTGCTGGTAAGCAAAATAACTTATTTTAAGACTATCACTATTAATGCAGCCTTTGCAATGAGATTATTTTCTGATCTGTTTTATGCGATCAGTAAGGTGGGATCACTTCACCAATCAGAAGTTGGGTATCTGGACTTAAGACATCTACCTTAGACTCAGCAAGGCTCAGCAACTAAAGGTTGTATGTTAACCTATAGAGAGGAAAAAAGGCACCTTGAGAGGCAAAGGTATCGTAACTATCATCTTTGATATTCATTTTAGGACAGGATAAAGTGCTCTTTCCAGGCACCCAACTCTTTCAATTAGGTATGAGACAAACCAATTTGACTATCCTTTTTACCAGTACATGTGTGTGCATGTAGCGGGAGATGGGGAGTGGACTTTGGTTGATGCAAGGCAAACAAGAAAAGCAACACTGTTTTTAAAGACTGGTGAAGCCTTCTTGAAGTAAAAAACCTGTTGTGATTTTTATAAAACACAATTTCACATGTGATGATGGCAGCTTCCTTTAAGGAACTGTTGAGGTTTTTTATACTGGAGTATAACTGAGTATAATAACTTAATTCCTACTAGCTGTCCTATGAGATGCTAAAATAATCAGTGATTCATACTTATTTATGCAGACATCTTAGACATTTGGAAGTAGCGCAAGGCAGCCACACCAACTTTTCCTTCTCTTGTAATTTATACATGCTTTCTATTGGATGTTACATGAAGATTTTTTATATATACTGAAGATTAACTTTTTGAACTTAAATATTTAAAAGACTCAGGACAAGTAATGTGTATGGGCTGTGCAAGACAGAAAAAGATGATTTCACAACAGTGAGTATTGAAAATTCAGCATTGAAAATGCATAAAAGCATTTTGTCATATTTTTTCCATTTTGATAATGTAGCTTTTAAAAATGTTTTAATATTGTAAGTTCAGCAATGGAATGTCTTTTTCTGTTTATCGGTAGCCATGTTTTGCTATCCACAGTCAAGAGGGAGGAAACACCTCTAGACGTGAGTGGTGGCTTTTTAGTGAGTTTGTCTGTATTGCTTGGAGTCTTTGTATCCAAAGACTAGCATGGCATAATTGCCATAGAAGTAAAAGTTCAGTTGAATTTTTTGGTAGATAAATGGCATCCTTTTACAGAAAGTCATGTTATGGTATATGTAAATATATTTGAAAATTATTATACAAACGGTTAACTATGTATTAACATGGGAAAAGATTCCCTGGGGTTATGTTTTATTGCCTGTGTTTCTATTTCCTCATCATTTTGTGAGTTATTAGAATTTCACATTTCCCTTTTAAAAATTTGCATTTTGCAAAAATCAGAAATGCTAAACATAGCATTAAGAAGCCTTATTTGGATGAAAAATTGCTGGTACCCTCATTATAATTCTATTACGGTAATTCTGTGTCTGTGCTAACAGTCTCATTTGAGAATCAGTAGCATTTCCCAGTTTGTCCTGTACGTACAGCAGAGCAAAGATATAACGGGTTGTCTGTATGTGTTTGTGATTGTAATGGAGAGAAATTTCTGAATCTATCTCTTTGTGATTAGGTTTTAATATAACATGGTGGCAAGAGCATTTCAGATACTTAGAATACTGATCCGAATTTTTTTTTTTTCCAATTATCCATCAATTTCTGGAAAACAATTGAGAACACGAATCTGTTACACTTTCTCTGTGGCAGCTATGATACAGCGTGCCAAAAGTGGAACCATGAAAGTATTTCCTTGAGTCTGTATTCTTTGGCAGGAGCATAATGAATAATAAAATACAATCTTGTTAGAAAAACACGTGCTATCTTTTCACCCTAATTTTGAATGATTGCAATGAGAAGATTACTTGGTGCTTTTTATTGTCATATCATGTTGCTAACTGTTGAAATACAAGGCTGTTGCTATGTATTACTGCTAGGAAGTCGAGCATGTATGTGTGTGGCCTCATTTCTAACATTGCAGCTTGCCATCTTTTGTCATTCCCACCACCTCCAATTAGCTAATTGGTATGGTAATGTTTTCTTAATTTCTTTAATATATGAATTAAAATTTATTAAAATGTTGATAAAGAAATATGTCCATTTTGCTTTAGAATGAGAAAATTTGTCAGTCTCATTTCTATAAATATTTTTAAGTATATATTTCTTTAGGGAGTGTAGTATAATATATACACACATATAAGCAGTATTCCTTTTCCCTAGGTAATTTCTTTCTGTCTGCAACATAAGCTGAAAATGATTCTCAGCTTGTCCACTGTGACCCCAAAATATAGACTCTAATAAGTCTGCATAGTGTTGGGGAGAAAAAAGTACTTTTAACACATCAGAAGAACTGTAAAGCCATTATTCCCTTTATGTGATGTTCCTTTTCCTGTATTCTTTTTGCTGTAGACCTTTTCAGTTACTGTAGTGATGAAAGGGACCTTTGGTGGTACTTCTCCAGGTCTGGAGAAGAAGTATTCTTCTGCATTCATGGATCATTGTGTTTGTTATCAGAAGGCTTAGACATTTGAGCCAATAATTTAAAAACATTCCTCCGTTTAACCACCCAAATAATTTTAATTTATTTAATTTAGTCTTTAAAGTTGGCAATGCCCTTTCTGAATTTGTAGTTGTCTTCCAATATTGTTTCACAGAATTGCAAGTCCTGTAGAAAGTTCCAGTTTGAATAATTTAAGTGATGATGGTAACTAGCTTTATCTAGTGCCACGGCGGTCTGTAGGAGAAGGGAGGTGGTAGCACCTTCCTAGCTCATTTTTGTTTATTAATAGCACAAAGAGAGAATCCACAGTGCAACTGTGGTTGAAAGGGCATTTGGTGGATCAGTTACTAAATCTACCAAATTTAGGAGTAGGAAAACCCCTGGGTTTCTTTTTCCTTCTTATATGACAGGGTTCATTCTTTTTCTAATTAAAATCTTTTTAAAGAGTACTCCACACAGCATCCTAAGTAGCATAGTATTCAAAGCTATGTGTAAGAAGAGTTATTACTCCAGAATTATCTTTTGGAGTCCTGTCTTTTACATGTTTATCTGCTCTTTCAAACCATGCCAATGAAACACTCTTTATTCTTGAAAGGACATGAGTCAGTGGGCACAAACTGAAGCACACTAAATTCCACTCAAACATAAGAACTGTGGTGGGTTGATCCTGGCTGGACATCAGGTGCCCACCAAAGCCACTCTGTCACTCCCCTCCTCAGCTGGACAGGGGAGAGAAAATATAACAAAAGGCTCGTGGGTCAAGATAAGGACAGGGAGATCACTACAATTACTGTGTCATGGGCAAAACAGACTTGACTTGGGGAAAAATTAATTTAATTTATTAACAATCAAATCAGAGTAGGGAATGAGAAATAAAAACAAATCTTAAAACACCTTCCCCCCACCCCTCCCTTCTTCCCAGGGACAACTTCACTCCCGATTTTCTCTACCTCCTCCCCCCAGGCAGCGCAGGGGGACAGGGAATGGGGGTTGGGGTCAGTTCATCACACATTGTCTTTGCTGCTCCTTCCTTTTCGGGGGGAGAACTCCTCATCCTCTTCTCCTGCTCCAGCGTGGTGTCCCTCCCATGGGAGACAGTTCTCCATGAACTTCTCCAACATGAGTCCTTCCCGTGGACTGCAGTTCTTCATGAACTGCTCCAGCGTAGGTCCCTTCCACAGGATGCAGTCCTTCAGGAAGGACCCCATGGGTCCCCCATGGGGTCATAAGGCCTGCCAGCAAACCTGCTCCAGCGTGGGCTCCTCTCTCTCCATGGGT
>NW_008795021.1:2290602-2299218 GCF_000699145.1 Aptenodytes forsteri | reverse complement strand
CAGCCTGCCTGGCCATGGTGTCTTCAGCATGGGCTGCAGGGGAATCTCTACACCGGCACTTGGAGCACCTCCTCTCCCCCCTTCTTCACTGACCTTGGTGTCTACAGAGTTGTTTCTCTCACATATTCTCACTCCTCTCTCCGGCTGCTGTTGTGCAGTATTTTTTTTTCCCCCCTTCTTAAATATGTTATCCCAGAGGTGCTACCACCATCGCTGATGGGCTCGGCCTTGGCCAGCAGCGGGTCTGTCTTGGAGCCAGCTGCCATTGGCTCTATCAGACGCAGGGGAAGCTTCTAGCAGATTCTCACAGAAGCCACCCCTGTAGCCCTCCCGCTACCAAAACCTTGCCACGCAAACCCAATACAAGAACGTGAGAAAGAACATTTTTTACTGTGAGGGTGGTCAAACACTGGAGCAGGTTGCCCAGAGAGGTTGTGGAGTCTCCATCCTTGGAGATACTCAACAGCCATCTGGACATGGTCCTGAGCTACCTGCTCTAGGTGACCCTGCTCTGAGCAGCAGGCTGGACTAGCTGATCTCCAGAGATGCCATCCATCCTCAACCAGCCTGTGATTCTTAACATGGATGTGATTATAAACATGATACTGTAAAACCTTAATCAATACGTTCCTTCTCTGAAGCACAGCCCTGCTACATGATCAAATAAGACTCAACGCTTGCTACTGAGAAGACTGGTAGATGAAATGGCACAGCAGGTAGGCTAGTTGAATAGTTTTAGACATAATTCAATGCCCCAAAGCTTCCCATTGACTTCTGTGGGCCCGAAACATGGAGATCCTCCATTTCTTTATACATCCAAGCAATTAAAATGACTTCTAGTGTTGATTTTAACAACTTACGTGATAGGGATCTTTCAGCATTTAAATTCTGGCAGGAAATGTGCTTTTTTTCTAAGCCTTGTTCCCAGTGTTTTAATTCCTGCTTCCCTGTTCAGGGTCTTTTCCTGTTACACTCATCTCTTAAAGGCACAGTCTCCAGAACCAGAGATTTGGCCCATCATGAAGGTGTTGATGGCCTCTGGAAATACACATAATGGGAATTTTGTGTTCTGAAAACTGGGTATTGAAAACATGTTTGGGAAAATTGAGGTATATGATAGAGTTAAGCATGACATCCAACTTGCTATCAGTAGGTTGGGTGGAGAACTGTTTGCATAGGTAGTATATTTTGTAAGCTGAAAAGGTACCAGATGAGATAGGTTTAGAACAGATTGCAAAACCTGCTGTCACTGAACGTGCATGCATCAGAAACTGAGATCACAGCTGAAAAGGCTGGTCAATAAACCAGATCAAAATGTACAACAGAGCAGTGGAGCAACCTGCCGGGCGCAGGCCCCTGGGACAGGGAGTGGGGCTGGCAGGGTGGAGCTGTGGAGGTGACTTGAAAGGCTTTGGTGCCACCAGATGCAGGTGTGTCTCAGCCTCAAACCCTAAGTGTAAGCTGCCATCTCCCACTGGGTCTGAGCACTCAGTTTTAGCTTATCCTGCTAAGACCCAGACAGCTCTCCATGGCACACTCCAGCAGTGGTAGTAACATGGTGGTCAAAGCGAGTTATACTCTGCTGGTTTTGAGCAAAATAGGAAGGTGCTTACATAAAAGCCACTGGACAAGACTCTCATAAATTATTGTGTAATTTTAAATCATGACATTCAAATAATGCTGTAAAATTTATCATTATCTTCTGATTTCAGATTTCTGACCTGCTTTGTAAAGAGACTTCTGTGCACATTCATGTTTTACCAGCTGTAGCCCTGTACTTCTGGCAACTTCTAGGCCTGTAGTGACAGCAGAACACGCACATATGTTATCTGTTGATTTAATAAAATTGAACTGAAAATTACTATGGTAACTCTAGCATCATATGAATCAGCTGCCAATCTATGAGGGCATCACTGCATCTTTCTGAACTCTTTGCATTACAAATATTTTGTAAGAAACCTGGGTTACTTACTGTTGTTATTATTTTAGGATTTGCTAACTGAAGAAGTTCTAATCTGGGGCTGGAAAGAAGGCTATGCAGCTACAGTATTGTTCTGCTCCAAAGCAAATTGAATTCCCTCTGCCAAATAATCTCTCCTTCCCCAGTAGCTCTGTAAGTAATGCCATTAAGATGTTTGCATAATCCTCATATTTCAGTGATTGGACTTCTACTAGAGTGCTGTGCAATTCTCTATGTGTTATCTTTGTTCCTGACTAAGACTTTGGTAGCGTAACAAGAATATCTGGGAGAAAGAGCACTATTGCATAGCTTGCAGCTACTTTGTCCTGCCGTCAAGTCCCCACAAATTAATTAGGTTTTACTCTCTTGAATGCTCTGGGAAACCAAGGCATCTACAAATGCTGCAGGAAATAATAATGATGAACTAGTGGGTGGCTCTAGTTTAGAGTGGGTGATTTAATTAGCAAAATCTTTTGAGTACAGACCATTAATAATGAATTTGCAACTGCAGATCTGATGTATGTATGTAGAGCTACACATTGCTGTGCAGAGATACCCAAGGTAACTCTGACCGTGTTAGCTCAAAAAGAGAAGCAGCACAAACATGTTAGTCCAGCTTTTGTAGGGATGTTTTTTGTGCATTATGGTAGAGTAATGCACTTCTTACCACTCAATCATCCCGCTGTAAACTTTAAAACAAAACTACCCCAAACAGCAACAAATCAGTTGAGTACGTAGGTATCTGTAGTAAAACAGATAACGGGGGTGAAAAATATTAACTCCCCCATTGGCTATTTTGAAAATACAATGATAATGATCTGTAATTAGTATTTTCTTTGTATTCACATTTTAATAATGATTGAACATATTCTGAATACGTGGTAAATACAGTGCTCATGGTTAAAAACGTTTTTCTTGATGGATACCCACTATGAAATGACTGGTGCAGTTGTGCCCTTTGAGAGCTTTACTGAGGTTCTAAAATTATTTCTGAACTAATACCTACGACATTTCCAAACTATTACCTGTCACAATAAATTTGAAAATTCCAGAGTTGAAGAAAATGTGGTATCAAAGTATTTGCTTTGCATTCATTTACCATCCCTTTCCTATTCCTTCTCCCATATTTGCATTAATATGGGTTAATAATGTGTTTTACTTGCAGCAGTTTGCAACAGGAATGTCAGCTCTAATGGTCTGTGCGTTCTGCATCTGCATGGTGGGGGGAGGCACTCTGAGGAGTTGGGGGTGGCACCACACACCCCTCGGGTGTTGCGGCACTTCTGCTCCACAAAACTTTCAGCATTTAGGAAATCAGCCCAAAATGCTTTGTGTTTGTTATATGCATATCACGCCTGCCCCCAGAGGGGTCAGCAGCTCCCGTGTCGCGTTGCAGCGCTCTCATGGTGGTGAAACGGTGTCTGTGGGAGCAGCGGCTTTTCCATGGTGATGTCCTGGGGCTCTTGCAGGGGTGAAATAACTTTGCAGAATCCAGCGCTCTCGCAGGTCTGCGTCTTTGATCTTTCCCACAGTTTCCTAAATATGCAGCAATGTAAATATATGTATTAATATCACTGTTGGTAGTAAAACTATGTTGACAGGGTACTGCTGCCACAGGGGATACTAAAATGAGCATGTGAAAGGCAGTAATGTTCTGTAGTGTGCACTTCTAGAGTGCACTCAGATGCTGTTTAATGGTGATTGTCTTACACAGGATAGAAAACTGAGACCAAACAGTATATACAAAAATAACTGCTCAAGAACAAATAATTTCTGCTGTTTACTGCCCCTAGGCATCTTTTCATTCTGAAAATTACAAGATGGAATGGCTGCTGCATATCTCCTTTCCAAATTTAACATTTTCTTAAGGCCTGTAGGTCCTCTTTGGACTTTTGGAAGTTTTCCTGTTGTTTTCTAAAATGTGAGTTTAATCGGCTATCAGCAGAGGATATTTCTGGGACTGGATAATTGCTAACTAGGCATTTTGTAAGACACAGCAGAAGAGGAAGGTAGTCTCTGTCGAGCTGTTGGTAGGAGAATAGAAGAAGAGGTTTTAAAAAATTCATGCTACTGGATAAAAATATTACTGGAAAAAGTAATCTTAAAGACTGCTTTATTCAACTTCAAGCATTCTTTCAGATCCTCACTGTATATATAAGGGTAGTCCTGCTAATTAGTTTGTGCACAATGCTTATTGCATGGACTTCCAGAATCCCATGTGTATTTACCATTTATTATTTGTAAAGGCAAACAATTATTTTGTCTTACAGTAACAATACCAGAGAAAAGATACTGCTACATTAACAATCAGACCCTTCCTAGACAATATATGCAGTGAATGGTATTCTGGAATTCCTTTATGAGTAGTAGCTGTACTTCCCACTGTTTTAAATGGTCAGTTATATCAGACTTTCTCTTCCCAGAACTGACCACTTTTTGTTTTAATGCACAGTGTGTTAAGTAAACTTAAATTACATACTATAAGAAAAGACTGTTCCTTAGGGTAACATTCTTCCAACATGAACTCAGTGCTAGAATATGTATTTTAATGACAGAGAAATTATAGGCTGTCAAATAGTCATTTAGCAAGGCTAAAGTATTCTGAGTTTCTGCTGTCGTTATTACCGCTTTAATAAAAATACACGTAACTAAAAAGAAACTTTTTTTGAATACAATTTGGTAATAAGAAAAAAGTGTTTCAAAATCTAAACATATGAACTGTAGAAACTGAAAACAGGGTAATGTGAAATACAGCTTGGGATAGCAAAGCAATTTAAAACGGGTGTAAAAATACCATCAATAAACTACATAAGGGGAGATTCTGGAGTCTATCCCTACCCTGGGAAATAAAACCAAAGTTGAATTTCATGTTATGGTAGCAGTTTAGTAGCAGCATAAGGCAGATTTATATGAGAATCTGATGCTGAACTTAGTAAAGCATTTATACACGCAAAGAATAGTGAAGAGAGACCATGGCCGGCTCTGGTAGTTTACAAAATGCAACCACAGCCTTCAGAGGGAGCAGCAGCGTCTTCTCCTTCAGAAGATTGTTTGCCATCACAGAGGGCTTGGAGGGAAGGAGCTGTGAAAGGAGCCTTGGAGTTTCTAGACGTGATAAGTAATAGTTTGCGTTTTTCCAGAGTTATTCTATAGAATCTGACAGCTGTCTGCACCTACTCTATTCACTGTATGTCATTATTAACGTCTTCTATGTATGGGGGCTATCACACCATTCAGTACTAACGTCAGAGTGTGTAAGACTGAAATTTGTAGAGAAAACATTGAGACTACATGACATTCAGTTTATATCGCCTACTTTTCTAAAGAAACTAGATTCTTACAGTTTTACGCTATTTGTAGGCATTTCCATGAAGGTGACCTGTGTGGGCAGATGCTGTACCACAGTCCTGCGCTTAGCCATGATGAGGAGGAGAGCAAGGAGTGGAGTAACAGGGCCTGTCAAGGAAGAAAGCTGCCTGAAAAAGGGCTCGAGGCTGTGGTGCATTATACCTGACATATTGTGATGGAAAAAGCAGTTTTTCTTTTTGTGTATATGATCTCCCATCACACTGAAAAGTCTCTAGAATCTAGCATTTTCATGCCAGTGAAATTTAAATGTTCAAGAAGATTAGGCGTTATTTCTGAAGCCAGTTGGGTATTGGTGGAAGTTCTTTTGGTAAGTGTTTCATGCATTCAAAATAAAGATGTTATTTCTCCTCAGAGAAACACGTGCCTTTAACTTATGGGCAAACTTTTAAAACAAAGGGAGAAGCTATTAAGTGCACATCAGTGGTCCCAGTCCTGCAGAGGCCTGTGCATGAGTTTGTCTTTGCGTAGAGGAGCAGTCCGGAAAGGGTACAGTTAGACACCAGTGGGGTCCTCAACTGGGCCTTACAAGGTCATTGTAATATTGTGGGGGATGTTAATGAGATGGTAATGGGAAATAGGAAAAATTTCAGATAATGGAAAGGGATGGGGAGAATACCTATCTTTGGGACAGGTTATCTGCAAATATTCACAGGGGGCTGAACTTGTATTCTCTTTTTAGTTTGCTTTTGGTCTCTACAGAATTATTTTAAATGCTGTATAAGATTAAAGGAATTAGCAGTGGAAGAATTATATTTCTTAAGAAGCTGATAACCATGGCTTTTAGATCATTTGGGGGATTTTGATTCATTGCAGAAGGGATAGATGGAGCTCTTGCTGTTTTTCTACAGCCTTTGTTCTTTATCTTATTGAGCAATTGAAATTCAGATTTCACACATATTTGATTCTTTGATATATATTTTCATTAAAAGCTTGCCAGTAATGTGAGCTATGTATGTTTCTGAGATATTCATTAAATGAGATTTGTAACAGTTTACATGATATTCTGACAGTTTACCAAACCTATCAGTCAAAAGCAGATGGCCTGCGTTGGTAGGATTTTTCTGTTATAATGAATATATTTTCAACATATGTACTTCATTTATAATATATTTGCTAGCAAGATTTTATTCTTAAAAATCAGTTAATCAACCCGTGATACCCTCCTACACTTCAGCTTGACGCTTGAATGCTCAGATGTCATCTGTCTGCAGTTCATTTCAGTAATGTATGTGATTATGCAACAAATTAAGTTATGTCATGTATCGATCCTAAAACACTGAAAATACAGCTGTATTCATTTGTCACTTCTTCATACCTACCCCTTCATGAACGTGTTTTGCAATTAGACATCCAGGTGTCCTTGGCTTTGATGCTTCACCATTTGGGGGTGCTTTTTGAACGTGGCTGGGTTGGCCATCTCACCTCTAGGTGAGGCCATCCCACTGGGCACTGTCTGGATCATGGTGCAGTCTGGCCAGGAAAGGAGGGAGGGGAGGAAGGGCACAGAGAGAAGAGGCAGACCCCTAGGAGGCCGGCTTGGCAGTGGCTTGAAGAGCAGCTGCCTAGTGGCCGCCAGGGCTTCTCCCATGAGTCGCCGCACTTGGGAGCTTGCTCAGTGGCTTGCCTACATCCCAGTTTTCACAGCTGTAAAGGCAGTGAAACAACGTGCAGGACTGTGGCCAGGGCCCAGGCTTGTGAAGATGCCAGCAGCTCTGATTGCAAGTGGTTTTCAGCCTTTTACCCACCGTGGGAAAGCGGGAAACCCCAACACTCGTGCATAACCTGTGGCATGACCAAGGGAAGCTTGGATACCAGGGCAGAGGCACAGCCACGCAAACAGCTGCCTCGGTGCGGACAAGGGTAGTGTCAATAAAACCAGCATCTGCGAGCGTTTCAAAATAGAGACAGTTCCTCTATCTGCAAGGACAATATAGGCACTCATTTCTCAAAGATCGGGGCACAGATTTTCAGTCTTTTATAGGCATCTAAATTGTTCAAAGCTATTTTGAATCTTTTCCTTTCGATCAGATTTGTGTTATCCATGTTTTCACTATAGTCAGGATACCAGAACATGTTTGCAGCATTCGCCTTTGCAGGTCTCTGCGATGTGCCAGAGCAGCACAAGGAGAAGGTAGATGAGGGCCTGGCCAGATCTCTGCACCATGCATTGCTAGAGCATGCTGGGGAAAAGCAAAACCCAAGTAATCCACCATCCTGACAGTCTGCCCATGGGTGACTGACACTTAGTAATTTATATTTTTCATTTGACCACATCTGACAGTAATATTGGGCTCTATATATGCGAAAAGTGTGACGTAGACTTTCTGAAAATGAACTTACATTGAGCTACGTTTAGCTGCTTCGTAGCATCCAGTTCAGGACACAAGCACTTAATCCAAAACTTAATTTATGAGACTAACTGTGTTAGGTAAAGAGGTGTTGTTGAAGGTTGTAGGCTTGGAGCTGTGTTAGGTAAGGTAATCGCTAAAGGTGGGGTTTTCTTCAGTCTGATCTATGTGGTTAGTCCTCATGCACACTGGGAACAAAGGATTTTGTTTATTATTTCCATTATGGTTAACTATTGGGGTTTTTGCATTTAACGTAGGTTTTGGTATACAAAACCAACTATTTAAATTGCTAGCTATTAAAGCAGAGTATGGTTGGATAGCATACAAAATAATAATAAAAATACAAAATTCTAAGTAACGTATTGATAAGAAATTTTGATCCATATATTTGGTAGAAGTTGTTCTTGGGGATTTTTTTTTTATTTAAGTGATCTAAAATTACACAGCTAAAGTTATGGGCTTTGTTCAATTTTTAGTTTGTTAATATGACATATTTTGATACTGTCTCCCACAGCATTATCCTAGAGAAGCTGGCGGATCACGGCTTAGACAGGTGTACTCTGCGCTGGGTCAAAAACTGGCTGGACGGCCAGGCCCAGAGAGTTGTGGTGAATGGAGTCAAATCCAGTTGGCGGCCAGTCACGAGCGGTGTTCCCCAGGGCTCAGTTTTGGGGCCAGTCTTGTTCAATATCTTTATCAATGATCTGGATGAGGGGATTGAGTGCACCCTCAGTAAGTTTGCAGACAACACCGAGTTGGGTGGGAGTGTTGATCTGCTCGAGGGTAAGAAGGCTCTGCAGAGGGACCTGGACAGGCTGGATCCATGGGCCGAGGCCAACTGTATGAGGTTCAACAAAGACAAGTGCCGGGTCCTGCACTTTGGCCACAACAACCCCATGCAGCGCTACAGGCTTGGGGAAGAGTGGCTGGAAAGCTGCC
>NW_008795021.1:2260409-2290069 GCF_000699145.1 Aptenodytes forsteri | reverse complement strand
GGCTGCCCAGGGAAGTGGTTGAGTCCCCATCCCTGGAGGTATTTAAAAGACGTGTAGATGCGGCACTTAGGGACATGGTTTAGTGGGCATGGTGGTGTTGGGTCGACGGTTGGACTCGATGATCTTAGAGGTCTTTTCCAACCTTAATGATTCTAAGATTCTATTCTATGATTCTGTGGCTTGGCTTTGAGGATTTGTCTAGAGAAGCATTAGTCACATGCTATCCTGGGTGTGAGTAATATCCATGATATTTGGGATGATGGTAAATATGGCTTAAGATGAAATCCTGTATGCTCCTAGAAATACTACTTTCTGTTATCAAGAAGTTTGTAAGAGAAAGAGTGTTTTCAGTGAACACACTTTCTACATTTATACAGAAACTCATAGCATTGATGGTTTCCAGGTTTAAGTAGTCCGAATATCTGTGCTGGACTCACAACAAATATGAAGCAGAAGCAAATGGATGTGAACTTCTAAAGTAATTCAGAATCATCAAGGTGTGTGTGAGGATGCCCTTGCATCATCTGTGCTTTGTATGACTTGTTCTTATATCACTGTATGGAAACAGGTAATGGGGGATGTTATGGGGAAGTTTATTATGGCTGGAGAACCTCCTCTTACATTTCTTGTGCCTTGCTGTGTGTGTTAGCTCATTAAAGTAACATGATCAGCTTCTTAATTACATTTGTAAGGGCAAACATACACTGTAAAGGTATTTCTTGGTTTTGTATTACATGTATATCTTTTAAGGGAAAAATATTTGTCTTATATGTAACTGAGGAAGACAAGGCATAGATTTTGTAGATTTGACCGAAACAGTTATCTTCTAAGTAAACTGTGATTTAAGAAAAATTGCTTGAAAGTGCTCGTTTCTTTCATTATCTGAATCAGCTTGAATTAAATTATATATTTTTTCTACCTTATCATAAGGTAGGATTTAGGGATCATCAGTTATATCGTTACAGTTCCTAGCAGTTCAAGAGTTTACCTGTTTTCACAAAAACTGTAATGCTAGCTTTTGTATAGCACTAGAAATAATGTAGATGAATCAGCTTAGGTTTCATAGAATTTCTGCTCAGTTGTTAACCAGTAATAGGTATCCTGTTTTATGTTCTGTATCCCCAACAGACATTAAACTGGGGAACTTTCTAGAACCAAACCTTAATGATATGTGCTGGTAACTTAGCAACTTACTAGGTAAATAGTAGAAACTATGCTGAGGGAACATTTTAAATAAAGATATATATGTATAAATACATAGAGAGAAAGTGCACTTTTTCTGGCATGTGTTGTTGCTTTTATTAGCATACTGATTTACATATTTATGTATGTCCAACAGACCATAACACAGTTGATTTAAGCTGAAAACAGTTTATCTGTGTAAGATCTGTGTATTTTTATAATCTGGACTATTAGAAATATACATTTACTGTACATGGACAAAACTTTTAATTTTCCAGTAGCCAGGTAATGCAATGTTTTTCCAGTTAATGCTAATTAGAAAGTGAAGTGAGTAAGAAAGGAAGGTTTATCTGAGTTTATAATGGCTGAAGTTTTTCATGAAGGAACTGCGTTAGCCAGATCAATTTGTAACAATTTATACCACCATTGCATTGTCACTTAAATTCACGTTTTTGGGAAAAATTCATAACAGAAGGTTTTGAAAGGACAATATTGAAGAGTATTCCTAGACTTTAAATTCACTTTTTTTATTAACTCAGGTACCTACTTTCTCAGTTCAATATAATAAATTTTCTGGTGGGGCTTTCTCCACTCCTTGTAGGTTTCTTTCGATATAAAGGGGGAATGGAGTGGAAAACCAAAATCTTAAAAAAATGTATTTTTTGTTTCTGTGGGTTTTTTCCATGAACCATCCTGAGATATTAGATTTTTGCAGCAGAAAGGCTTGTTCTAAAAATAATTTTGTTCTCATTCATATACAAAGATATTCAGATTGTTCCGCTCTATTGTATGAGTTAAGTCGTTCCCTCAGTTTTTCTCTGTCTCATGGCCTGTTTTCTTAAACTGGAATACTGATTTAGATGAATGTTGTTAGTGAGTGTGAAGAAATGTTTATGATTTTTTTTCCAAAAGCATCTCCCCAAGAGGAAAAACCCTGAGAGCCTCTCACTCACACATGCTTACTGAGAGGATCTTGTAAAACCTATTCTTCACTGCTATTAAAAGCTTTGTCGTAAAATGCTTTGAGTTTGGGAGAAAAGGTAATCATACTTAAAAACATCCATTACATCTAATTTAGCAGCTCAAACAGTTTACAGTTTGGATGGTATATTTAGATAGCTTCATCCCAAACTTAATTAAATTAGTACTACTAAATACAACATAAAATACATTCTCCTAAACTCATAAATGGCAAACTATTACGTAGTATTACTATTTTGAACATTCAGGATTAGGGTAGAAAATAGATAAAATATTAATTATGTTTCTTCAGAAGAAAATACATCAAGTTTGGGGACATGTTTTAAAAATGTAAATGGGAGTAGGATATATATATACAGATAGCCAGGTATTTGTCCAATGGTAAGCAATTTTAAATTTATTACGATTTTAATGGTAATTATATGTAATAGTAGCAATTTATGTTCATTCCTGTTGCTCCCTGTTCTGCCTATGAGAAGTCATTACTTTTAAACCAGAAAGACTGGAGAAGTCGAATATCAAATACAGTTTTCCTTACCTTCCACTCTATTCAGTATTACAACTGAAACAAGATGTCGTGCAAACCACTTGTGGGTTTCTTGTACCTGATTATTATCACCTTCCAATTTTACAGCAGTTTTTATCCATTCTTTGGGTACCGACCTGGGTGAGGTTAATGTGCCTACTCCCTTGTTCACTTCTTCTGGTAGGAGCTTTGCTCTCCCCATTAGCTCTCGTGATTATAGTCTTTACCTGATGTTCTTCTCTTCTGTCTTCCCTACATCTCCTTTCCCTTGCAAAAGGAAGAGTGGTCATTCTTCTCTAGCTTAGTATGTTCTCAGCTAGGTGATTTCAAGTCAGGGTCAGAGCCCTTTTGTGGTTGCAGGGGGTCAAGCCTGAGACGACTCTCCGGGCTGAGTGAGGATCACCCATCCCAGCACCTCCACCAGCCAGCCAGAGAGCATGGCAGCTTCGTCGGGACCTGAGGAGTTGCAGGGTCTGCAGCAGAAATAGCGTTGTAGCAATGAGCACTGCATCAGTGAAGTTACACTGCTGTAAATCCCATAAAAGAAATAGGAAGGCCAGGCCTGAGCTGCGTAAATCCATCTTGGCTTTCCAGGAGGCTATCCAGGAAAGCTGCCCCAGAGACTGGAGACACCTCTTCATTCTCACTCGGCTGCATCCCGGTGATGCTACTGGCACCCACGGTTTCGCTAGACTCCCAACATCCATTTTCTTTCCTCGGTGTCCCCTTGCTTCCTCCTTCCTTGCAAAACCAGGAATGTGCAGCTTATAGTGACCGTGCTGATCAAAAGCAGGACCTTGGAAAGCAGCAGATCAGCAGCTGTTTTGTGACGCTTCAGTTAAACTTAACCCTCAAATGCACACTTCCACTTCTGCCACTTCAAAATCTGCTTTGTCTGGACTGAATGTATGTGTTGTTGTGAACACATTCTCGAGGCAAAGGTGCATAAAAGAAAAAATGCATGTCTGTTAAGAATATCCATGTTGAAAAAAATTCAACAATTTAAGCTCAGCATGAAGCATTGGTTTTCCAGAATCAAAAATAATTGGAATTGGAAAAATAAGCTGCATTTCACCTAATGCAACTTGAGAAAACTGTAAGAACAGATGTAAAAAATAAACCATCAGGTAACCTGATCTTGAGGGAAGCAACTGATGCAAAGACTTGCCTAAGATATTGTCGCAGCTGATGTTACATTTTGTAAATTAAAGCTTTCTTTCTATATTGAAAATAATGCTGCTTTGAAATGTTACTAGGTTTTGCTGACTTCCTATGGTAATAATATTATTAAATATTATTAAATAAGTACTTTCTTAAAATATATCAAATGTTTAGAAATGTAATACCTATATCTAATTTCAGAGCTCCACTAAAAACCTGCAAACAGACTGTAAGCAACTGCTTTTACTTTAGCTTGAATCTTCTGGCAGTTGCGTCCTCTCTGGTCAGTTATATGGATTTGCCCTTTCTGTGTCTGAATGCAAAGTCTTTTTTTCTGTCCTACAAAACTCTTCTCAGTCATCTGAATTAGAGAGCAGAGGAGTCCTGATTCATCTCCATTTGTCCTGCTCTAGTAGTGCACATGAGAAAGTAGCCGAATTTACCATCAGAAGATTTACCCTGTGAGTGGGACTGAGCATCCATGCCAAGCTACAGCAATTGCACCGCACATCCCTTTACAGATCCTGTCCTGGAGGCATTTCAGCCAAGTACCTATTAGGTTGCATGCTTCATACATATGCATAACTCATGGTGTAGGGAGAAAGAGACCCTTTGTGGTTTTAAAGGTGTCTCCGAGCTGCACGGGAACCTGAGGAGCTCTCTGCTCTGACCCTGGCAGTCCTGTGGGCCTGCCGAAGGGAGAGCAAGTTCCCAGCTCTCTCCTGTGAACTGCAGTTGCTGCACAGCTCAGAGCCTCCCCATTGCTGCGCCTCAGTTCCCACCCTGCCTTTTCTGCCGACGGCAATGTGCCCTTCTGAGGTCTTCTGCAGGGATTCCTGGAAGACAACTTTGCCTCCCTTTTTTATATATATTAAGTAATTCTGTTAGAGGCGTACTGTCTGGTGATCTGAGAGAGCAGCAGTAGTACTTTGGGGAGAAGATGAGATGAGAAAAGAAGCCCTGACAGGATCAACTGCTGTGGCTATGCAACATCCAGACGTGGCCTCTCTGCTTCTGGCTCTCCAAAGACGTGGACAGAACAGCTGGCAGGAGGCTTTCGCCACCCGTACTGAGCCCTGCCTTTTTACAGAGTGAAAAGAAAGTAGGTAACTGTAGATAGGTAGGTGTACTGTGCTTAATTCTTTAACCTCATAGATGCCTCACATAAACAGCTTTGTACTTGTAGTAATACATCTTCCTGAAGATACTTGCTATCCTTACTGCTTCTACAATATATAAATGGTCTTAAGAGGGATGCTAATTACATTAGTCTGCCTTTTGGGAGGGTGTATCCAGTACAGAAAGCTGTATCTTCTCGAGATGACTGTTAATTTCTGCTTTTCAAGTGATTTATTATCCCTTGAATAATTAATCTTTGTGCTTAAAGGCAGGTATCATTCCTTTTGGTCTACTCTCTTTCTAGCCTTAACTGAGTTTAAATGATCAGTTGCTGCATTAAAGCAATGAACACGTTGCTTGCATTGTGTAGTAGATATTTTACAGTGTTTTCACAAATTTGGGTATTTTGAATGGCAGTTCTGCAATTCCAAATACCTTCCAGTTAATAAACGAAATAAATAAATGTGCAATAAAGTAGTAAACAGACCATGAATCTGAATCACTTCTTGTTTTTCAAACTGAATTTTTCAAGGAAATTAGTTTATGAACTAGATTTTGAAGTCTGGACTCCATCAGTCTCGAGGAGAAAGAGCTGTAATTACATTCTCTCTCAATTTATGCCATGTATCTGCACTCCTTTTTTAGAATTTTTCTTTTTAATTTTATTATATTGAACTTAATTTTACATGACAAGTAGCAGAATCATGCAGATAAGAACAGAAGAAATACAATTGTTCTGTAAAGACCCCACAGTTTGCTGTAAGGATATGTGTATGTTGTAGTCACTCACTAAGACTGCAGCTTTTGAGGGTGCATCAAAGCTAGCTTTAGACTCTTGGCTAGGGTCCTGCAAACAGGAGTTTCTCACTAACCCAAAACTCAGGTGAACTAAATTCTTCTTGTTTTATCCATTTTCATGGATTTTATTTTGCAGCTCACACTGAGCAACAAGCTACTGCAATGGATGCCCTGTTTCCAGTACAATTTTGTTACTTTTGTTGTTAAATGAGCTAAAGCCCTATGACCAGGTTTAGTATGGACGTACATCTTAGCTGGAAGAAAGATCCTCCACAATTTTGTCAGTACAATAACTTTCTCTTTTGTGCTTTCTTGAACTTTGAAATATTGAGCTTTCTTCTGCTACTGATGAAAAAAATGTATTATAGTTGCATATTAATCTACAGTTAATTTTTTCCCCTGGTTTAGAATCATGGCTATCTTAATTCCACTGATAAAATTATGTTTTGTAATTTTAAAAATCTGAATAATGTCAAGAGTAAGATGTTTTCATAGTGTACTTACAGTATCAGTGTTTTCTGTTTGACATTAAGAACAGGTAAAGAAAATGTTCAGTGAATGCACTCCATCTTCAGTTACTGTGAAACAATTTGCCAAACTGTTTATCCCTGACGGAGATCAGTTAGTGGTAGCAGCAGGCTCAGAGTATAGAGACTTAGGAATTTTTATCCTAACAATGGCTTTTCTGCCACTGAATATACTGGAACTAGAATTCTTAATTTAGCATTACATCTGTATTTTTTCTTTCGATCTTATTTCACTAGTAAAAGCTGCAGGAGTTCTTTTGTTGAATTCTTATTTATTTTTTAGGTGAAATGGGTCTTTTCTGAAAGTGTTTCCATCTGTTCTGTGGTAGCACAGTTACTGGTATTCGTGTCATGAACTTTTCATTCTCCCTTGATAACTTTCCAGAACTCTTAACTTTTGGAAATGAGACATGCATTTTATATGATATAATTTTTAAAACCAGGTTCTCTTGTTAGATCTTTATTTCAAACTTTCTTTAAAAAAATCATTTTCTTATTGGAAAAGGAGAGGACAAGCTCAGTAATGGCATAGCTGGTTAACTAGGCAAGTTTTAATGTACAGTAATCTCTCATATAATGAATAGCACTTAGTAGAATTAAATGTTCTCTTAAAGTATGCTTCTCTGCTGTTCCTTATTATTAAAGCCCAAAGGACTTGTGATACTATGCTTATTCATAGCCACTATTTGTTAGTAATTCTGCTTTTCTTCCATTGTTACAGAGGGTAACAGTGAAACAGTGTTTTTTTATCATATAAAGCCAGAAAGGTGTATATGGAAAAGAATTGTGGTTTATACATCTAAGTGGCCTAAAACACAACTTTGTGATGAAGTAGGATACAGAAAAAAAGCTGTGGGGAAGAGAACAGACCTTTTTCTCCATCACTTTAAGAATGCCCCATCTCTTTGTTGTGCAGTTAGCTGGGTATGCACAAAGGTGAGAACAGCTCTAAAAGGGTATACTGGCTGGTCGCAGTATAACTGGTCCCACCAAAATGTGTCTGTGAAAAAGATAAATGTGGTCATAACGTGACAGGGAAATACTGACTGGAAATCATGAGATGATCTTGAGGATTTTGCAGGAGCATTCTTTGCAGTTCTGGCCATCTGTGTTCAAGAAGGATCAAGGCCAGCTAACGTGTGCTCAGGGCATCTGGCAGAGTGATCCTGTACAAAATGACTGATATGTAAAATGAAGCAGACACTCAGCAGTGCAATTTTAGGTTGCATTTACATTAGTAAACTCAAGAGCTGGGGCATCCATGTCAGCGCTCGAGTCCGTGTCCTTGGTCACTGAGCGCAGGATTAACTATGCTGCACAGTTGTTAGCAGTGTCCCATGCCATCTGGTGCTGTCCCAACAGCCCTGGGGTTAGCATGGATCAGGGCCCCTCCAAGGCAGTCCCCTCCTTCTTCTCCGCTGGTTGGCCCCTGTCGTGGTTTAACCCCATCCGCAGCTAAGCCCCACACAACCACTCGCTCACTCCCACCCGGTGGGATGGCAGAGAGAATCGGAAGAGTAAAAGTGAGAAAACGCATGGGTTGAGATAAAGACAGTTTAACAGGTAAAGCAAAAGCTGCGCACGCAAGCAAAGCAAAACAAGGAATTCATTCACTCCTTCCCATCGGCAGGCAGGTGTTCAGCCATCTCCAGGAAAGCAGGGCTCCATCACATGTAACGGTCCCAGCCTACTCGCTGGTGGGGTGGTGTGAGAAGCAGAAAAGACCTTGACTCTGTGTAAGCACTGCTCAGCAATAACAAAAACATCCCTGTGATATCAACGCTGTTTTCAGCACAAATCCAAAACATAGCCCCATACTAGCTACTATGAAGAAAATTAACTCTATCCCAGCCAAAACCAGCATAGCCCCACATTCAGAGAATAAGCCTAGGTCTGTTTGGCTTGCTAGCACAGACTGTATCCCACTGTGTGCTCTTCAGGCCATATCCACCAGCTCCAGCACTGTAGACACAGCCCACAAGGTTGAAGCAGTTTTTCTTCTTGGTACCTCTTGCCCCATCCTAAAAGACTACTCTTTTCACTCAGCTAGGGTTCGGTGCTCCCAATGATGTTGGTAATGCATGTGAGCACTGGTGGTCACTTAGAAAAAGGGACCAACCCACTGCACCTCTTTCCCCTCACAAAAAAAATAAGGCATACAAGAAAAACTTGCATCTGGTCTACCTGCAGGGAAGGAAGGCGTCATTAATATCAGCTCATGCTATTTCTGACACTATCAAAAAATGAACAAAACGTGAGTTTAATTATGTTGAACCTGTCACTACCATAAGAGAAATGCTGTTCTTTGTGTAGAGGAGATGCAGTGATAAATCACAGTAAATAGCAAGTGCAGATAGTATACCACTTTTACAAGTGCAAATCACAGATACTACCATCTTTTTATTAGTAGCCCATAAAATATATAGCCAAAATGACAATATGTCTTTTATTGATTACTAATGAAAAGATAATATCCATGATCTGTACTTTATATTTAGCACGAGAGAATTTGCAAATAGAAGATCTGGTATTCAGTAAAACTGAAAGGAATATTACCCTTTCCCTGCACAATGGTTTTCTTAAAAAAAAATTGCAAATCAAAGACTTTAAGTTGCTAATATTTCATCCAAGAAATATTAGACTTGAAGGAGAATGAATAGTTTTAATTATCTGTAAATAGATTCATTAAGAGGAATGCAAAGGTCCAGCAATTATTCATTCTGAGATTAGATTAAGAATATTGTGTTTAGAGTCTTATATCTTAATAGACCACTTTAATTTCTGTTTATACCTATTATTCTATTTCAAATGCACATTAATCTTCTTCTTGATGAAATGTATCCATTTATCTAACAAGTGGAAACATTATATGTTCCTAGCTATTCATGAAATTATTTTAAAACAGTGAGGATTTAAATTTTAGGTTGGCAATAAATACATTTTACTTTGTACTTGCCATTGTTGCCTTGAGAATCTCTAGACACTGTTGAGCATGAGAAAGTCTCTGCTGTAGAGAAGAAAAATGACTTTATAAACCAGGGGATTATTAATGGCATTTAGATACACCTTGTCAGTGTCATCTGTTCAAATATTATAATTACTTTATTTCTAATGTTTGCTTTCCTGTGTGAAATTATTTAGCTGAGTTTTAGTTTAGCTTCTGATGAAGAAGCTAAATCTATTTTCATAGAAAATAGATACTGTTTTTCTATTTCTTAGAAAACAGAATCTATTTTCATACGCAGGTTTATTTACATACACATACAAGTAATACCTATAGGTGAGAGTTCAGAAACAAGCTAGAAAGCACCCACTTTTGAGTATTGTAGTTGTGGAAATATATATGGACAAGTGGTAATAGTGGTGTAAAGGCTTTCTCTTAAGTACTGTCACTCTTGATTATACAGGTGTAAATATGATCAAAACCAAGCCTATTACATCCAGGGTTGTTAATCTAAGATAACATTGCAGTCTCACTGGCAAGTTAGTTTCAATTATAGTTCTTAACATATTCCCACACAGTTGCCTTGTATGTTTTTGTGTTTCTCAGGGGGCTTGAATATCACGGTTACCAAAAGACAGAAAACACGACACAAGTAACAGAGAAATGAAAAGTATTTGGTGCCCCCAACCGGCCTCAGTTGAAGGGAAACCATTGTAAGAACACTCACTGTATTTTCTTGTATTAGTCAACATTTTGTGTCTGAATTTCTTCAGACATCTGGTTATACTGTCAGGTACCACAAGAAAAAAGCCAAATACACCCTTCTATTCTGTATTGCTGTTTTTGTTGCATCTGTCTTTCACACCATGCCAACTTGAAGGGATCCCAGTGCAACCCCTGTCTATAAGTGCCGAGTTCCACCTCTGGATACCCATAATTTAAATGTAGTGTGTGTGAGGGCAGTTAGAAAGCTGCCAGAAACAAGCGATAGGATGGAAGGAGGCACCCAGAAAAAACAAATAGTCTTTGTTGCGTTTTAATTCTTAGAATTGTAATTCTAGAATTCTGATTAATTCATCTTTTTAGTCAAATCTGACCACCAGCTTTCTACTTTTCTCATTGACCTTTCCAGAACACTTGAGACAATACAAGAAGTATCCTTGTAATTGACACCCCTCTTGGATTTACTGGCTCCACAGTCATCTGTTTTTCTGATGATTCCTGTCTCTTACTCCCTAGTTCAGTTTCGTGTGAAGGTGCCCAGTGTCTGTTTTTCAACTTTTTTTTTTTTTTTTCCTGCTGCTGCCACATCAGTATGATCTTGAACACAGACTCAGTCATCATCTCTGTGCTGATGATTCACAGATCTGCTCCCGACTTACTTTCTCCTGTCTAGGACCTATTTGCTGTCATCTCTTCTTGCCCAGTTGTCTCTTAACTGAAATTTGAGTTGAATTAATTTTTTTTCCATTCAAATGCTGTCCGATACCTCCTTTCTTGATGTGTATGGAAGGCTTTATCTCTATAAACTAGCACGTTGGCCAATGGCCTGAGTGGCGTCTTTGACTCAGTCTTCTCCATAGCAACTCATTGCCAGACCATGACAAGTCTTGCAGGTCACCTCTCTCTGTGATCTCCAAGAGACCTCTCTCTCCCTTTCATCCACAGATCTAAATCCCTTATTTGCATCCTCACTGTCTTGCATTGTGATTACTGCAAAATCACTTTCTCTTGCCCTGACAGGTGCAGTTCTGCCCTTATGATATCCATGTAAAATAAGGATGATACAATGATCTGTCCAGCCAGTCTATTTGGCAGTCTCATCCTGTGTCCATGAATCACTCCACTGGCTCCTGTGTCTCTATTGCATTAAACTTAAATGCTTGTCTTCACTTTTAAAGCTGTTTCTTAAACACTCTGAACATAGTTCATCAAAAATTGTGTCTAATATGCAGTAGTTGAGTTCCTTGATTAATATATACTAAGACAAATTATATGACAAATATATCGTTTTCTCATCAGTTCAAAGTTTTCACCTATGAGTCACAAGTTACCTCTGCATTAAAACCTCTCTGATAACAAAATAGGTGTAAAACACTGAAGGAAACAGCCTTTCATTTCAAGGACAAAAGACACAAAAAAAAACCCCAAAAAAGTGGTTTGGTAAAACGATACTGAAATTGCAGAATCACAGAAATGTTAACTGGAACAAACTTCTGGAGGTCATCCAGTCTGAGGTCCCACTCAAAGTACAGGTATCCCCAATACTAGAGCATGTCAGCCATGTCAGCCAATTTGTCTAGCCAGGTCTTGGAAATATTCAGGGGTGAAGTACAGGTATCCCCAATACTAGAGCATGTCAGCCATGAATTTGTCTAGCCAGGTCTTGGAAATATCCAGGGGTGAGGTTCCACCACTTTTCTGGGCAACCTTGTCCAGGCTGCATTAGCCTCCTGGGAGGGTGTCCAATCTGAAACTTCCAAGCCACAATTTGAGGTCATTGTCCCTTATTATGCCATCTGGCACTGCCAAGAAGAGTTTGGCTTCATCATCTTTGCAGCTTCCCTTCAAGTAGCTGCAGGCTGCTATTAGATCACCTGTCACGCTCCTTTCTGCAGGACCGAGCAAGCCCAACACCCTCAACCTCTTTCCACAGGTCACTTGCTGTAGGGCCTGACCATCTTGGTTGCTGTCTGCTGGGTCTTCCTGAGTTCCTCCACATCTGGCTTGAACTGGGGTCCCAAAACTGGATGCCATATTCCAGATGCAGCCTCAGCAGTGCCAAGTAAAGGGGGATAAGTTGTCCCTGTGATGTCTGCACTCCTCATAACGTAGCCCATTGTGCAGCCCTCTGCAATGGCAGCATGCTCTTGGCTCATATTCACTCGCATTCACTGTAACCTCCAGGTCCTTTTTAGCAGTGCTTAAGCATGAGTACATTATGCCATTGCTTCATGCCAGCAGTTTACCATCTGTGGCAAACTGTATGATCAGTGTCATCTGCTCTCTTCATTTACTATGGCATATTGTTTCATTTGGTTTGGTTGCTTCGATTCTCTTTGAGGTTCTTTGTAATGTGAAGCAATGAAAAATGTTAAAATACCGTTCCCCAGTATGTTGATCATAGTGTTCTTTGTTCCTTCTTGTCTTTTTTGGGTAATTGCTCTGATGTTTTTCCTATTTTTAAGAAAAATATTTTCATTATAAAACAAATGAAAGAATGGCCCTTCAAACTTTGTTTCCTTTTCCAAACCTACAAAACCAGCTCTTACTTAGCAATTCCGTTTAAAAAGGAATAGAAAATTGTTAGATTTTCTTATAGGTTAGTAGTAGTGTTGAGTTCTGTTTTACTCATTTAATATTTATTAAATATGTGCTGTTGATGTTGGAATAGCACAGTACATGTGTAACTAGTCAATGCCCAACAGTAATTTCTTTTAGTCACCTGGCCAACTGTGCAGGAATGGTTTTGGCCCTACTGGGATGAAGGGAGGTTCATGCCCTTTCAGTGTTGTAAGCCTTCATAGGCATGTTAAGGATGTCAGGCTCCTTTGCCTTGAACATTCAGCAGCTTGAAGCTCATACTTGTAAGGGATTAGCACAATAGCAATACTGCTGAGCTGTGATAATATAAATACAAGTAGACATTGATATTAATGTAGTGACACCACAGTGCCTTTGTACAAATTCTTTCTATTTATTTGCTTACCCCTAGAATCTATGCATAGCTAAAACATAATTTTCTGTGCTTCTGTGGCAGAGGATGTGTCAAAACCCCACTGCCTGGCAGAGTGAATTCAAGGAAGTGCAGGAAGAGCAGATCCCCAGGCATCCCTGTTTCTCCTGCAGGTGGATCTGCAAGAATATTTAAAAAAATACATAATTAATCTTAAGTGTAAGAGGATTAGAAATAAAGTAGAACAAGTAGAACTTGCATTTTACAAACCACGTTTTATTACATTAGCTTTTTTTCATATCTGTGGACTTACTGTGGATAACTTGTTATTTTCTCACACTTGCTTATTTATTCAAAGTAGTTTGCATTTTTGCAACTGATTTTTAACTGTTTGGATCTATTAAAAACATTTTGGGGAAGCATTCATGCTGGTCTGTGCTGAATCACGGTGTGGCTGATCAGATGGGAGAGGCATGATGTTACTCATCCAATCTAACAGTGGCAACAAGCAAGCCTTTCTGCCACTCATATTTCACTCACATACATAAAACCTACTCTAGGTGCTGCTCAGCCAGTCACTGTCACCCAATATTTAAATGTTGGTAGTGAACATCAAAGGAAATAAACTTGACTGAAGTTAATACTCCTAAAAATCTTACAGCTTCTTTGTAGCATGTACCGTTTTCTTTTTGTTCTTTGAATGTAAGCCACCTCTAGGGATCAGAGCTAGTGCCAAATTACTATTTTGGCTTTAAAATTACTTCCAATTATGTGGGCTGGAATACCTCCCTAAAAGTCTCCAAACAGCATATGTAATCACTACTTTGTATTTCAATGTGATTTGAAATAGCTTGGATATTAAACTGGAGTTCATAAGGGCAATTGTGATCGCCCTCAGTCACAACACCAAAGATTGTTTCTGTGGATCTGAAAAGTTCTGCTTGCTGTAGGTATTCTTCTGCTATCATTTCCACATATTCTTTGTGAGCTGAAGCACTAGAAAAATCTGATACTGCACATTAATTTTCTTGGTTTGCTTTGCACATCCCATATTCTGACAGTAATCCATCATGTCATACATTTATTTTTTTAAAAAATTGCTACTTTTCCTGCTTTATGAGGGTCTTGAATTTTTAATAGCATTTCCTCCTATTCTTGAGGCAGTCTGCCTTTTCTCTTGTTGTAGACCCATGTTTTTAAAATTCTATTCTGGAGTCTTTCAAACACTGAAGTTATTTCTGCAAACTGTTGGCTAGTATTAGGCATAAACAGACATTTCCTCTGTTTTGATTTGTGCTTTACAAAGCAAACTAATGAAATTAGTAATGTGGCAGGACAGTTAAAAATGCTTACTACTTACATATCCATTTAAAACCTTGTATGAAAATTTGACATTTTAAAACCTATTCACTGTAGGTGTTGCCAAGGAGAAAAAGATCTGATATTATTTATCATAACTTTTAATTTTTTGTTTGAGTCTTTTTTTCAAGTATATCTAATTCTTGTTCACCCATAGAATTTCAATAACAAAAACCACTGGATATTAGCCATCCTAAATCTAAAACATTACATTCTGCATAGTGAAAAAACCTTCACTGTGGTGTTTGGAGATCAGCCTATTTGGTGGATGTTACTGTTTCAGGATAGGAATTCTATTGAAGAAACATGGAGAGTAATGTAGGCTCACTCGTGGAGGAGCGCTCATGTTGCTTCTTGAATAGATGTTGCCGACAGCTCAGCAAAGGTCGGGAGAGAAGAACAAGCCTTCAGCTGCACCAAGGCTGAACCAACGCTGCTTGGGGCTCCTAGAAAGCAGAGGGGAACAGAGAAAAAAAACAAGACTTGTCCTCACATCTTCCCAAGGTGGCAGTGACCACTTTCCTGCAAATCCTTGGGTTATGCATTCTTGTGAATAGCAGAGGAGACCATAGGCAGGATGTCTGTAGATGCTTCTGGGCTCAGGTGTACCTCTCTGCCATGGCTGAGGGGTGGCTCTGCTCTTCATCTGTTGGTTATGGATATGCAATTAGTGGAACCAGCCTACAGCAGAATTTTTTAAAAATTGGGAAGGAAAGGGGAATCCTGTAGAGATTTGTATCGTTAAACATGTCCAGGGAAGGAAGGAGGCAAGGGCACAGACTTGAGCGGGGTCTGAAAAACGTTCGTGGTGAAATCTCAGTTTGGTGCTTCACTTAATTTGTACATTTGCAAAGTAGAGGTTGCATTGGACATGTTTCTGCATCCAGGCAGAGTAGTATTGAATTTTGGCATGGCTCCTAAGTTATTCTCAGTCTATGAGGTTCCAGTGCGGTATCCTACCTGTTACTTAATTGACTTACCTACATAAGGATGCCTCAAGATGCATCAGATGGTGATTTGTCTTGTGACTTTTTACCAGCAGGTAAAAAGTAACCATTACTCCTGAGTCAGTAAAAGCTGAATTTGGATGTTGCTTCCTTGCTGAACATCTTCCAGAAAATGTGGTGTTTGTACGGCTTTTTGAAAAAAAGAGAAAAATCTGATGTTTCTTTTTTATTCTGAGTCTGTTGGTTGTTTCCTGTTTGTGGCTTTTGAGGCCTAACTAGACCAGTTACAGTTAGTGAGAGGATGTAAATGCACTTAATCATACAAAGCTCATATATTTCTGCAGCACTGCAGCAGGAGCTAAAGAGTGGAAAATAGAAAATACTAGAAAATAAGGCTCCAGTGTGGCCTGTCCCTTTGGATAATGAAAGTATTCATTCATACATCTTCTCCTTTGCTGTGATTTCTTCTTTCTCCGACACAGAAGTTCTTAAGTATTTAAAACAGATGTTGCCTCCCAGTCTGATGAAGATTTAACAGATCGATTCAGTTGTTCATCTTGTGATATGTCGAAAAGAGTGTTTGACCTTCTCCCGAAGTTTGTTAACTGCCAGGTTGTTGGTTTGCATCTGGACAGGGGGCATATTTCCTCCAAACATACTCCATCTGGTTGTGTGTTATACCCTGCAAGAAATGAATCGTCCCTTTCCATTTGAACCTCAGCAGGCAGGTGCCTCTTCCAAAAATGCCACTTATTGCAGCTGGAAAGGAAGGCCAAAACCAGATCTTAAACTCTTGTAAGCACAGTATCCTTCCAGGTCAGGCTGGTTTCAGACACAGCCTAATGATGCCTGTGTTGTATGTGTGCAATGTGTAGGGGACTAGGGGACTTAATTTTTCAGAACTGATAATGGCCACTCGGTTCATATTAACATGATTTTGCGGAGGTTTGTCCCCAAGTCTTGGGTTTGTTTTTTTTCCTCACAAAGTTAATATATTTTGTCAGAAGTCAACAAGCACAATTAATATTTTACAATATTTGGATTTATTTTGAAATCAGCATAAAATATAAATTTATACTGTTCTCATGCTCTTCCCTACTTTTTATTTCCTCTCCATTTTCTTTTGTTCTGTCCAACTCTCACAACCTTTTGCAAAATGCTTCCCTCAGATATCTGAGGAAAGCAGGTACGGAAGAAAAACCCTTCTATTTTCTCTTGCAGGTTTTAATTTAGAATGGCTAATTCAGCACATTACAGATGCTGCTGGTTTAGTTACTAATGAGGAATTAGCAAGGATTTATGGTAAGGGTCTGCCTTGTTTCAGAGACTGAGAAAGATAATGATAGCTCTCAGAGAAGATTAAGATAGTGCTGCAATAATAGACTTCTTCCTTTCAGAGTTTTACCAATTTAAAAATAAGTGCTTTTGCCATTGGACTAAAAAGGTGAGTAAAAGATACCTGTGAAGGATGTGAGAAGTGGAAGTGATTACGTCATTGTAGTGAATTGGTATCATCCTTATCTCTTTAGAAGCTCTAGATTTGGATCTATGTGAAGGAAAACCAACTTTCACGTACAAAGAAACAGCAGAACAACTTAAATGTCAGACAAAAAAAGAATAGCATTGTGTTATTTTTGAATGCTTCATTTCTTGTGATCCAGGCCCTCAGGAAACTGTGCCCCAAACGAGAAAATCAAATGAACCATCAGGATTATCTCTGTGTGCCACATATGTTTACTTCTAGGTGGTTATTTAAAATCTCCTTCTGTCCTTCTGTGACTTACGTCCATTTTGGGAGAGGAGAATGTAAGGTCCCTAGTAAAAAAATTTCTGTATTTTAGAAACTCCAAAGCAAACACATTTAATGTAGCTATCAAGCTCATCAGCTGGGAAATGTTATATATTATGGGAACTTGCATATAGCATACAATAGCATTTTAACATCTGCGTAGCTGCTCTTTTTTGCTTTTCAAACTTGTTTTCTCTGTGTACCAGCATGAAACATAGATGAGGAAGAGACAAGCTCTGGCAAATTTGAGGTCAGTTCTAATTCTGTACATCAGCAATCACTTCTTTTCCTAGCTGGACATACAATTAGCCAGTGTAATCCCTGGCATCTCACTCCTCGTTAAAAATCAACGTTGCCAGTAGAAAACTGTAAAAAAGTTCATAGAAATAGAAATTATTAGTCTAAAACCTAGGTTGCCAATCCTATCCATCGCTGCTAGAATGATTATATCTGCAAGTAACATGAGGATTTTAAATGTAAAACTGCAGGTTTTAAAACTCAAGTGTTTTTGCCTCATTTAGATGCAGATCTAAAAGAACAATGAGTCCTACTAGCCTAAATAATTTTATATTTTCAAGAAATTTATGTACTTTCCTACAGAAAAGTCAAATGCAGTTGTTATTCTCAGTTTTTCTTTCAAGAGACACTAGCATTAAGTTTTTCAATTTGTTTCTGATTTCCAAATTTTCCTATTTTTCATGCCACTTACCACTGCTTGTTTGCACTGTGTTCTGACCTCCTAGTTTCTCCAAAATAGCCAATATTGTAACTGAAATGTCCTTAGTGTTTAAACCTGTTTACTCCACCTTTGAAGTGCATCAAGCAAAAAGCATTCTAGCAAGCTTGAACATTATTATTTGAACTGCTCCATCATTACATTGTAGGTAGCTTATTGGTTCTATTTGTCGTCCTTTGTGTTTTCTATATTTTGTACATTTTTTTATTACGATTGCTTTTTCTTATTCTTTATAACTAGCTCCTGCCCATAGCATCATTAAAAATTACTACCTAGACATAAACATATTTTCCTGAAGGTGTGTATCTGTTAGATGTATCTGTTCTGTTAATCTTTGAATGAAGTTTTAAAATAGCAGGGGTGGACCTTCCATGTTCTAGTACATCTTGTATCCAGACTTCCCCCCCAGCCCAACATAATTCTTACAGAAGACCTATATTCCTCAAACGGAAAGAGACAGAACGTTCCAGGTCACTTCAACCTGTTAAATTGTCTCCAATAGTGTGCAGAGAAGCACTTGAAGATAAGAGATGAAAAGCTGTAACAGAAGAAGTCACCAAAGACCCGGACAATAATGGCACCTATAAACTTGTCAGCTTGATGGCTAATCACTGATGAGATAAAGGCTAACAATAATGTCCAAATACAAAGACACCAAAGCAGAAGTAGTAGAAATGTAGTCAACTACAAAGGACATCCAAATCTGGAAAGATAAATCTCCTTGGATACAGAAACAAAATGAAGTCCAAGCTCCTGGGGTTGAACAGAAACATTAATTTTCTAATTACACCATAAAATGTCATAGCCCTTTCAATTCTTTTTTTTCAGTTCACATTGTGCTTCATTCACAATATCCCACATGATTTTGCCATAGTTACTAATGTACTTCTAGCATTGTTGATAAATAACCACTGCTGCCTCTTCATGTTATGGTTCCAAACTTTGGTCTCATAAAACCTTAGCATGTTTTATTAGAACAAATAATATTTAGAGATTTTCAAATTTTGTTTTTGAAGTTACTGGAAAAATACATATTCTACTACCTCTTTGCTTGTACAAAAATTGTACAAATTTGAAGGCTTTTTGAGGCGTTTAGTCTTTATTCTATCCACATAGCACTTTTTTCCACTTTTAGATAATAGATTTCTGTGAACTGTTCATTTACAGACATTCAGAAGTTTTATAATGGCTGGGTATGAGAATGCTCTTTATCTGACACTGAGTTCTTCTATTATGTATTAAAATATTCCTTCAATACGGAACCAAACCAAATGAATGTTTGTGTTTCTTGCTCACAGCATGTAGATTTAAGAGACAGAGGGAAGGTTAGGTAACTGCATTAGAAATGCGTGAGTATACACTGAAATAGAATAGTAGGTTCATAAAGGAAATGAGGAAAACCTATAGCTGAGACTTGTCAAGTAATCTCTGCTTCTTTATAGAGGATATAGGTTGATAAATCTGAAGTTTGCCATGTAAAAGCTTTCATTTATATTATCAAGAAACCAAATAAATTTAAAAATTTACATCAGGGTTTTACACATCTGTATGGATCTTGGACAATCTCTGCAAGGATTGCCTTTACCTCCCCAATGAATTTTTAGGTATCGCTGCAGGAGAGGAAAAGAGGACTTGTGTTTTTATTTTCTATTCTACTCCAGTAGCATTTGTTACGCTATAATGTTTACTTCTACTTGTCTGTCTTTTTTATATAGAGTCTCAAAGCTGACATATCCATTCTAGCAGATTATATTTTGCCCTATGTTAGGAAATACCTAATATAAACTGATGTTTAGTTAACCATACTGCTCAGCAGAAATGTCTGAGAAATACTCCAAAGTGCATATTTTAAATTGTCTCCACTCTTTGCATAATCAAATCTGAAAATCGTATGCCCAGGAAGTGTTCCTTCAAATGAATGACATGACATGTGAATGAAATATTTGCCCATTCTGGATAAATTCATTTTAAGGGGACATTTTTGTTAGATAGGGATATGTGAAAGAACTCCTTATACTAATTTATGGAGAATGAGGAAAATTTACCTCTCTGTTTAGTCTGTAGTAAGTGCCTTGTTGAGTGATAATTTAGCAAGCATTTCATAGTTTAACAAGAACGTAGTTGTCACTGTTATTTGATGGGTCATATAAAAGTGTTATTTGTGCCATATTTGTTGTACTTTGCTTCCTATATTCTGGTTTTCTCATATTAAAAAGAGGTGAATTAAAGTTTTGTCTCTTGCCTAGCACTTCCAGCTCTTTTTTTTCTTTTCTATACATGTATTGATGGGTATGTTGCAGTTCATCTTTCACTGCTGAGATAGGTCACCATATTAGATTGGAACATTTGAGCTTCCTGAAAGATTTTCTTTTTTATATACAGAAAACAAAACTAGCAGACCAGTTAAAATCTCGGATAAGTACTCACAGTTTGACAAGCAAGGGTTGAAGAGAGCAGGAAATACAGCATCTAATTAAATAGTGGTCATGCTATTTTGGTGCTCGGGCAAATTAAATAGGAGATGTATAGATTAAAGACTGGAGCTTATCCTTGGGGTGTTCTGTCAGAAATCGCTCTTTATGCCATTGATGAAACCTGATCTCATTGTAAATAAGGTATTAATTTTGATTAATGCCATGTATAACTCACCTTCTAGCGTGAATTCATAGATTCATGTATTTGCTAATGTACTTTAGTGTTATCAGCTTTTAAGTACAGTTTCGTTAGCTTTTAAGTACAGTTTTGCTATACCTAAAGCTGTTTATCTATTTCACCAGTTATTATAACACCAAGGATTATTCTATGTTAAAGCATTAGCTAGTCTATTTGTCTCATTACATATACATAAAAGAATGGAGCCATTAACATCCTGAAGATACCAAACAGATTTGAAAGCGCATGCTTTAAAAACCTCCTGTACCAATTAATTAAAATCTTTGAAACATTTGAACTCATTTGAAGAAAGATGCAAAATGCTAAGAAAGGAGAGGAAAAGAGAGACCAATGCCTTTTGCATGGTCTGTGAAGAGTCTAGGTCCAGTTTTGATGTATGTGGCTTATAGAATGTCAGTGGGGACTGCTGGTTGAGTGCTACATGGCAGTGTGTTGAACTGTTCAGAAGTGCATTTTGGAATATTATTTTCAAGTCGATATATATTCTATCTGCAATAGATGTGAAAATAATTATTGCGCTCTTGTTGTCCGAGGTTAGAATGAATAACGCCATTTTAGATCCAAAGAATGTGTGAGGAAGAAAATCTTGAAAGGCAGAATGATTTTTTTCATCTTGCTGGAAATTGTTCCATTAGGATTATAAAACAGTAAGTAAAATGTTCAAGTTCTATTGTATTGCAGGTTTTTGTACATATTCATTATTCTTTATATAAGCACGTACAAAGAGGTGGAACTAAAGCAGACTGTCTTGCATTCTAGCTGCTGTGTTTCACCAGCTGCACACTCATTTTGGCGGTATTTACCCTGGTAATGATTATTTCAATGAAATCACAGTCTGAATTGATGATATCGGGGAGCAATCCAGGAACAGTCAAATGATTTAGTACCAAATTAGCAGATAGAGAGGGAAGTACTGAGAAGTTTGCTTGCAAGGTTCTTCAAATTTGTATGTTCTGCACAAATAATCAGACTGAAGTGGAAACAGTACATAATCTTCCTTATCTGTCTTCTCTGGTACTCCATTCAGCAGAAGAATACTGAGCCCTAAAAAATCTGCATTGAGGGGAAAAATGGAACTTGAGTCTGCCAGCGTCAAACTGGCTTGAAAATTAGCTAGGCAGAGTCAGGCAACCTTTTCAAACTGATGCAAATGAGCAAAAGGTAAAATATATAGTCCCACTTTCAGCTGAAACATTTTCACTAGTGCAGTTGCTTTAGAATGTCTCTTCTAAAAAAAATTATGCTGAGACTTTTAATGAGTTCAGTCAACATTCACATTTCCTATCAGAAAATTTGCTGTGGGACTTTTCTCCATAAAGTAAGAAGAAAAGAATAAAAATTGTCCACATACATATATATAATAGTAAATAATCAGCCAGACTGTTCTGGGGCATGTTACACGGCAATGGTACTCAGCTAGATCCCACCTAATTTTAGGTACATAACTAAGAAGGCTAATTTAGGAGCACTGACCATCTGCCAAGACTCTGTCCATAACTTATCAAGACAAATAGGCAACTCCAGCAAACAGTTCAGATCTTAGCAGGACTGAATTTCTTTGGGAGGTTTCTCTTTGTCTCTACCAGCTGTAGCGGAGAATGCGGGGCAACCATGCCCCCCTAGCCCGGGCACTGTGGTAACTGAAATTAGTTTTAGATGAATCCGGACTGGAATATGTTCTCATACTGACAAAGTCAAACTAGGTTTATTTAATGCACCACTGTACACTTGCCACAGCATTCATCGTTTGTGATAACACACTTTTATCTTGGTATGTCTTTCTCTGAGGGAATTGTTAAACCTTTGCCTTTTGCAAAAAATACTCCAAAGAAGATGCACTGAACTGGAAAGTAACACTAATTCTGATCAAGTTTGAATCTTGGTTTTCCAGTGTTGCGTGTGTTGGACAACAGACATAGATGACTGCTCTCTGCTGAACTTAGAACAAAAAATGATAGAAGACTATTTACCCAGAAGAGTGTTTAGTCATGTTTCTATTGCTTGTTCAACAGGACATAGCCTTGAGTAAGAGTATACTGCAACATTTACTCTAAACTACATTTATATTAAGCTAAAACCAAATGCTGCCCCACTTTAATTTCTTGACAGGGGCAGAAAACTTCCTTGTTGAGTTATGGCATACATAGGCCAATCAGCACTATGCCAAAGCAGAACTTGAGACCTAGTAAAAATTACTATGTTAAATATGCATTGATTTTTGCCTTATATTTCCTGTTACATGAGTGAATTTAATTATGCTTCTCTTGTGTTCTTAGAAAAGTAAGAAGAAATTTTAGTAACACAAGTTCAATCACTGTATTGTTCTGGTAGTTGATCAAAGATAACAGACAGTGGATTCTTCACTTCTTTCACCATTTAAAGTTGATAATGATTTCAGCAGGGTGGGTGCACAGCTTTTTTGACTGTGAGTAGTTTGATGCTTATTTAGCACGGGCGTTTTGCCATAGGCAGGGCAGGGGAGTGTGCATTTTTACCTGGAGAACAGATAGTGGAATAGGTGTTTATTTTTACTGTTTATACAAATGGTGGAAGAATTCCGATTAACATTTGCTTCCATTTTGTCTGTCTGCTTACATTGCTTTATGTGCCTTTTGTATTTCTTTCCCCAACAGTTTATCTGTATAAAGGAACTATGTGTTCTGTATTTAGGATTGTGTAGTGCTCAGTGCCCAAAGCATGAGTATGTGACGGCTAGGACACTTGAGTAAAAAAAAAAAAAGGAAAATTTGGTATTAGGGCTAGATATCATAAGGATAATCTTAAACAATTTACAGATGTTATCTTGAAGCCTGGATAAACTTAGGGTGGATTTTCTTTCTGAGTTCATGATCAGGATATTGTGATAACTGTCAGCTGAGGTCAGGGAAGAGGCAAAACCAGTTTCTGGTGTTTCTTTACTTGAACTTCTTTTTATAATTTTTCTTTTGAAAGTTCTGTGAAGGACAGTCGGAAACCTGGGCTGGAGTTTATCTGTGTGGAGTCTTTAACTATAAATACAGATAAAGGCTTAGCTCTCAAGGGTTATTAAGCAGTTATTCTACAATACTTTTTGCAAATGCAGGCTCTGCCATTTGACCAATATATTATAGAACTGTTTGAATTTTATCAGTGCAATACAAACACTGCAACGTGCTAGATGTTTTCATTTCTAACTAACTGATCAGTGTTTGGGTGCTTGGCTGTTTGTAGGAAACACCAAACTCTGCCATCCATAAATTCTTGTGATTATGAATGATGCCTTTCTTATATTTGATGATTGACAAGTACGTTGATAGTTTGAAATAATGGGCTTCAAAATATTTAGTAGTGAACTTCTGATAAGGTGCAGCAGCAGTTTGGGGTAAAAGCCTTGCTTTGAAAAAGAAACCACTACCTTCTCCCTTACTACAAAAAACTCTTAATGTGATATCCAAATTGTTAAATTAATTTTATCTACAAATCAGTGCTGAATATTTTAGAGTGGTCCCTTCCTTCTACAAAAGGATGAGAGGTGATCTGATAATCTGAAGTGGTTTACAATGGTGTTTGGGTAAGATGTCAGTTCAGATGGTAAAAGTAACACCACAGTTGAAATAGCTATTACCTTTCATATACTGACATTGCCCCCTTATCAGGGGGGTCTAAGCAAGGTTCTGCAAATCTCATATGATCTGAGTCACCAAAAAAAGCACACTTTTTTTTTTTCCCCCAGAGCTGGAAGTGAGTTTGCATTCTTTTCACGGTTTCAAAGATACTAAGGCTGGACAGTGGGTCATGAACATCTTTCATAATTCAGGCCATAGACTTGTTGCCCCATAGCGTTACTAAGCCCCGTAACTCATGATAGAAATAGAACCTTCCTTTGTCCGTTTACTCAGTGATATCTTACTCCAGCCTTCCTGATAAAAGAACTTTCACGTCATTTCCAGTTTTCATTCTTTCTTCAGCTTCCAGTCATATGATCTTATTGTGCCTTTCTCTCTGAAGAACCGACTGCTATCAAGTTGCACTCAGCCTTCCAGCAGAAAACATAAAGGTGGATTCAGAACTGTCATTGTTATTCTCCTTTTTAACCCAAATAATGTGTCACTTGCACACTCCGCCTCAGAAATAAGGTGTATATCCATTTATGATGAAATATCTGTGTACATCATTTGATGAAACAAAGGAACAACACTGGGGCAACAACCAGTTCCTGCAGGATCAGACTGATTAGACCCTGATTTGTTAGTAAGACAGTTAATTCATTAATATGATTGTGGTTGTTGTTACACAATTTTTTTAATCATTAGACTGTCCTGAGTTACTAGAGCAGCATATAGGCTAATATATCTAATCCCAATGCATCAGTATAGCTCCTTCTGTCAACTGAGCACATAAATTTATTAGGGTAATATGTAGTGTGTTTTTCCAGGTGTAATTTCAGTGAAGTCATTCTAACTTCTAGTTCCCTATTTCCATAATAGATTTATTGAAATCTCTATCAGTTATCCACTCAGGATTGGGGGGACATATGTGAGCTTAAGAGCCCTACAAGCTTTTAATTATCTATGTCAGCTTTTCTGTTCTCTCTGGCTCACCTCCAGTCCCCTGGAACTTGCCCAGTTTTTCAGGATTTATTAAAAATAAATATCAACAGCCCAGAGATATTTTTTTTTCAGGCCACAAATTTGCTTGGACATTTCAGTTGCTTAATTCAAGCATCTGATATGAAGGACTCTCTGCTAAGAGAGTATGGAAAATGTATGTTTTTGAGAATGGTTTGATTACCCATTTTAACTCTCTGACCTGTTTTAAAACCCACTTGTATATATGTAAGGGCAAAGGCAAAAGCTGCTCCGCAGGGAGTGGAAGTTCACTCTGTCAGTGCCACTCCAGAGGCCAGAGCGTCTGCAAGGCATCTGCATCACACACTTCTTGCAACGCTGTACCTAACACCAACATAGATAATATAAAGAATTGTTATAATAAATTATAATATAAATAATATATAAATCATTAATATAACTGTCTGTGCTGCTGGAATAACAAGGAAAGATGGTATTTAGAAAGTCTGAGAATAGTCAGGAGGAGAGAAGGGGCTAAAAAGGAGGCAGATCATTTTCATTAATGAAATAACAGTCTGTGTCTTAGGTCTTAAAATAACATCTAACTTGAAAAGAAGCAAAAGAGAAGCAGTATTTAGCCCAAATCAGAAGGAACTGGATTTCCAGTCGCCAGCACTTCAGCTGGCCCTTCAGACACATGCATCCCCTGGAGATCTGCAATAGGGTGCACAGAGAAGTGTCCCCAGCAGTAAGGAGCAAAAGCACCTTCAGAGCAGCTTCAATTTCTTTAAGGCCTTGCAAACATCAATTACTACACAGCAAAGCATTTTATACTGATTAATGTAAAAACAGAAAGGAGTGAACTACAATAGTATGCTGAAACACAAGGTTGGCTATATGCTGACCCTTAGGAAGGACCCTTGAGTCAGGCTTAATCATAGCACAGCAACACTGAGCAGAGAAATGTGACTCACAAGCCACTGAGCAATGGGGTGGTGGAATTGTATATGCTTTTGGGATAACTAGGAAAGACAATGTTTAGAAAGACTGAGCCTGAGACACTTAGAGAGTTATCTGGGAAATGTGTGCGCGCGCACAAAGTCTGTATTGTGTTGTTAAAACTAAATAGAGAACATAAAAAATTCTGTGGACCCAGGTTGTTGTCTTCAAGGAATGAGGGGAAAGCATCACAGTCCTTAACCAAAGTAACTGTGGTATCAGCTGGAAGTGACCGAAATTTTCCTGCTTACTTCACTAATCCTTAAACCTCCACACCTTTCAGGAAAGTCGCATAGCAGTAAAACTGTATTTCCTTAATGCAGCAAAAGTGATTCTAGGAGTCCTGCATCATATGGCAGCAAATTCTATCCATTGAAGTTTGTAGTGAGCCCACGATGTTGCCAATGACATAACTTACATTAGGTCTTTGAGGAAGATGTGCTGAAGCTTGTAGGTCATCAAGAAATGGAAAGTGGTTTTTTGCCTTTTATTTTCTTGCTGTGATTCATCACCCTTGCTAGTGAGAAATGTTCCTTACTTCTGGTCTGTGTGGATGCAGTTTCCAGGCATTTGTTCCCGACATGCCATTTTCTACAATGTGGAACTCCACAAGCACCCCTGCTTTGCTGCACCCCATCTATGAATCTCAAAGTGAGAGCTGTGTGCTTGACCTCTGCTCCTCAAGGAATACTTGGCCAGTGCGAAAAATGGGAATCCTAGTATTTTACTCATTGTATGAAAACCAAAGGTAGCAAGACTTGAGCCCTGAGAGGGGAAGTGCAATGATTGCTCCTTTGTAACACGTCTATTTGGCTGATTGACTTCTGCTGTATTTCCATTTCCTACAAGAAGTGACCAGGACAGTGATTGATCTTGCCAGCTGAAATCCAGGTGTCTGTTGCTTAAAATGCGTAAATATATACTTGCATATATTTGAGCTCTTTCACTTTTCAAAGACCATTGCAGGGCATATCAGTAATTTGCTGAGGTAAAAGTGACGGAGAAAAAACTTGTTAACACATGAAACATCTCCCACCTCAGCTGCTTTAAAATACAGCAGTGCAGATCCTGGGTGGTACCTGACCCTCAAGCCCTGATACTCAGCGGCCTGTGGCACACAGATACAGCGCAGGCTGAAGAGCTCTGTAGTACCTTGCTTTTGCCTCTGAAGACATAGAATAATCAAAACAAGTCACAATTTTTTTGGCTAAGTTAAAAAATTAGAATTTTGCATTTTGATAAATTCAATCTCTCTTTAAAAACCTATCCTTCTTTATCAGGTGAACTCCCTTTATTCATATTTTTCAGTTATTTTTCTAGCATTGTTAATGACACCTTCTATGTACACCATTTCTATTTTCGAGTTTTTTTTTTTAATAATCACTGTTTCAGTCTTCTGGAATTGCCATGCTATTGCAGATGTTATAGAACATCTGTATGTTAAGCTTATTGAGTTTTTTTGGACTCTTGCCCAGACTAAAAGATGCATATCCATAGTAAATATTTTCAAACATTGATCCTAAAATATCAATCTCAACAGAGTGGAATGAGAAGTTCTGTTTTATGAGTATCTTATAAAATAATCATTACAGAAATCATATCTGTTTTGTTGTGGACAAGCATTATATACTTATGGATGACTCAGCTGAAACTGGCATCCAAATATAAAATCAGGTCAATATATTTGTTAGGAATACAGAGATGTTGTTCTTTTGAAAACAGGCTATTTGTTAATCCATCTACTTTTTTATGAATATCAAAAGAAATAACCCACAAGAATAGTGATTGAAAAACATATTTACTTTCTGATTTTAGGGCACTCCACCTCTTCAGAGATGTAGAATTTTGTGTAATTGCAATTACTGACAGTTCTTAGTTCAGTAAAACTGAGTGAAAAATAACTTCAATTACTACAAAAATCCTTGCATTTTTCATTTAACTTTTTTCCAATTGAATTTATCCCAAAACTCATATTTTTGTTCTGGAATAAACACACAGAAGGCACATTTTGAAATATAAGCAATTTGAAGTAAGGAAACTATAAGGAACAGATTTTCCTGGAGAGAAGGGGAAAAAAAACCCCACATTTATTTTAAATACACTTTGGATTGAAGAGGTCATTCAGCTGTAGCTATTATATGAAATTTGTGTCTCTGGTTAATTTAGTTTATCTGGCATTTATAAAGTACCTGACATAGTTCTACAGCATCTAACTTTGGACTTGGAAAACACCAAGTCTAATTGAAATACTTAATTAAAGTCTATTTAAGAATGGGATTTTGTTATACAATTTGATAGGAAGGAAAATGTTCCAGTATATTCAGCCCCCTTTACCAATAAACATTTTGATTGCTAAAATTACTGAAATGCTTGTATCATGTGCTCTTCTTTACTTAGTCCTCGTGTAAAGGAATAATTATTCTGTTGGAAAGGAGGAAGAAAGGTAGTAAACTTCTCTAAATACAGTCCTGACTTCTCTGTGTGGCATTTTCAAGACCTTTATTAAACACCCTACTGCACTGAAGTCTTGAGAGTCCACAGCTCGTCATACACACACTTAAGCGCTCATAAACCTTCAGCTACTCTATGGGCACAGAAGGAGGGTTATTAGCATTTAATTATGTATAACATCAGTTTTAGAAGCTGAGTTGAAGTTATATTGGAAAGTGAACCAGAAAAAGCATTTTTGCAGATTATGTGAGTGGACGTACCTTATGAATCTATAAAGCAGATGGCTACTCTGCAATCAGATGAATCAAATATAGCCCTCAACAGCTGGTGATGAGACATGAAGACCCAGTAAGAACTAATTCTTTTGGCTATCACAGACAGTTTTTGTTTAATATTAAAAACCTCTATTTAAGGCTGAACAAGTTATTCTTCAATTCACTATCCTTGTCAAGATAAAAATAAGATCCTATATGTGAATTAAAATGAGGCACCTTTTGGGATATTTAAATCCTCCAAAAATAGTCCAAGATTCTGACCACAGCTAAATTCTTATTTAAAGTCCTTGAAGACTGGATTTGCGTAAATTATTTTTAACTTCCTTTGTTGTGCTGATTGTGCCCCCTTGGAAACGATTTATGAATTTGTGTTGAATCCTCAAATAGATTTGGCTGAAATATCTTTGAAAAGAGCAGACACCTTTGAAAAGATGAATCATGCCATTTCAGTGGTTTCTAAAATAAATGTTTCAGCTTTTCATTTTGAAAGGATGTGTTTTGAAACCAAACAAAATTTTAAAGGCTTTTAAAAAGTGATTAAGTAACCCAAGAATAAAATGAATCATTTTATTGACTGAAAGTAGGATAAAAAATTGTGGGGTTTTCCCATTTCATGCCAAGAGCAAGTCCTGCCTACCAAGGGCAAGTCCTGCCTGACCAACCTAGTGGCCTTCTATGATGGAGTGACTACATCAGTGGACAAGGGAAGGGCTACAGATGTCGTCTCTCTGGACCTCTGTAAGGCCTTTGACACGGTCCCCCTGAACATCCTTCTCTCTAAACTGGAAAGGTATGGATTTGATGGGTGGACTGTCCAGTGGATTAGGAATTGGTTGGATGGTTGCATCCAGAGGGTAGTGGTCAACGGCTCAATGTCCAGATGGAGACTGGTGACGAGTGGCGTCCTGCAGGGGTCTGTATTGGGACCGGTACTGTTTAGTATCTTCATCAATGACATAGACAGTGGGAT
>NW_008795021.1:2228072-2259776 GCF_000699145.1 Aptenodytes forsteri | reverse complement strand
GGGGGCTTATAAAAAAGATGGGGACAAACTTTTTATCAGGGCCTGTTGCGACAGGACAAGGGGGAATGGCTTTAAACTAAAGGGGGGTAGATTGAGACTAGATCTAAGGAAGACATTTTTTACGCTGAGGGTGGTGAAGCTCTGGCACAGGTTGCCCAGAGAGGTGGTGGATGCCCCATGCCTGGAAACATTGAAGGTCAGGTTGGACGGGGCTCTGAGCAACCTGATCTAGTTGAAGATGTCCCTGCTCATTGTAGGGGGGGTTGGACTAGATGACCTTTAGAGGTCCCTTCCAACTCAAACTATTCTATGATTCTGTGATTCATTGATTCATTGATTCATTAATTCATCTCACCAACTGGGTGAAAAAAAACCACTATCAGAACTTCCATTTGGAGTCAAGAACTGATTTTTCCTCTAGTCTTGCTTTGGTTTGGCTGCCTGTATAAGAAATCCATTATTTACATAGTATTACTCCTGGGTTGTTGAGTCTGATCACCAGCTCCTACAGGTAACCATGACATATGATCATTGGAAACTTTCTTGTTTATGAACTCCATCTTCCAAATTGCTTGTTTTCTTAACTTCTTACTCCCACTGAGTGTTTCTAACCTTTGATTAGAAATCTCATATTCAGCCTTAGTTTTCATAGGTAGTTTATGATCATACAGTTTGTACAACATGTGATAGCACTGATTATTGGTTAAGTATCTCTTCTTCATAATTATCCCACTCATGTTTAGGAAAAAAAAACTGTATCCACTTTCAGCTATTGCTTTGCTGGGCCGAGCAAGCCAAGCTCTTTCAGTTTCATCTTGCGTTGAATACACTTCCATGACTTGATCATTCAATTGGGCCTTCTTTGCTCTTGCTTCAGATTAATTTCTCTTTCTTGAACAGTGGCCAAAACTGTACATGGTATACAGGATGTAGTTTCCAGACAGTGCTGCTAATATCCCCCCGTCTATACTGGAAATACTTCATCTATTAAAACCCAAGGTCATATTTAACATTTTTTCCACAGCAACCTGACACTGATGGTTTTTAGCCATTCTTGACCCACCCATACGCCTCTTTTTTCTCCTCTGCTATTTCAGTTGAATAGCCTCAGCTTAAAGCCAAAATTATTAATAGGATGTAGTCTTTTAGGACTCATATCTAGCTCCTGCTCAGTGGTTGGATATTTCTGAATTGGCATTGACATGTTTCCTCCCTTTGGGAAATTGCTGCTTTCAAAACTGTAAAAGAAACCTCTGGATTTAGTCTGCTTTCATCTGTCTAATTCCAGCCAGCTTTCATATATTTCCCTCTTCCTTTATTTTCTTCATGTATGTCCCTCACAGATATGTTTTGTATACTTTCAAAATACTGAAATCCTTTGCTCCATCTCAGACTCCCCCTCCTCCCTTTTGAGAGAGAGGTAAAACTCCACCATTCCTTCGACATGACTGGCATTATTAAATGTCTGTATGCAACCATATATTCATTTCAGGTGCCACTTCTCTCAGTGTTTTGTAAAGGTTACCAAAACATACCAGCTCCACCATGACGAGGGTGTCAAGCTTTGCAATTGCTTCCATGGCAGATGTTGTAGTTTCTGAATATATTTATCATGTCCTATTAGTCATGCTATCTTTCACCTTCTGTTCTTCAGCAAAAAATTTATTTGGAAAACAAGTCAAATATTAATTTAGGTTTTGGCTCATGTTAAATTGTTCAATATTTTGCTCCTTATCTCATCCCTTGTAGATGCTCTTTGTCATCCCAGTTTTGTTTGAGCCTGTGTTCAGACCAAGTAGTTCTGCAATGGTACCACAAGGTCCCTCGCATCATGTAGGATACAAACTCCAGAAGTTTTTCATCTTTAGCTTAAACAAATTCCAGGTCCCTGCTCCACCTTCTCATCCCTTTGAAGTCTTTTCTCGGTTCAGAACAGATCTTCTCACTCACCCCGTTCTTACATTTTTGACTTCTGTCAGAAAACGCTTTCAAGACTTCCAAATTACACGTTTCAGTTATAGTGTCTTAATGTACTCCTTCGCCAGCTGTGTGACGCAGAGGAAAAATCTTGAGCCCAGTTCAGGTGCCTTAGTGTGAAAATACTGCTCTTTTTCTGGTTATTTATTAATATCTATGTACAATATATGTGTAATTGATGTTTACTGTGAATTGTTGATGATAAGGCTGGATAAATTTTAGGGTTAATTTGTACAGGAGTGAATGTCACCAACGAGTGTTACTCCAGATGTGTGCAGCTTGAATGCAGCAGTACGGCTGCTCCAACAGGGAGGGGGGAAGAGTGGGGAAGCAGTTTTTTAGCTCCGTATCTTAGCTGGCAGTGTTTGCTGTGGGAGCTCATCCACTCCTCAGCAAAGACTTGAGTCCAGAACTCAGAAGATCTTGCTCTCTTACATCATGTAGGTGACTGAGGCCAAGTTGCATTTAATCTTTTAATGTAAATACCTCCATTTAAAATTTAACACCTTCTCCTTTCTTCAACATTCCTTCTATGTGCAGATTTTAAAAAACGCTGAATAAATTTTCCATATTGGTTATTTTGGGAGTAAAATGAGTAAAATTAAAGGCACTAGACAGATGCAATATTACTCAGTAGCTGAAGTCATAAATTTTGTGCCATGCTCCCGAAAATAGTGCCTCACAGAAATATCTCTGATAAGTACAATGTCCCCATAAGTGTTAAACTGTGGGCACACAACCTATTCCATGGAATAGGCTAAATAGTCCCTATATCTGTATGTTTACATCTGTCACATATTAGTATTTCTATGTATCCTGTGGACATAGCAAAATCACCCCAGGTTCAGTAATTGGTTTCCATAGTAGTTTGATTAGTGCATAACAGAAAATGTATTAAAAAAAGGTATTTTGCAATTATGGAGGTAAGACACCAGCTGTGTTCACCCTTCTGTTTAAAATCTGTTTAGTCTTGGTTACCTCTTATGGACCAATGTAGTGAGGATAGGGAATACCACTGCAGCGTGTAATATTCACACCCCGCCAAGGAGAATGCATTCCCTCAGCCTTCCTGAGGGGAGCTTTGATTTTGGGGCCAGGGGAGAGGGAATCATTGCTGACCTCTCCTGAGTTACAGAGAGGTGGTCAAAGGCTTTTATGAAGAGCAAGTGTGAGCATAGGCAGATGAAAATCAGATTTCTTCTTTCTCACTACCCCTTTCCCTGCCTGCAGAGGTTTACCTGCTCGAGGGTTTTATTTTGCTGAGCGTGTTTCCCTTGGGAGGGCTGTTCCCCTCAACAGGGAGAGTGCTTCTCTGTTTGCCTTCAGACAGGGGATCAGGAAAGCAGCTGTGCACACCCACAGAAAGCCTTTCTGATGTCTGCCTGCCCAGTCCCCCATGCTATAGAGACCGTCCTGCTGCATGCCCCTGAGCTAGACCTCCCTCTTGGTCCTCTTCTGGAGCACTGTGTAGCAGCTTCACCTAGACCTGCAGGTGCCATTGGTAGCCTGTTCTTATTTGGGACAACCCTTCTCATCTGCTTTTGCTGTGACCCATCCAACAGACCCGAAGCATGGTCCAGGGTGTCACAGGATGTGTCTACATTAACATTTCAGTTCAAATCCTTTGAAGTGAATGTCCTGCTTTTCCCCACTGGCTGTTGTTTGGTTTTCACCATGAACAAGTGTTGCAGACCTTAAATGGTTTTCTCTGGAGTGAAAGGAACTTGAAAAGATGTGTCCCAGGTGTTTGCATCTAGTGTACTCCAGCACTAAGAGCTGGCATTCAGTCCCCAGGACCAAGCTTGATTTGGGCTGCAATTAAACCCCCAAATTCCCATGTTATAAATACCAGGTCCTCGACACCAACTGTTTTGCTATTGCACCACATTGTTTGCCCATTGTGCATGTCAACACAGCTATGGTTTAGCAGGTGTAGCTGGTAAGGAAGCTGAGGAGAGGTGTTGTCAATGTGTGTCAGAGAGAAACAGCCTCTTTCTTCATGCTCCTCAAATGAGTAATGGCACAAAACAGAGGTGCTCATTGCACATACCTGTGAACAGTTATAAAATGAACAGTTCTGTGAATGGCATGGTCTATTGCTGAACAGGGGCGGGGCAAGATAAATTAATGAAATTGTGACTTAAACCATACTCTGTCCTGCACCCATCCTGTTTTTATTTGCATCTTTGACAGGATTTCTTTCTTTTTTTTTTTTTATATATCATGTCAGATTTATTGCTCCAGAAAGGAGTTCATTCGTTTTCCTGAAGGGGTAACAAACTACCTGTGTACTAAGTTAGGTGTTGAAGATATGAATTTAGTCCAAAGCATCTCTGAAGGCTAGTTTAAAATTAAAGGGAAGGAATGTAAGTAGCATGCAATAATGCGTGGCTCTCTATCAAGGCAGATACAGTATTGACACTAATAAAATTTTCATTTCTTAGGAAGGGGAAAATAATTTAAGATACAAACACTAAATTAGTCATAAATACGTGCTATATATGAAAATCTGAGCTCAGGGAATTACCTCCATTTTGTCAAGTATTGTACTGTTTTTGGAGATTGTATTGGTTGGGTATATTAAAATGCTATTCTTGCATTGCTAGCTTCCTAATTCGTAGTTACTTTACACATACTGACACAATGATAGTTACCTTGGTTTGTTGCTGAAAGATTGTTGAGTGGTTACGTACATGTTTATCTGGATTTGTAATTTGGTGGATCTAAAAATTGGAGCGTGGGTCCCATCCCCCATTGTAGGGAATCTGAATAATTCCAGGAATAGTTTCATGGAAGTCAGTGGGACTGGTCAGATGAGTGTCCACTGCTTGATACTATTGGTTCATCATCTGGATGAAAACTAGAGGAAATACCCTCAAAGTCTGCTTCAGTTAAACATTAATGAATAAGTACAAATTTCTATTGTGCATTAGTGTACAACATGAATTGTGCAATTTTGCATGCATGTTTGCTTTTTCTACGCGTGCACTGACAATTAGGCTGTCAATACTAGCATGACTGCAAATGTGCACACACTTTACTGTAGAACTGTAAGGCACTGTGTTAGCATAAATGAACATTTTGTTGCTTTTGCCACCACACTTCCCCCTGAATACACTGCTTGCTTTCTGAATCTATGAACACAGCCAGATTCTCTAAAATGTGTACTATTTTGCAGCAATAGAAAATAAGCTTAATACTTAACCACACTGAGGATGTGTCGGCCTTGAGGGGATGAGGTATTATAAACACTATCACCACAGACAGTTGAAAGAAACAGTGTGGGAGTCACAATTATGGGTTCAAGAACCTATTTTGCCTTTTTCTCCCACACATGCTCATGTCTTGTCATATTGTCTTTCAATGTTTGCAAATTTCAAGTGTTTCTCAGAATGTCCTTCTGCTAAGGAGATTAATATAAATATTAACAGCAACCCAGAATCTGTTACCTGCATTTGTTCAAGGCTCCTCCACAAAGCAGTACTGCAATAATGTTTACACTGCAGAGAAGAGCAGCCCAAGTTAAGGTATAGATTTACATGCTGACCAACATGTGGGAGTTAAGGCCGTGAAGGAGGCATTACTTGAAAGAATGCAGTATACTGCCTGTGAACCCAGAGTACCCTTTTGAATCAAAGTAACTTAATTTAAATACGTTTAAATTTAGATTGGTTTCATTCATGAGAATGGGATAAGTGCTGGATAGATTGTCTCTATTATAACTGAACACAAAATTTTCCCCTTTATGGATGCCCTGTTTCTTTCATGTGTTACTGCCTTCTTCAGGAAATGCTGTAATTAGTACGTTGCAAGCCTTTAAGATGTTAAAAGTGTTCAGTATTTCTCCTTTGGACTTAAACTATGTGTGTTTTGAGTAGTTCAAATAAGGGGATTTCAGAATTTTTACATGAGCAAAGTAACGTTATTTTTCCTAGGCTATGTGGTTTCAGTTCACAGGGTTAAAGTCTTATGTAGTTCTAATTAAAACAGAAATACCTTCTTGTGGCCCTGTCAAAATTAAAACAAGACACCTTCTTATGGAAAATGTTTGACATCCTTAATCACAATCAATAATAATTGTTGCAATCAGTAATTAAAAGACAATTTTCCTGCATTCCAGTGCCTCAAGCATCTAACTTCTCTTTCGAGCAATAAAATTAAGAGGCAATACAGGGTTGCATTTTCTCATGCCTTAGCTCCAAATGAGCCATTAGCATTCAGCAGCAGGTAATTTGGCCCTGTGAGTTGCGGTTTGCTTAGAGTGTGTTTGCCAATTAAGCAAAATGAGCCTCAGAGTTGTCAACAGTGCACTGGTAATGTAGCAAGTGTTTTCAGTGAGGTCATCAGCTCTTCTAGGAAATAATAGGTGTCTGAAGAACATAGTCTGACAAATCTGTGCTTGGCGGGATCACGTGCAAAGGAATAAGTCAGAAATTGGAAGTTGGGTGATGAATCAGAAGTAAACCTCGTCAGCTTTATATGAAATACTCTCATCACAAGCTCCAGTCAGCCTAATGTCTGCAGTCAACACAAGCCTGCAATATATGCCTAAGAGAATAAGAGCCAGTACTTGCTCAGACTTGTAGTCTCATCGCTAATCTGTGTCAGTAATGCTTGAGGATCAGAGTACAAGTTAATGAAGAGGCATCATAGTCAAGAGTAGTTGTCATCCTTTGGAAGTCATACAAAACCAGTGACCATGTCTGTACGGCCAGTTAAATGTTTTATCCTCATCTTTTAAATATTCAGACAGTACCTCTAAGAGGAGATCCCTTCGTGTTTTCCTCTTTGTTTGTCTCTCCCCATCTCTGTCTTTCTCCATTTTTTTACTGGCTTAAGGAACTGGAAGCAAGACAACTCAGCAGCTCTTGTAGAGGTAGAAGAATGAGGAATAGCAGCTGCTAATTTGATTGAAATGGGAACGTGGCCAGAGATCTGAGGAAATAATTACAGCAATTGTTCTGAGAGGCCTTACACCGTCCTCTTCACACTGCAGAAAAAGCCGTGCATGGGGCTGTTGAAACTATGCTGAACTTGAGTTAATGTAACCAGTTGAGGAGGGATGTCTGAAATGTTTCACTTAAATCACCAGCATTATTTTTAAAAGAAGAGAGGAAACTGGAGGATATAGCTAGCTTAGTAATTATTCTTTTTTTTTTTTTTTTGAGTGCTATGACATTATTTTGGAATATATAGTAATCAGAAATTAATAAAAAAAGAGTTGTCAGGTCATTGTACCATTTTAAAGATCTTAAAATAATTTTGTACAGCTTCAGAAGAAGACACAAGAGACAGAAAGGTGGAAATTTATTTACAGTCCTGAATCTTGTAACATTTCAGATAAAGTGCATTTTGCTTCACTTCAGCTCTGAGTTAAGCTCCCTCCTAGTCCATAGCAAAAGAGAGTTGCCAGATCATCCAGTGGCTCATAGACTGGTTTGATGTTACAAAAGTGTGCTGCCCTCTTTGGCTGGCCACAAACAGTAGGAGAATTGATAAATCTTCAACGTGAGAACCACTGAGATGCTTTTCATCCAGACCATTAACTTCCTCACTCTGTGTCACAGCCTGGCAGCAGAAACCACTGTGATACCCGTGTGGCTGCAGGGATGGTGAGCTGCTGCATGGAGGGAGGAACAAAGGGCGGTGAGGGGAAAGCGTCTATCTGTCTAATGCAGCTACTACTCACTTCCTCATGTCAGATCGTATCTTCAACGTATGTTTTTGGAGGAATCAACACTAGGAGATATCTGTATCCTGGTATTTCCAGGGAGCCTGAATAACATTAGACAATATGACTAACCTTAAGATAGATGAAAGCTAACTGAAGTGAATACTACCCTTTCTGCTAAATCTTTTTTTGACAGAAAATTGCATTTTTGATTAAAAGTCTTGGGGTTGTTTTTTCGTTTTGGTTTTGTTTCTTTTTGCAAAAAATGCTGACCTTCCATGATAGGTTTTGGGTTTCCATCAAAAATAAAAGTTTCTGAAACCTTCTCAAGGAAAGCTGCAGTATTTTCACTTGGCCGCTCTGCCATATCATCTCATGGAATTTATAGAGCAGTTTATTTGTGGTCTCATCCTCTAGTCAATACATGTTCCTCTGATCTCCTGTTCTCAGTTTTCAGAAACATAGTCCATCAGAAGGTATTGTGGGACTGGGGAATCTGGCGTATAAAGGAGAATGGAAATGAGAAATATGGGAGTGACACTGACGAGCAGAAACATTTCCTTGGGGGAGGGCAGTGACCAACTTCTGGCTAGCCACAGTCATGCCACATGGGTCTAAATTGTGCCCTGGACAGTGAGTTTATGAAAAAAGGTTAAAGGACAGAGATCTCCTCCATCACAAAATATGGATGACAAGAGAAAGCTTTAGATCCACGTCCCCAAAGCAATGACTAGAGAAACAGAGTAAGCTAGCAGCAAACTGCTATTCCTGGGAAAGAGAAGGCAGACAGGACCCATTCCTTTGCTGGGATACTCCCTGTTTGATTAAAGCCCTGTCTGAACACTATCAAGATACTGTCATTGTAATTAAAATGAAATTAAATTTAAAATGTTTCATCTGGACCAGGTTTTGGGTTCGTTTGACTGATGTGAGAGACTGCATTATAATCTTTGAATGTTTTCTCCATTGGGGTAAACCAAGCCCAGCTCGCTGTGTCCCAATGGGCTGCCAAGAGGAAATGCCCCACATCGTATTTAAGTACTAATAGCGGTATACTTAGAAAATCTTTAGCCTTTCCACCATGAATGCCTTCATTTACAAAGAGAAATATGTTTACATTTGGATAGCTATGGCACCAGTGTGGAAAGATTGGAGAAGGAAAGAGAACTCTCAATTTTAATTTAAGTAAAATTAAACCTGACATCAAGAACCGTAAGCCCTTTAAAAGTATTTTATTAAGCCTTAGTATCTTGTATTTTTATAGCAGTTTCAGAATAAACTGTGTTTCTTGTAGCCACCCTTTGATATCCATGAATATTTTTTATCTGTTTTGAATGGAAACAAACTAGAAGATATTGCTGTGTTCTCTATGACAACAGACTGAAAGTGACTGTTGCAGTCTTGGGAGATCAAGATTTCAAGGATTCCAAACAGAATTAGATCAAGAAAAATTTTTCAGTATTGAAACTTAACAGAATAAAAAGATATAGCTAAATTAAAAAACATGGACAGGCAAAACCTTCTGTGGTATCAGACTATTTTTTGGGCTTGGGTAGGGAGCAGCACACTGCTACAGACATGGTACTTTGATATTTTGGCAGTTACCTGAAAAACTGCTAAAGTGAAATCTTTCTTTACAAGTTCTGCTTGAACAATTGACAATTTACTGTGAATACATCATCTTAACTATTTCTATCAAAAGTTAGTATATACTTGCAAAGGCCCCATGTAAGATTAGTGTCCAGTCTCATTCTTTGGACTTATTATGGAGAATACCAATAGTTAAATCAAGTGTGGAAATCCTGTTAAATGGAGGCATACCTCTCTAAACAGAGAGCCCCATAAAAAACTTTTCTATGGTATCTTTTTAGGGTTCATTTCACTGCCTAGCCAAAGGCATCTGGTGTTGTTTGAGATGCTCTCGGGTCTTCTCCAGGCCACCAGCTGTGGCTTCTGGAGGATGCAGGTCTCCTGCTGATAGTCTGTCATCTGCCAGCCCTGTGCAGATGTCTCAGATATTCTAGTATGTCTCCAATGGCAATGCGTGCTAATGTTTAGGCAACAGAATTGAGCCCTTAGTTACTATGCATTTGGCGTAACTACAAGTGGTTGCGATTTTCTACTGTTCATGTTTTCTGCCCTTTTTATATGACTAGCAATAAATATGGTTCAGTGTTTAAGTTAATGTCACACCTGATAGTAAAATAATGTACACACAGGTTTACAGTGTTTCAGATCTGACAGTGGCTCTAGGTCACACATGTCATCTTGTGAAACTGGAATAGCACTAGCAGAAGTGTGGTGGTGTTTATTCCTACAGTGCTTGGCCAGCATGATGACCACGAAGATTTCCTCATTTGCTGCCAATCTCCTGTGGCTCACTTGTACAGATTATTGCTGATGTGATTAGGTGTAAGATATTTTTATCGTCTGCATTCATATACCCCTATTTCAGAGAGCGGCATGCAAGTAAACTACATGCTTTTCTTAATGTGCCTGAACATGACTTAACTATGTCATTCTTTAAAAAGTAAAGAAGGAAAAGTGGAGAACAAAGATAGCAGGCTGTTCTGGCAGTGTATGTTTATTAGGGAGAAAGAATTTTCAAATAAATAGCATTTGAAGTACAGACTGATAACCCCTCTAAATACAAACTGTTAGTTCCAGGAGCTGGCAGTTAAAAGCAGAGGAGTTGGTCCTTATTGTCCCACCTGGGTGTCTAACAGTCTTTAGATGTGTTTGAGTCCCGGTGGTGAGGGCGATCCTTGGGAAACTGAAGCACTACCTATTGCTGGCGGTGACCTTTGTGGTGAGCCCCTGGCTGTTCCTCACTGACACCTGTGGGTTTTCAACGGCACAATTTACTCTTTTAACAAAGAAGACCAATGTAAATGTGTTGAGGATCTTAGATAAAAGAGAAAGCAAGTAGAGTTAAGCTCGTTAAGTATCTCTAAAAAACACTTTCAGATTATGCCAGTCATTCTACTGCAGCCAAGCAAGCCAGGAAAACTAAAGCAACATTTCTTGAAAAGTGTAGAGGGAAATAAGAAATGTTGTTATTATGGATTTGTTTCGCTTTGTTTTGTTCCTGTTTGGAAATGTGTTGGGGGAAAAACATCATCAGGACTCCTACGCCAGCACCTTGACATACAGAGCCCTGAGTTCTTTTGCAGGGTTTTATTTTCTTCCTGTGCATGTGTGGCTGCCATCCACGCTAATCAAACTCAATCAGCAGGAGTCAACTGCTTTGTATTAACTATTGTTCTCCTGACTGCAGTATTTTATAATAGATTTTTAAGATCTACACTGACTCATACAATGCATATCTAATCAAAAGTAAATTAAACTGCATACACTGACTTGATATCAATGACAGAATAGCATTTACGACAGCAGAATAGTGGCGCTCTTTATTACATAAGATTAAAAAAAAAAAAAGTCCAGTGTTTTCTTTGTTTTCTCGGTATATATTATTGTGTGTCCTTAGACTGAACTTTTAATTTTTAATTACTGTTTTTATTCAAGGTGATTTAATATATAGCAGATACATGTTTTTTAATCTGAGCCCTTAAAATTTTCTGTTTCATAGACTTAAGTGGAATAGGGGTTCATACATATTCATAGTTCAATGAATTATGCTAATAGCAGTTCTTTGTATTTTTAGGGAGTCTTTATCAATTTTCGCAAGCATTTTAAACCTATTATATAGCACTTATGTTTATAAAATTGCTATAAGTAGTTGTCTATCTGGTCATCATTAATACAGCTATTTTTTCTCTTCTCTTTTGGTACTTTAATTGAAAATGTGTGTCAGCATTTTTTTCAGGCAGTTATAGTTTAACTATAAATATGAGTAATAAACTAGTGTCTACAGAAATGACAGCAGTGTAGTAAATAAAGAGCCAAGGTAGGTGCAACTGGCTGATATGGATGCTGGTCAGTGTAGATATCTGCATGAGCTATAAAACCTGCTCAAGAAGCCAGTTAATTCTCCTTGACACAGCACGGCAAGTTCATATACTGAGTTACTGAACTTCAAGGTAGCATCTGTCCACTGCAGTCACTGTGGCTTCAGACCAAGGTGTCAGGCAAACAGGGGTGTATTATAGTATTTAACAAGTGCTTTCTGTGTGTAACAGACCCAGAATGGCCCCATCCCAAAGAAACATGTCCTACGGCGTTCCAGGAGGCTTCAGCTCTTAACTCACGACAGAACTTTCCCTTCCAAAGGGGCTGAAGCACGTTTTGTTTTTACAAAAGAAGTAGCTCTTCAGTCCCTAGTTGCAATCCCTGCGAGGGTTTGCACATGCATTCAGATACTGTCCCCCTAGATGCACTGTTCCCTAATCCCAGCGCCTGTGGAGAGACACATCTTCCTGTCTTTACTCAAGAAGTGATCGTTTTTGTTCTAGATGGCTCTTGCCAAACATAAACCAATAATCTTTTCATTGACTCCACTGGGAGTCCTGAGGGTGTAACTCCTATTCTTTTGATCTTCCAAAAGATTCTCCTCATCTGTTAATATGTAATGCTTGTGCAGTGTTTTTCAGGTATTGCCTGACCATTAATCCTCACAGCAGCCCCAGGAAGTAGGTAACGTTATCCCCATTATTTATATTTGAGAAGGTCTACCTTCAAACTTGTTGCAGCATCATACTAGTAAAGGTTAGAGCGAAGGGTCCCAGATTCCCAATCCCGCCTCCTCTCTTCCAGAAGCCCCTGCTGTCTGCTGTGCCTTAGCGAAGGTTTCTGCTTAGGATGTGCATGTTTGATGGCATCAGAACAGTGAAAGGTAGGAGGGCTGCAGATGGAAATACTGTTGCCTGTATTTCCTGTGGTTTTCTCGTGGGTTTTTCATTCATGGTTGTAGGAGAAGACCATTATCCCACTCATCATAATAAGAAATGACTCATAACTTAATAGTCTGGACAACTTGGATAGTTCCCTTGAGTCAGCATTTGTGCTAAGTTAGCTCGTTTGTTTCTGGATTTTTACCTCTTTTGGATTCTCTTTTTTCTTTTGAAATTACTCAGAAAAGAAAGAGCTAGAAAGCCTGTCATGATGTCAAGAAGACAATTAGGAGGTACAAAATTAATCTAGATTGTAATAAGACTTCAGTACTTTTATTATTAAATTGTATAGGAGTTTAAATGAGAAGGAAAATAACTAACGTGCAATAGCCATTAAAGAAAGCAAATCATTAGTAGATATTAGTATATGCTTTATATTAATAAATCTAAAGCAAATAATTTTCTGAAGGAAATAGCAATATATTATTTTAACTAAATCTCCACAGGAAGGTGTCTTACTTGTTCCTTCAGTGGGTAACAGTTTGTATTGCTTATCTTCAGTTCAGCTACACTAGTGAAAGTAGTGGAATTGCTTCCATGAATTTACCAGCCGAAAACTAAAAGACATGACAAGACTCTGTTACTGAATTGCTTATATTGTGGTATAGTGACTTTAGAAAAAATACAAAGCATAAAGTAGCTTTAAAATCCTTGTTGTGTCTTAGCATGATTTTTCTAAAACAAGCAGTAATTCTTGAGGTGGAGAGATGTGAATGTATATCAGTGGCATATCATCACTTCTCTGGCAAACTGTTTCTCAAGATCATAAAAAAGAAAACAAACCCCAAAATATTAATTAAAATGTTTTACTAACTGACTACTTTCTTTTCTACATGTGGGAAATCCCATTGGCTTTTCTGCCAAGTTACCTCTGCACCCTCTAATTGTGCCAGTTGTTGGTTATCCTATTAGACCCAAACATGCATTCCTTAAGAGCTCCTAGATCCTCAAAATTTATAGCAGATTTGCATACATTACAGCATGATTGGACCAAAATGTGTATTTGACCATGCAGATATGGCCTTTATTTTCCTGTGATTTGGTCCCCAGATGCCACTGCAATGAATTCACAATTCTGCACTAATCAATAATAGCAATACAAAAATATTTTCAATACGCTTTAATGTTGTGCTGCATATACCATTGAACAGGAAATACTTAGACCAATTTAGTGGAAAAGATTTAATTTATGTTGCCATTTTAAAATATTATCTAAGTGTTACTGTATTAGAACACCAAGAACATTCTATCACTATTAGTTCAGCGATTTTAATGTACATTCAGCTAATACGTATCTCATCTTTAAAGAAACAGCAGTGCCTTCTTCACTTTTTCAAAAATCCAATTTAAAGAAAAAAAATTATCTTGTGCTTCTTTGGTTTTTATGCTCTGTGTTGTGATAGGCTTTAGAATAAACAACAGCACTTTCTCCTTGCTTGATAAAAGCTTGTTTAAGGAGATTATTCTGAATGCCATACACCTGGAGAAGAAAAGCTTTTTCATTCCATCTTGAGAGAGACATTAAATTGCTATTGGTTGTCTCCTGTGTTTTCATGTCATGCTTAATGATTATTTATTAATACATTTACACACATATGCATGCATATTTATTGCACCTTTTTAGGCCTTATTAGCTCTGTTTAAGCAACTCAAATATCTCAGAGTAATTTTGAAAACAAATAAAAAGAGAATATTCATGCTGATATAAGTGAGATTTGATAATGAAGAAGCTTTTGCATCTCTATCAAGAAATTTAAATGATAGTTTTACATGCCTATCAAATATTCTAGACTAACACTCAGAGCAGGTAAAATGAATGTATTTCTTTGAGAAAAGTATCTGGGCTGTACAGTCATTTTTTAAAATGCACAGTTTTAGAAACAACAGAATTTTAGAAACACAATAATCCCTAACTGTGAAGTAAACATTAATGAGGTTCAGCTATGCAACGCAGAGCAGTCTGAAAGATCTCCTTCCAAGGCGGAGAAATCCATACTGTATAGAGGTACCTCTTTTCCTATATTCCCACTTGTAAAATTCTGCCCTTAAGTTGCAAATTCATCTTCTGCCAGTAAGCTAGAAATGGAAACACAGTTGCCTGAGAGTGAATAAATTTTATTTGGATGCAGTTTTATTTCTCTAGTACATTTTTAAGCTTTTTATTTTTATAGACCGAGGGAGTGAGGAGGAGACTAAGACTAGAATTTCTCAAAACAGAGTGTTTCCTTCAGATGTGTGTTGGCTGTGAGAGCCTTGCATAAAGAAATCATTCACACATGCCCTGGTAAGCTGGAGTTCATTGAAGTGACACTGTGCTGCCCATAGCAGTTCTAGCCCACAGGCAAAACATTCTTCTGGCAAAATGCTATCAAATTCCCACTGACTGTTCACTTAACGAGCAATTCATAAGTAAGTGCCTTGTTTTTTAAAAAGGAGACGAGCTGTATGTTCCTGGCACTCTGAGATGCCCAGCCCTGGATAGCAGAATGTATTTCCTCTCACAATAGGAAGTCAAGGGCAGGTTATTTTCATTTAGGATTTTTTTAATATGTTTTTTAATAACAAAATATGCTATGGTATGAATGCTCTGCGTCCAAAGATCACACTGCATCAAATATAAGCTATCCTTCATGGGTATGACATCTGAGAGACAGAGAAGAGTTTTACTGAAAAAACTATGATATGTAAAGAGTAACAAATTCTGTCTGTGCGGTTCACATACGTTACCAAAGGTTAGTCTTATTTCTGATTTTATGTCTTTTTAGTTTTAATTATGGTATTTTTGTCTTCAAGTGTTGGATTCTCTTTAAGTGAATACTAAAGTAGTTACAATGATGCTATGCCTTACAGTTTTGTATATGCGACACAATAGATTCCCAGTGTATATTTAGGGGTGGAAACCTATCGACTGGACAAGTGTTAGGTTATCATTCTACATTAATATTATAAAATCAGGTGGATGATTTTGATTTGACTTTATTTTATTAGATCTATTTTAGCACCTCCTGTGTAGCTTTATATCTTCTTTAGCCCTTGCTATATACTGAGATACTTAGGATAAAGTAACTTCTAGGATGCATTGGTTTGCAGTGATCTCCTATTCACATCATCCCTCATTGAATAAGTAAATACTTACATGTAGTTGCATTGGTATACCGCCATTGAAATATATGGGTCTGTAGTATTATAAATGGAAGAGGAAGTTGGTGCAAGTTCTGGGGTTCTTTTTTTTTAATTCACTGTTTGATTGCCATAAGTTATTCTTGATTTGTCCTTGAACAATGATGAAAAAAACCTGTGTCACACATCTGTGGCAAGTTCTGAAAGCTAGACTACTTTTTCAGGTGAGTCCAACTTTACAAACCATGCGAGAGTTTTTGAAGTCACTGAAATTTTGTACTTTGTAATTCATAAGATAATTTGATGAGGGATTGTGATAGGGCCACGAAATGAATAGCATGTGAATTAAAAGCTGGTATTTCCACAGGTAATTTTTTCATCATGTCAATGCAATATTACATAGAGTGTGAATTTCCTATCAGTTCTCCTAGTCCAGGGACTCTCACCTTCCCTGCGCCAGTTTCACTGATTGACTACGTTCTCACCTGTCATCTTCTCCAGCTTTCTCCTTATCTCTCATCACCGTTGCCCTGTGCCATTTTATTATCGTTATCCTTCCTCTGTGCTTCATTAACTCCCCCTCTCCTCAGCACACTCTCTTCCAAATTCCCAATTTAGCCTCAGCTCAACCTCTGCTTTCTCTGTTCTTTGTCGTCTACCTTTTAATTTAGAAACCTCATGGGGTTTTTTTTAGGATTTTTTTTTGTTGTTTTATAAAAAGTAAAATAAATGTAAAAAAAGGTATTTGTTAGTATTTAAAGCATGTACTCTCTAAATGCTATGGTAGATACCAGTTAGGAGCCCCACTGTATTTGTAAATCATACTGCTAGGTGCAGCCTGGCACTGAGGTGACACGTTGCCAGCCTGGTGCTCATGGGTCCCACTGCCACTGTCTGTAAAGCTCTGGCCTAACCCATTTCCACAGTCAGATCTACTTCCCATCCACGTTCCCTGTTTACGAGGATGCATGAGAGCTGGGCTGGTGTCTGAAACTCCCGCGAGGATGACTGCCCAGGCATGCTCAGCATCTTTATCCCAGGACACGAGCCCTCGCTCCTGTTGGCCGCAGGAGCGGGCGCTGGCAGGATCGAGTGTTGTACAGCTGTCCAGCAGCGGATATCCGAAGCGCCACTGCCTGGTAGTGCAGCATGAGCCCTCTCCTCTGAGCAGCGGGCTTGCCTCCTGGCAATAGAGGAAGAGGTTCAGGTTGCAGGACTGGCAACCTGCAGCGCGCTTTTAACTTTGCAGTGTTGTCACTAAGGGGACAGTTGGTCCCAGGGAGGCAGGGACAAATGCCACGCTGAACTCCTCGGAGTTCACAGGCAATGTTCTTCATAGCTCTGGGGGCCAGAGGTGGGCTGGGGATAAAAGCTGTGGTGCCAAATTTTCTTCTCCCACTCCATTTGCTTGCTGCGTCTGCTCCGCTTGATTCCACTCTGTTGGAATCAAATTTCCTTTGTCGCCATCTAATGCTGCATATTTCAAAAGAGCAAAACCAGATACTGTTTTTCTGATGTAACTCCCTTTGCAGAAGGGAGTCAGGCTGGTTGAGTTCTGAATGTTGCAGAATTGCCATTGAAAGTTCCTATAGTTGCCAGAGCTATTAAATCTTAATAAATTTTACGCTATCCAAGTTCCTGAGAGTCACCAATGTGCTTTTACAGACCACAGAAACAGGTGGTTTTGTTGGTTCAATGCATCCTTTTGCTTTCTCTGTAAGTTTTATCTTCATTACTCTATGAGGCTTACAAATACACTATTACTTTGCAGTAAGCAACTTTTTCTTGGGAGGAACTGATTTAAGTGTGCTTAGCCAACCACTGGAATTGTCAGTGTGGATCTATGAGAAATAAATAAGTTAATCGTCATTATCTTTAGCATATTACAGTTTATTTGCTTACTCATTTTCTCCTTGAAATGGAAAACCCTTATGAGCAATACAAACAATCTCAAAGAGACATCTGATACTCGTATAAATAGCTATGCTCGTTGCTTTTTTACCAACTCATATCTCTGATGATGTGAATCTACTAACCCCTGTAGCTGGAAATTAATCATGAAAGCATATTGAGTGCCACAAAGCTAGGATCAACACCACAGTGAATGAACTTGCCCTCTTCCATTGTCTAAGTGGTAATTCATCATTATTCATCTCACAAGAAATGGTGTCTTGTCTTACAACTTAGAAAAAAAATGATTACGTAGTAATGCCAAAGTATTCCATGAAGTGATATAATTAATGCTATTCTCACTAGATCTGCTGATGGAAGTAAAGTCTTATTCAATTTCCCTGTGGAGACACAGTGAACCAATATCTTTGGCAATAATTTTTAAGCAGGAAGCTTTCTGCTTATCTCAGCTGTATTGTATAGCCATTTCAGAATGCACATTAAATAGTTGGAAAGAGGTTATAATGTGGGTGGATTTTCCCTAAGTCACTGAGGCTTTTCACTGAATACAGGTTGTGGTGGAGCTCTTTCTACCATCTGAGATCATTTAGACTTCTTCAACTTTATTATTGTTTAGTATCACTAATGTCAGATAATATGACACTTCCTTAATTGAGTGCAAGTAGTTCTGTGTTCCTCATGTCTTTTATTGTTTTTGGCCAGCCACCTGCCACAGACAGTTGTTATATCTACTGCAAATATCAGCTCAGATAGCTGACAAGACCCACAGCATTTCATTGAATTATTATTGCAAGTTAGCTTCTTGATTCCTTTAACTGGCTTTTTTTTTTTTCTATGGGAAATCATAAAGAAACATTGAACAACTCTTCTTCTCTTTTGTATGTCTTTACTTTAAACATGTACCACAAGAGAAAGCAGTAAGGCAGAAAACTTTTTCATGTTTGGAAATTAGCCACAGAATGCAGTATAAGCACCTTGCCATTGAGTAAGCCTTACAGTTTGTGTTGCCTGCTATTGGAGCAGTTAATGTGCTGAAAATGGTTGGTGGCAAAAGTGAGCAGGGGCACAGGGCAGCCTTTCTCCCCACCACTGCATGCTGGGCTCCCATGCAGTAAACGGTCTTGGCTCAGTGTCCTGCTCGGTGGCTTCTGCCTCCATGCCTTGCTGATTTTGATTTCTCCAGACTGTTGACTAATCTTATAAAATAAACCTAAAAGACGAGTTCCTCTTTCTCAGTTTTTTATTTGCTTTATTGGGAGTCAAAATGTAGATGAAGCTGTCACAGATGGCATTCTGAAACAAAACGCTTAACTTTTCTTACAAGCAAAAATAAGAAGTCACTTCCAATCTGCTATATACTGAGAAGAAATCAAGCAGACCTACTTGCAGGGTGAAAACACAGTATATGTCTGGCGAACTTTTGGAAATAGTAGAATCAATCAACTTCTGGATAGACTTTCACCATAATTTGCAAAAACATGGTTATTTGCAAGCAAACTTCGCGGTGTAAAGCAGTGTACGGTGTTCTAGCACGTAGTGATACCGTTTTTATTTGTACCTCTTCTAAACCTTCCCTTCTCTATAACACAAGGTCTGTAACTGAGTCTTTTAAGGCTCAGTCCTATATATTATAAGCAGCTGGAAAATTTCACACACCCACTGAAGGTTCCAATGAACACAAAATACCACAGAACAGATGCCAATAAGAGGTATTTTTAGCGGCTCATGTCACAGTTGCTGTTTGCCTCTCCCGTGACAGCTAATGAGCTTTCAATGGCTGGGAGAAACAGTGCATCCTGCAGTAGAAGCCTGAGAATGCCTCTCCCTTCTTCAACACAGGCAGTAAACGTTTGCTTGGGGTCTATCTGAAGCTTTATAACAAACCATTACAGCATATTCTTCACTGGTTAAATGGATTACACCGCAGACCTCCGTTTCATACATTTATTTCCATAAGAATCTGGCATGACAGTTTATTGTTTGTTTGCTCTGTAATATGGGCTGCTAGAGGTAATGTTATTGTAAACAGAGCTTGACTGAGTGAACATTTGTTACTAGTAGTTAATATCGTTTTCTTACATTTTCTTGGCTTTGGACGTGGAGTAGTTAAAATGTAAGGAAACCCATTCTGTACATTTTCAGCTGAAGTTGAAGCTGTTTATCATTACATAATGGAAAAAATTCTAAGTATGCCATCAACTGAGTGAAAGAAAATCATCCTTATGTTGGGGTTTCTTGTTCTTTCTCCCTTACTTTGCACCATTATATTACACAGAATGTAGCATGTTCCATTCCCAGGAGAAAGCCAGATTGATACTGAATGTGTAACCAGCTGGGTGTTTACCCTTCATTATTCATACTGACAAGGCATGAGAGGAAGAAACAGAAAAAGAAGAAAAAACGAGTTGTTGGAATAATTGTTCCTTTTTGTGTCAAAAAATGCCGATTTGAAAATTCAGTTCAAGTGACTTAGGAGGAAAGCTCCTGTGTACACTCTCAACGTACCTGCTGTTTTTATGGTATATGTTCGCAGAAATTATTGACTGACATATTGACGTGTGTGGCAATTAGCCCTTTTTCTTTAGAAATGGGTTTATTATTCTTGTGCTTCCTGAAGAACAGACACTGAGTGTGCAATTACAGAAAGCGCTGGATGGACCTTCTTTCACTAGTCTAGAGTGAAAGTTGTTTTACAGTTGTTAGCCAAGTGTAAAAACCAGTGTAAACCCAGAGAACGTTATTTCACGAGATTTCAGAAGACGAGTGGAAATGAATCGGAGCAGAACTGAATCTCAAATGATCAGATCATAACACCTTTTATATACACATATGCAGGAGGTGCCTGTGGGATTAGAAGCAGGCGTCCTGGAGAGGGGCTGCCCAGCATCTGACATGGGATTTTGAACATGCTATTTATTCTTTCTCAGATGGCATAGAAACAATATGTATTTCTTGAGAAGCACTCTTTAGTACAAGAAATACGTAAATTTATAGTAAACAGCTTCTATCCTCTTCAAGCTAACGTTCAAATTATCAGTGAGAAACATGTAAATGGGACTGTTTGCTCTCGGTTTATAGTCAGGAAATTGAAGCGGAGTGGCTAGGGGATTCCCCTGCTACAAATACATTTCTGCATACTGTTCAGTCTGAGACTTGTTACTTTAAGCATGACTGCAAAATGTTACTTATTCATATTCAGAAACTTTCTTTTTGTGTGTATTTTTTATTTCTGCTTTCCTCGTCTTTTCTTTGCAATCTTCAGAAATCTAGTTTCTCAGTTTTCTGTTGATTTCAAAGGTCATAGGCACATCTGCACTGCATTTTGAACTGATTTGGCCGTGAACAGTTCTCTTAAGGCCAGTTTTCCTGGCTGCTAGCAAACAGGAGAGCCTAGATGGTCCTGAATACCTATGTCAAGCTTCATCTACAGAAGTGAACTAAATCAGCCAGGGCAGAGGCCAAACATTGTTTCTGGTTCATCCACATAATTAAATGTATAAATGTTTTTATGGTTCATGGGGTGTTTCTGCCAAGGCCGACTGGATTTCTTGCAGACATGTAGACATGAACCCCATACAATGCAGGCTTTGGCTAAAGATGTGGGTTGGTCAGGGGTAAGAAGTGGAGGAGGAGGTTGGGATCCCACTGTGGGTCCTTCTGGTTGAGTGGTAGGAAAGTGGGAGACATCAGGGTCGTACAGTTGAGGTCCAGCTTTTGGTCCAGGCATTTGCAGGTTTGCATTTTTGTACCTGCTACGGTGGTTCACCAGGATGACCTCACAGAGGCAGAGGCCTGATTTTGGATGTGACACTCCATTACTGTCTGACCATGGCTCATCATATAACTAGGGACGTGAACACCTCATGAGACATGCTTGTAAGAGAAGTGGAAAATGGCAACTTTAGTCCCTTAGCTCTCCCTGGACAATGTGTCACTAGTAGCTAGAAGCATCATGATCATCTCCCTGCTCAGAGTTTTGAATATGTAGCCAAAACTGACCTTTTGCTTTCTTTTGCGCCCGAAAAGATTTCAGTTTGTTGTTGACTGTTACATGAAATTGTCTTTTGGTCATTGCTGTGGAACAGCAGCATGTGATGTCTGCAGTTATTTCCCACTTTGTCCAAGACTGTGTGCCATCAGTGACAATCAACTCTCTTCTTTTTTGTCTGTTTCCTAATCTCTCTAATGTTCTTTATGCTTTCATTCTTCTTTGTTATTCTGTTGCCTTTTAAAAAGTTTTCTATTCTTTACCATCTGTGATATTCAGGAGTTTGGCTCTTTTTTCCATATCATTTATAATGCTCTAAGATGAGGTCTCAATTCTTACTGCAAATTACCAGTGAAATATGCCAAAGTAGTGGCGCTCTTGCTATAGATGAGAATAAAATTTCAGTAATGTTTTAAAAAAATGTTTTCTATGTGTTCATTATCACTGCCAATATCTTCTTGTTTAGTGGCAGGGATATTTAATATTATGAATGTTATGAATGGAGAACTACTGCATAAACTGGCATACCTTGAGATTTTTAGTAAACCCTGGAAATTACTTTTCTGTCTACAGCAGCCTATTCTGTTGGCCTTCTGTCAGGATCTTGAATTTTTCACAGTTCTTCAGCTGCCAAATGTTGGCTATGAAGTGATTAGTTTTCTGAGAAATCCACTCTTGGCCTCTATAATGAAGATAAATTCACTGGATTTCCATATCTCTGAAGAGTAACTTTTAAATAAAGGATACAGATTCTGGTGAATTCTGCTTGCATCCAATTTTAATGACTAATTTAATCATTCAGTAGCATTTCTATTTACCAAAAACAAATGTAAACCTTATAAAGAGAGCCACAGATCAAAAGGAAAAAAGGAAACAATAAGTTAATTATTGTTCCTACTGTCAAAATTGCTTTCCTTTGAATAAAAGCAGTCATGTCAAGTAGCAGATACAGCAAACATTGACTGTCGTATCATACATAGTTAATTCTTCTTTTTAAAGGGTAAAATTGTTAATTTTTGCTAACTATTGGCAAATGTGAGTGTTTTATGAAAAGAACTTTGGCACTATCAATTGCCTCATTGATTGTTTTCATTTCTAACAGCCTTTGTCAAACCGCTTTTCACATTCTACGGCTCTGAACATCTTCAGCTGGCTTAGCTTGTGAAATCATCTGTTTTAGCACTAGAACATAACTAAGACAATGACGGAGAATTCTGCAGAAACTCCAGTGATCTTTCTCCATTCCCAGAAATTGAGATTTCAATTTAAAAAAATATTTTCCTTTTTTTTTAAAGACATCCAACCAAAACAGCAGAACATATCCATGTGTTAATAAGTGTGATACTAAATGACTGCGTACCTCCAGCATCACATTTTGACCAACATTTTACAAAAGTTGAACCAAAACAGCAGGACTAGTCCAAGCTCATTTTCATAACCAACCTCTGTGAAGAGAATATCACCATTGTTTTTATGTTAGCTTTATTTACAATTTCCATCTAAATAAGGGTTTTGAAATGCAGAGAATGCGATTAAATATAGCAGGGCTTCACAATTTTAGCGCTTTTCTTTCTTCCGCAGCAGCTGGCTGTCTTCTCTTTATATTCCTGGGCAAATGTGAGCAGAAATTGTTGCATGTAAAGATTTTTAGGTTTTATAAGGTGTTTTTTTTTTAGTCTGCACAATCAAGGTTTAGTGTCTACTTATGCTTCTATGAAGTGAGCCTGAAATTTATCTTCTGTACTAGCAGTAAACTTAAATGGGAAGAGGATTAACTATTTGTGTATTGTAAAAGTGGTGCCTTAGAGGCATCGTTCTTTAAAAATAAGGAACAGTGGTGGCTGTGTTTACTTTGTACAGGGAGAAAATTGATTTGCCTAAATTAGCTTTCAAAGTAACTTTATGAAGTGTAAGGAGAAGCAAAAAAGTCAGGATATTAGAAATCTACAGGAAAATAAAAGTACACTCATAAATAATATAATAGGAACAGTGGATAGAAGAAGTAAGAAGATAAAAGCCTTTTTTTATATTCAGTGGAAATGTGGCAGCATATGTTTGCGAAGAAGGCTCCAGTATCTTCTATCTGAGGGTTTCCTGGTGTGGTTGTATTTTATATACTTTCAGTAGGAGCTGAAAACTGTTCTCTGTCATTAGCAACTTGTAAAATAAGTAACAGATGCTTTGGCTGTGTGTGGCTGAAAGAGAATGAGCTTGGGTTGTTCCACTTTGTATCCCTCTAGCCAAAATAGCTGCTTTTACCAAGTACTGGCTGATCTGGATATAATCAAGGTAGGTTCTATACTAAAAGCATCTGAATGGTGATTTAAAGATAAAAAGAGGTAAATGTGTATTTCTTTAGATTCAGTGCAGTTTGGAGAAACTGTTTGGAGAAGCAATGCGATTTGTACTGGAAAACGGTGAGGTGAGGTTGGTCACTTGGCTGTGGGGTTTGGGGAATAATGTGTTTTTTTTAAAAAAGGAAATAAAAATAAAAATATACAATCAAATATTCACACTCCTTGGATACTGTATAAAGGAGTAATTCTATCTAGAGGTAATGACTTATACATGCAATAAATGCTTCCAATATTTCTTACACAAATTTTCCTCTTGGGATGAAAACCAGTTGGAAAAGTATCTTTTATGTGATTCTAATATGAGCAAAAGGTATTTTTTGTTATAACCCATTGAACTTAAAATGTGTCACTATAATATCAGTGGCAAGATTATTCTTGTACACCTTCTCTAAATTCTCTTTTAATTTCTGATTTCATTTCATCAATTGGAAATCAAAATTTAATTAAGTGAAAAATGTCTTACTTTTTAGAAGCTGGAATATTCATGGAAATATGTGGATTTCCTTTTCATTTTCATTTGTTGCTTTTGGGTGGTTTTTTTTTCTTTTTACTCTGACAATATTGATTAGTTGGACTGGCTGCTTTGTGGGGCCTTCTACAGTTGCTTAACATTTTATAAAATTAAAGCAGTTGCAGAAAACATCAGAAACAAAACTAGAATAAAATTAAGAAGTTAGTGATGAACAGGGAAAGACATTTTTGATTCTCATTCAGTTTCTGGTGCTCTAATTTTTCAAGATTTCTGTATTTCCACTTTGCCAGCAGACTCTATGTAATGTTTTAATATATGGCAGAAGTTATTCATGAAGTACCTAAAAATGATGTGCGGTTTTGGCACTGAGTAGTCAAGTATCAAATTAACTGGCAATATCAGTATGGTGCAGGTCTTCACATCATCGAAATAAGCAAAACGATGAATGGGCAGGAAGCCTGATGGTTTTGGGTTTATTGCTGGTCCATCTCCACCTGGCAATAATGCTGCAGCAACGCCACGTTGGTATAACACGGAGGCCTGTTATTATGGCGTAATCATGCGACGGTGTTGCTCTGCTCTCAGGGAAGTTGATCACAGGTGAAAGACATGAAGAGAATAATCTGAAGAAAATGTGTCTTTCGGATGCTTGTTCTTGGGATAAAAAGCTTAGGGTGTATGTTGTGGTCCCACCAAGTGTTCTGTATTTATAATGAGGTTCTGTAGGTTTATATATTTACAATTAAAAAGACCTTTTCATATCGAAAGTATTGATAACAGAGACTGCAGCACAGTGTTTGCAGTGGATGTAGCAAAAGAAAAAAAAAGAGATGTACGAAGGCAGTGTAACCAGACTTATTTCCAGTGCTTTAGCAGTATCAATGGATTAATCATGACAAGGTCTATGCTAAGTAAGCATGGTTTCTTTTTTCGGTATTGGTAAATGAATGCAGAAAGGCAAAATGCCCGCTCTTTCAAAAGCAGTCAGTGATAGCCCCTGCCCGATTTAAAGCAGGTTAGACTTGATTCTGAGAAACCGGGGCAGCCACAATTCCCACTGAAGTGCTGCCAAGCCAAGGACTGATTATTACAGCAATAAATCAAGGTAGGCTGTTTGGAACCGGTAGAACACATCTCGGTAGGGTTGTAGCATCCAGTGTAAGTGGTAACAGGAGAGGTACTGACACCACAGGAAAGAATATCTGAGGTAAGTTACTGTCTCACCAAACTCCTGGGAAGTGGCCTTATCTGTTACATGTTTTGGATCTATCTGCTAAGGCATTAGTGTTACCTGGGTCATAGGATAAAGTATTCAGAGATACCTGTCATTTTTTTCCTTTTCTTACAACAGTGCTGTGTCATTTCGGCCACTCCGTTGCACTTCGGTTGCATAGAGCAGATAAGCAGTTTTTCTTTGAAATAAAAAATTACTAATAAGAATACTGTCTGTCAGCTTCTTCTTAAAACCCCCCCCCCCCCCCTCTTTTTTTTGGACCCGCCCGTCAACCCCCCCCACTTCTTTCTGTGATGCCAGCCCTGTCACAAGTATGGCTGTGATCCAAGAGCTGCTCCCACGTGGCTGATACAGCTTCGGAAGTTGTTTTGCTGTAAAAAGGCAGAGAAGCGGAGTGATTAGGTGAGCACCCCTTCCCTATCACTTTCTGAACCTCAGGCAGAAGTAGTGAGAAGCAACGCCAGTCAGAACAGCTGAAAGGCGGTTTCCTTCTGCTGCTTGCAGTGTGGGATGGTTTGGAAGGTGGCTCCTCTTCTACTGCCGCTGAACCGGCACATCTGGGAGGCTTTGGCCAACCACTGGAAGGGACAGTCTTTTCCAAAAGGCTGATGGGATTTTCTAAATTCCAGTAGGCACAGACCTGGAAATTAGGTATTATCATTTGGTATGTGGGAGTAGATTCTGTCTTTCACCATGGAGGACCTGTAACACCACTCAACTTACAGCTCTGCTATTTAAGTTAAGATTTAGGAAGAGAGGGCAAAGGTCTGCATGTAAACTGCCCAAAACCTCACATGTTTTTGTGGATTGGAGAGGTGGGTAGGTCCAAACTAGCAGAAGAGCTGAGGAGGACCCCTGGACAGCTGACTTGTGCTGGCAGGATTTGTCCCATAGACAGCGGGAGGAGAGGTGGTTGGGGAGAAGAAATGGCCAAGGATATAAATGGCCTTAAGACATAAATCTTCCTTTCCCCCTAACCACAGCTGTGTTCTCCAGGTATTGAAGGGTAGCCTGAAGAAAAGACCCAGGAAGAAAAGATTAATTTGAGAAATGCTTAGAGCAAAAATAATGAAACAACAGTTTCCTACATGTGACATTTCCTCTCTGCTTATTGAAATGCTGTTAAACACGTGCACATACTTCAGGACTTGAGATCCTCTACAGTCAGTAGATGAAAATCCAGTGTAATTTAACAATTGATCTTTGCTAAGCAGTTAAATGCAAATGAAAAACTGTCTAAATGAAATAGAAACTTAATGGGAGATGAGATGTAAGTATATAATCTTTCACTCTGTCTCATCAGAATAAGAATTTAATTTAACTTGCAAGGAATATGCAAATGGTTTCCCTGTGTTATCATTCATATTCCTTCTAATGGGAAGCTAATTGAAAGAAATGGAGAAGACAGAGAGGTAAAAAACCATCAAAGATAAGTTTGACCTAAAATACAGATTTTACGTATCAAGTTACAGACTATAAGAATATTTCCATTTTTAAAGTAAATAGTGTAGCATTAACAGTGCTCAAAATTCAATTGATTACAAACTGATGACAAATAAAAGGAATTAACTATGCTATTTTCAATTATCAGGGACAGAATTCGAAACAAAATTAATAACCTAAGCAAAACATGTAAGATAAATAAGATTCTTAGAGTTGTTTAACTTTTCCTAATGAAACATGAATAAAAGCATATTTTATCTTAAGATATATTTCTTATAATTGTGTTAATTAAGCTAGGTATGTCCATGCTAGATTTACTCTGTAAGGCTGTAGTATTTTATAACAGGTGTTTGTAAATGAAAATCAAAGCATAATGTAAGACATCTCTTACTTTTAAAAATAACAAGTAACTTTTTAGCTAAGTCTACATCCTTAGTATTTTTTTAATAAACTAGCCAGAAGTCATTCAAATCAACAGTTTCATGTCTGCTTTGGCCTGTCACATGTAACACTTGTAGCTTCTGACTCAAAGTCTGAGCCAAAAAAAGAAATTCCCATCTGCAGAACCAGCAATTGTTAATTAAAACTTTTTTTCTCATTTGCAAGAGTTGAACTAAGAAGCATTATAATTTGGCTGGTATTTCAGTAATTAATAGCAGCATTATTATATTAGATGTACAAGATTTTTGGCTTGCATGAGTCAATAGCTTGTTTGAGAGATTGTGAGTGAGTTGGTTAAAAGAATAAATTCTTAAAGAATCAATGGCCATGCATGGCATGGATTAAAAACTGGCTAAATGGTAGTCCTCAAAGTTAATTTTAACCAGCCAGTGATCATCAAGGGGATGTAGGATAGTGCAGTAGAATTCCCCATGATTCTTCCCTCTGCACTATTTAGTAGTTTTACTAGTAAATGGATACTACAGGTGGAAATGAAAATTGAAATAAGGAACAATGATGTGAATAATTGTTTTCTCCTATTGCTGTAGGTTATGACATGAAGGTTATATGATTTTATGGCATGGATCTGCAAAGATTATTTTAATATCTCAAAATCGGGTAATTTGGTAAATCTGTGGATTCTGTAATTTGCTAGCACACACTGCAGTTACATACACCTCTTTCAGCCAGTTTTATTCCCTTCTCCAAAGGATATCTATGCTCTTCTTGGGGCAGCAGCACCAGTACTCAAAAGATACATTGTAACTACTTGTTGTAATTTTTGACAAAAATTAAAATCATCAAGAGTAAAAAACTCTTCACAGAATGTGCACTTACCATACTGTCTAATAATTAACACCCTTCCTACTTTCAAAGGTGGGAAAAAAAGGAAGGGCTGCACCCATCTTCCTCCAATGCTGGGTTTGTACACTTCCTACACTGAATCCCGTTACTTCCCATTTGTGAATGGATGAAACTCTTTAGCCAAAGGCATGTACCCTTCCTGTGATTAGCTGATTTATGGAGTTGTTACTTGGTGGTTGCTTTCAAAAAATATAATGCTTTCCTGAATTAGTTTGTTTGTTCAGGGTACTTCATCCAGTGGATTGGTACATATGTGTGTGCTGGTATGGACAGCAGGAGATAATGACAAATCCTGAGGCTCATGGAGGTGCAGAAGAAAGCTAGGACACGCACGTGCATGTCGGTGTGAGAGATGGGAAGGAGACTCTAGCCTGCAATAGCCAAGCGGGCCACAAAATGCGGCAGAGCCCCGGTCTGTGGCTGCCTGTCTGACCAGGTAGTGACCCGTGCGTGGGGGTGCGGGGATGCCTGACGAGCGGGCTGTGGAGTCAGCCTCTCTCCTGCCTGGTGAATACTGAGTTATTGAGGCAGAGCAGAGCAATTTCAAGACTGAGATGAAGAGTCATACTAATACCATACTTGCCTGAGACAGAAGCAATCAGAGTAGAGATTTGGAGCTGATTCCCCTCCATCATCTTGGGCAAATGTTTGAACAGTGAATTGTTCTGGAGTAAAGTTAACTTTCTTTCTTTCTGCTTCCTTTTCTTTCTTTTCTTCCTCCCCTCACTCACATTCTTGTTTTCTCCTATCTTTTCTCTGCTTCAGAGACTGAGAAATCTTCCCAATAAATCAACTAACAGATCCTGAATGTTTTGAAGAACTTGTTTTGAATTTTTTTATCTGGCAAAAAGTATGTTTTATTGAAAAACCTGCATTCAGTTCCCAAAGTCCACATACCTGGGCTCTTGCACAGATGCCTCAGGTGTACTTCCTTACTTTGCTTTGATTTATCCCTCTGGGTGCTATTGATTAATCTGTGTTTTTTAAGTTGTCTTCATAGCTACCTTTCTCTTACTTTCTTAAAGAAAGGAGATACACTTCTGGAATGAACTCTGACCAAGAAATTCTCTGGGAATCCTGTCGCAGTGTAATTTTATCTATATTTGACAGACAGGCAGGAAAATCAAGGGAACTTGTTTTCTGCGTGTGTTGATTACTTTGAAAAGTGTAATTAAATATGCCATCATTATCCATATTTTCCATTTCACTGTATTACTTTTTACTATGTATGTCACGTTAAACATCCTAATATGAAGGACTTCATTGAGTTAGACTTATTTTTTCCAGAAATGTTTTACTAACAAGTAAGTATAATGGTAAGCATTTTCCCTTTGCAGCTGTCCTCTGTTTAGGACAGGTCTACTATTTCAAAGGTTTTCAGTGAGCAATGAAATGGGAAACAGAAGGTTGTTGCTCACACCAGTTTTTAAGGAAAAATTCTTTCATGATTTCTTCGTAATTAGGTCTACTTGAAGTTTATGAATCATAGTATTTGACTGCTGCTTTTCTGTTTGATTTTGTAACAGAATATCAGCTTTCCATTCAACAGTTAGTGGCATTTTTGGAACCAGACAGCTCCACTTAGGAGACTCTCTCAGACACCGAGACTGGAGAGAGCGAGAAATTTTTCTTTTTCATGCGTATGTAAGAAATCTTAAAGGGTATTATCAAGTTATTCTTGGCTTTCAAAACCCTTTTTTTCGTTTGCCCCCAGCTTTCACTATATTTCTTGAAACTGGGAAACTCATCTGACTGAGCCACACTGTGCGACCCTGTGGAGGAACCTGTCTGTCTCCAGCGATGACAGAAACGGAGATAGGGAGGTTAGGACCACTGGGCTGAAGTTTGCTTTTGGAAATCCCCTACTGTGAGTCTCTGCTAACATCTACATATTTAAATCAGATAACTCTGCATTGAAACAGATGGTTACCAGTGACTCAACTTATGCATCCAATTATATATGCACTAATGAGAAGACTTCACATTCTGTCATTTGCTGTTGATTACACGTTTTAAAAGATGGCCTCTTGTTTTAAAATTGATACTGGACCACCATTTACAGAAGGATGAAACTGGCTAGGTAAAGAAGTAAGACAGTATGTGATAAGCAGAAGAGGAAATTTTAAGCAGATATATACAAAATGCAGCCAAAGGCTTAGAAGGGAAATGAAGAAAGTAGAGATAGGGCAGAAAGAAAATGAAATCATTTCTGGTGAAACAGAAAGTGTGAACTGGAGTGATGAAGTGAAGACATTCAGAAACCAGACAAAAAGCTGTTGGCACCTAGTGTGAGCAGCAGTGTATCCAAAATGCAAGTTAGTGTTGATCTTTGCAGGGAAACTGCATCAAGCTCTTGGAAAAATATGTGACTTCCATTGCTGGTTACTTTCCTAGTGCTGTTTCAGACTGGAGCTTTGCAGTAGAGGCTCCAGCATGGAGTGTGTCTTGCAGAAGAAGATCTGAAGATATTCTTGCAGGAAGATCTGAAATGGGGCCTTTGACTGTGTGGTTCACTGGTGGGGTTTTTTTGTCATTTGATAAAATAATGGTTCAGACTCTCTGTAGCTTGGTGATGGCGTAAACTGTTGTCATGTTCTGAAGGATAGGAGGATTCTGAATTCTGAATTACGAGCTGTGGTTTCTGACCACTTGCTTAAAAACACTCCAGTACTGGAGGATAGGAAAGTGACTTACAGGACACTTATTTTTCAGAGGACTCCAGAGAAGATCCATGATATCACAGATGAGTAAACCTGTTGTCTGCTAGTACAAGCAAATTAGAAGAAACTATAATAAAGAGTAAAATTAGTGCATACGTGAATAATGTGATGTATCATGGCAGAGTCAGCACGACTTTGCAAAGGAGAAGTGAGCTCGGTAACCCACTGGCACACTCTGAGGGTTTCCATGATCAGACAAAGGAGAACTGGTTGATGTGATCTCCTTGGATAATATCAAAGGCTTTTGACAGCATCCTTCACCAGAGACTCTTAAACAAAGTTACCCTGGGATAAAAGGGAAGTTCCCCACAGAAGAAAACAACCGATTAAAAGGTAGGAAACAAAGGCCAGGAATGTATTTTCAGTTTTTACAGTGTAGGTAGATCACCAGTGTAATCCCACATGTATATGCTGATCAGAATACTTATAAGTGATTTGTAAAGGGATGAATAGAGCTCAACGATTGTGATGATGGTACGGTTGAGTGTTTATGGGCAAGGATGAGGGGCGAGGCCAATGAGGCAGATATCCTGCTGGGAGTCTGTTATAGACCACCCAACCAGGATGAAGGGGCGGATGAAGCGTTCTATAAGCGGCTGGCAGAAGTCTCTCAATCGCTAGCCCTTGTTCTCGTGGGGGACTTCAACTTCCCGGAC
>NW_008795021.1:2201939-2225899 GCF_000699145.1 Aptenodytes forsteri | reverse complement strand
GGTGGAGTCCCCATCCCTGGAGGTATTTAAAAGACGTGTAGATGAGGCGCTTAGGGACATGGTTTAGTGGGCATGGTGGTGTTGGGTTGATGGTTGGACTCGATGATCTTAGAGTCTTTCCCAACCTTAATGATTCTATGATTCTATGAATAAAGATATGTTAAATGGCATGTTATTTAGAATAAGGACTGTTGTCTGACTGTTGTGAAGAACTGCAGAAGGATCATACGATACTGAGTGACCACATGTTAGAATGATAGATGAAATTCAGATGTAAAGCGATGCACAGGGGACAAAGAAGCAATCCTTCCTTCAGAGCGATGGGCTATTAGCTAACGAATACCACATAGGAATGAGATACCGGAGTTACAATAGACTGTTCTGTGAAAAGGTGAGCTGAAAGTTCAGAATTGATCAAAAAAGGCAAATGCAATGTTTGGAATTATTAGAAGGAAGAAGAGAACAAAACAGAAAATTTTATGCAGCTGGACATATGTGTGAGTGTCATGAATGCTGTGTACAGTTCTGGTTCCCTGAGTCTCCAAAAGGATGTTCTGAAACTGTAGAAGATTCAGAGGTGGTCAAGAATTATGATAAAAGCTTTGTGGACAGCTTATATATTATGGAATATTAAAGTGTACTAGGACTCTTTAAGCTGGACAAGGTATGAGCGTGGGGTGTGGCATAGCGAAGATGGATAAGAGACTCCATCTGTTTGACTCAATGTAGTAGGGAACATGAAATAAAACCAGGGACTAGCAAGCCGACCGGAGCAGAGGCAGCGGTTCTTCACCTGGAGTAAAGCTGGGGAACGGTGTTGTGGATACTAACAGTTTAGATGGATTGGAAAAGTTATTGGACTAATTCATGGAGTTAAAAACGTAGGCTGTCAGCTGCAAAGACGCTGTGTCTGGCTAAGCCCAGGGCAGTACTCTAAGGAAATAACATTATGCATTTCGTTATTCTTACATAATTGCCTAGGCTTCTTCCATTGGGCACTGACAGATACTGTGCTTGAACCTTTGGTATGTCTCAGTATGGCCATTATCATGTTCTTGCATCACTTTGGTACTATTTAATGTCTGCTGTGTAGCTGTATTTAACCTTTGAACACAGAGGCATTATTAATTTGGCTGCTGTGTATCAGCTAGAACTACAAATATGGTCCTATTCAGTGTCTGTAAAAATAGCGTATAACTTACAAAATATTATAAAGTGATTTAGAAACTTATATAAGCTACAGACCTTTCCTTCTTTTGATATCCAAGAGACCTTGATGTATTATGCAGGATTTATTGGTAACAATTCGTTCATATATGGTATTCTATGGACAAATTGGTAGACCTTTTATCCCATTACATCACCACATACTAAAATCTACATTGTAGAAAATACACATGCAGGAACAAGATTTTTTATTTGCCAGCATGTATATATAAGGAGCGTGCTTGACATGGCATGTGGAAAATGTGTATATTAAATACCTGTAGTTATTTTAATTACAAAAAATAAATTATTCTGTAATTATATGTACTATAGAATTGTAAGCAGTACCGTTAACAGAATTAAGGTGAATTTGATATGTTCATTTTAGAAAATCAATATATAAATATGAAAGGTTATCATGATGCCTTGAGTTGCTAGCTTGCAGATTGCAGTTGAGTGTTGAATGAATCATTTTATTACCCCACTGACATTTTTATCTTCTGAAATGATAAGAAAGTAATAAACAAATGATTTAATTAAACTGTTGATATACATAATAAGGCCCTAGGAGATTACCTAAGTATAATTCAGTTTTTCCTCTCAGACTGGATCTCCTGATATGCTTAGCCTTTTCAGTGCCATAGAAAACAGAAGATTATTATATACTAAATTTAGGCACTGGTCATTGTTAATGGATTAGAACCAGTGAAAGTGAATGCATCTGTCTGGGTTTTTCAGAGGTTACTAGCTAATGAGTCAAGAGAAACCCCGTGTAGAAAATATCTAAAAACCTGAATCATACAGAATTAAGGCCCTATTAAAAACCTGTCAGTGGAAAGAGTGACTAAATTCACCTTGAAGTGATATGGACAAGTTTAATCCGTATATGCTGCATTGCTGTCAGCGGCATTGGCCTTGGGATGAGCTGAGCTTTGTGTACATGGGCATGTGTGACATTGTCTTCCAGCTGAGATTTTGTAAAGACCAGCTGAGTGCTGTGTTAACACAACCCTGTCATCCTTGCTGTAAAAAGAATAGGAGTAAACTGCAAGAACACTGTATGTTGGAAATGTTCACAACGTCTCTGTTACGTTAAACGCCAGACTCATCCAGAAGGCAAGCAGCGGTCTCTGTGACTTTCCCCCTGCCTTCCAGGGAAGGGTTTAACTTGCCTAGCGCCCGCGGCATGTGCCCAGGGGCATCCAGCCTGGGAGGGAGGGCAGCGTGGGGGCTTCCCATGGCTGCTGGTGGAAACCCCCATGCATGGATCCTGCTGGGAGAGCTGCCCTCTGATGGGAAGCAGGTCACAAAATGAAATGCCTCCAGGTCCTAATCAAGCCTGACTTCATTTGTGCCCTCTGCTTACACAGCTGTGGCACTTACACGTTTCCCAGAGGTGCACACAGATTGCAGGACATGCATCAGTGTGGGAAGCAAGGTTTTCTTGTGCTCCCCAGGCATATCATGAAATAATATAAGCTTAAAATGAATTTATGAGGTTTTGGATTTGGTTTTGTGGGAGCTTTTTGGTCCTACTAACCCAGCTCTTTCTCTACATCTGGCCATCTGGGCCCAAAGTAATTCTCCACTTTTGTTTTAAAGTATTCCTTAACAGAGAGCTTATGAACATTGCTGTATTAAGATCATAAGGCAGCCTGAATAAGTGTTACCTCTGTCTTCAGAACTACAAAAGATACTTGCTTTCATGAGGTGTTTATATGCTTTTTGTTACTTAGAGAATATAAAAGGTCTTCATTTAAGTGAAGGAGAAGGTGAACCTGTTATGTATAAATTAATAAGTAAAAAATAATGGAGGACATGTACGTGTATATACATATACATGCTTTGTATCACTACCAACAGGGCAAAAGCAAAGGTTTTGCTGCAATGGCTTTTAACATTCAGGAACAGCTGTGCCACCCCTATGCTGTTTGTTAAGTCTGAGCTGTTGCCAGTCAACAGTTGTGCCGGGATAAGAGAAAATTTGAACATAGTCATAGTTGGCAGCTCAAATCTCATCACCGATAAAGCTCACAGCCACCCCTGTGCATTTTCTTGTCAGTTAAATAAAATGTCACTCTCGGACTGGCAATATCCATTATTCTCAACTGCTGTCTGTCTATACCTCTGCCAGCGCAAACTAAATGTAAATGCAGTTCCCAGTGCTGTGAGGATGGCAGCGGTAGTGGAGCGTGCAGGAAGGACAATGGTCAGCAGGGCTGTGCAACACTGTCCATGCCAGCGGGGACCGATGGGAATGCAGCGATGAGAAAATGTGCAAGAGGGATGGTGGGAGCATTGCGTTGGCACCGAGCAGGCGGGCGGCATGACAGGGAGCAGGGTGCTCTCTCAGCACTCCTGTTCCTGTTTCCCTTAGTGCTGTGAAACAAGGAGGCTACAGTGCAGCAATCCACTTCCAACAAATTCAGATCCCAGTAGGAGCCAAAGTTCAGTTTTGCCTGCCTTTTTTTAGTTTTTTTGCTTCTTTCTTTTCTCCTTTCACCTCGTGTCCATGGTGTAAGTCATCCTAGACCTCTCCGTGGGCATTTTCTGCACCACATGCTCTTTGTCTTGTAGCGCTTTACAAGACATCTGTGCTTCTCTTCATGTGTAACGTCTGATGAAGATGATGAGAGTTCTGTATACATGAAAATTGTCACAGATTGTCTTACAGGAAACCCAACTATCTAGTTACATACGTACATAGGTTTTCACTACCGTCTTTGACTCACAGAATTTTCCTACTTTAGATAAGCTTCATTCTGATAGTAATCAAATATTCTTCTCATAGGCAATGAAGGCAGGTCACTGAGTTGCTACTAAAAATGTCCTGTATCAACGAATGCACTTTTATGTTAGTATAGCTTATGCACCACATGTGAGAAGCACCTTAGCTTTATAAATAAAATGGATTAAACTTCGGAGGACTCTGCTCTACTGTGCAGAAATCACATGGAATTATGTGCAAACTATTGGCAGAATTTAATAATGAAGCAATAATGTTTTGTTGCAATTACTGTGAATAGACACTGATATCTTTTTCATAGAGATGTTTTCAACACATCCTCTAGAAATCCACACAACTAAATTATGTTCTGTGGGCTTTTTCTGGTGTTGATTTCAAAGTAGATACATCACAGGTTTCAGTAGAAATTTTGCTTTTGAGCCCAAGGGAAAAAACAACAGTAAAGAGATCTGAAAGGAAAAGTATTTTTTTTCTTTTACTACCAATCTATGTTAGAGAAAAGTACAGTGTGTGAGAGGATAAAGGGCAGCATTTCCAAAATTATCTAAGCACCATTGCAGCCTTAGTTCCATTTTCAAAGCAATGTAGGCACTTTGGAGCCTAAAGGCTCCAACAGGTTCAGATAATATCCTTACTGTAGTCTAAAATTGATAAAGTACTCTAGGTGCCTAATTCACACTAAGTCCAAGTGCTTGGATGCTCTTATAAGCCCTGCTAGATACCTCTCTGAATCAATACAAACCTAAAGTCTCCTGAAAATTGGACACTCAATTTCACCAAAATGCAGTAGGATGTGAGTGCTAATGTCACTTGTTAAAATAGGCTTTAAAATCCTAAGTCACATAGGGCCTGGTTTTTAAAAACATGGAGTCACTGACAGAGGCAGAAATGGGTCAAGACGAATTTTCCTAAAACCCTGAGGACCTCATGAGGTTTTCAGAGAGGCACAAAAATGGAAAAAGGAAGACAGCCAGTTTGCATATCAAATATCTCTCAAATAATAGATTCTTTACAGATGTTCACTGAATGAAAAGGCAGATAACATCCATACAGGCAAACATTACTCCATCAAAGCATTAATATTTTTAGTTGCTATGAAGCTTTGACTTTTAAAGCTGCATAAATGGCTGGACGTGCAGGCAGATGTTACTTGTAGAAGTATGTATGCTGTAATCAGCTTCATAAAAGTTTCAAAAATACACCTCCTAATCCCACACCAAAAATCATTTATTATGGTCTTCCTGAGAGAGACACAGGATCTTAGCTTAGGCTTACCCAGTGGTAGTGAATAGGTCCTGATTAGCACATCCCGTTCGTTAGCAGCCAAGGACATGTAGCAAATACATGGGAGAGGAGGAGAACTAGGATTATTGCACTCGGGAAGTACAGAGGTTACATCTATCCTAATAAATTCCTAATAAATTAAACAGTGCCAGGCTGTGATCCTGGATGCTGGTTTGAGATGGTCTTTGCTCTGCGACTGCAGGAATGGCCTCTGGTATAGCTGAGGGCCATGATAAGGAGCCCTCTCCCAAACAATCACTTGGCCCTGTTGGGGTAGGGAAGTGCAAGCCAGAGACCATAGCCAACAGGCAGTTTGGATTTGTTGCATGGTAGGGTTTGCTCTACTGACATGATCCAAGATGTGCCACCTGGTTTGAAAGCTGGAGAATGGTCTCTGGACCATTGGTTTACTGCTATAGGCATGGCTAGAGTACAGCAAAGGATATTGTGTTACGGGAGAGTAGGAGATGGGAGAGGGAGCTTCAACTATGGGATACAGCTGTGAGGACATCCCTAGTTTTGCTGCTCATAGGCTTACTTTTTCTGTTAAGATTTAACCTTAAAAACAATTTGACATCCTAGCTTTTTCCAGGATCAAGAAGGTGACAGTCCATGACAGTACAAAGTCAACAAACAGTTAGAAATGTTTCTGCTTTGCTTGTCCCTATTTTTAGTCCGTTCCCCTTGCTAGCAATGTGATGCTGCAGTACTACATTACTTCCTTAGAGAAAGGCACCAGTTCTGGCAATGTTCTCCTGTTTTGCCTTCTCTTTGGAAATTCAGTAAAAAGAGTAAAAAATGTTTTACCACATATGGGTGTCCTCTAATAGGTTTTGCCTTTGATGTCTTTCTGGTCCTCACTAGCAAATTGATTTGCTACTTAGTCGTAGCAACAGTCAGTGTCATCAGTGTGGAAAACATAGAGGGCAAGAAGGCCGCAGGTTTACAACCAGTGAAAACCTAGTTCAGTTTAATTATAACCATATTAAAACCAATAGAGTAGTGTTAATGCCAGTGTCTTTCACAAAAGTGCCCCACGCATGTGCTCTGCATAGATACCTTTCTCCCACTCTGCCTTAGAGAAAATGCAGGCTGGTTTTGGTGGCTTCATGGTAGTAGTTTGGAAGACCTGACTCCCAGTCAGTACAAGACTAATTTCCAGTAATTTCCAGTCACTGTTTGGTGCCCTGATAGGGTGGAACTGGAAACAGAGGAATGAACCTTCTAGGGAAGTGGAGGATGAGCAAGTGGAGCATCGAACGAGGGGTGCAGTACCCCCGCACATCGCCCTCCTTACCTTCATCTAAACAGCTGAGGAAGGGGTCCCAGCAGTGGCTAAGATGTCTTCATAAACAAAGATAGGTGGCACTATCAACTACACAGACACTTTGGTTTAGTAGATAAAGTTAGATCAACAGAAGAAAAAAAGTTTCTATAGTTCCTATAGAGAGGAAAGACAAATCTTCTCAATGTCTTAATCAGGGGCAAAAGTTCATTGGCCTGTGAGTAACTTTGTTACTCAAAACAGATTTGAGTTTATAGCATTTGTGGTTGGACACAATTTAGCAGAGTGTATACTTCTACTTAGTCTGTACAGAAAACTGACTAATAAGAACCTCATGTTGGGTATAATCCAAACCCTAATTTAAAGTTTTTTCCAGTGCAAGATTAAACCTGCTTCTTCCTACTGATTAATATGGTGCCAAAATAATTTATGTCAGATTCATATGATGATAAAACTAAAGGGAGCTCCACTGGCAATATGTTACTATCACAGTGTCATTGCTTGACTCTATGGACTCTAACACATCCTTGGCTTGAAGTTTTTCTTCTCCAGCCTTTATCTGTAATGCTCAGATGTATATTCCTGTAATAGAGAAGGCTGCATGGAGGGATTCTATATTCTGTCTAGAAATGCGCTGCAGAGCATGAGGGAATCGCCAAATCCTCTTCTGTGTAGTAACAACACATTTGATAAACAATATCCCTGGGTGATATTATATACTAATGCCCTGGGTGATATTAGGTATACTAATGGGGGGGGGCGGAGGGGGGGGGCAACCAAAATAAAAAAAGCTGGGGTGGCCCAGTAATCTGACTTATGGAAAAAAGCTGTTCTTGATCCCAAATTTTCAGAGTAACTTGGCCATGGTGAAGTGAGCTGAACACACCAACCACTGTCTGAGAGCTGGAGAAGGCAGGAAAACAAGTGCTTGTCTTAAATGGCTGATCTCCAGCTTCCAAGTGAGCATCCCCCTTCTCCTGGTCTTCTCACTCTCTATTTTTTTCCAAGAAAGCTGTTTTCCTAAATATTTCCTAAATGTTTCCTAAATGTTTTCCTAAATAAAATAGGGAGCTATGATTGGCTCTCAGTATGAGATTAATATAGTAAACATTATAATGAAGGATGTTACGGTCCAATCTCCTTTTAATTTGATGACACAAATTGGATACACAAGACTCACGTTACCCTTTTTTTGTCTCCAGAATTTCTCCTATTTATTTTATATAGTCCCTTTCATAAGCTTATGAGACTCATATTAAAACAATTTAGGTTTCTTGGCCTGTACGACCATTTCAGAATTCAAATCCTCAGATGTTTAAATATCTTCCTGTAATTTTAAGTCTAAATTTATCATTGGCCCATTTATAACCAATTTACAGTCTTGTATTACAATATGTTGAACTTATAAACGATTTACATGAACTCAGTAATTGAGATATATATATTTTGATTGATTGTTACAGATCTATAGTTCAGTTCAGCAGGTTGCTTATGAGAATAATTTGTTACCCTCTATAACGCCTTTGATTGATGTGTACTTAAAGCCATTAAGGGTAACAGTATCTCCACCTGTCTCCAACACGCTTGTAACTTCTATCAACCATTTATAAACATTTATATATTATATATCATCAGCATACAGCTTATTTGTGAAATAATTAATGTCATTTCACGATAAGATCCTGGGATATTACAGCTTGTATAAGTAACACTAAGTCAACAGGGAAATCTTGTTTTATTTTTTAATCAGAATAAATGTGCACTTAGATTTTAATACAGTAAACTCCTTACTGTGGTAATAAAACTAGCATTAGAAACACCGCTATGTGCATGGATGCTCTTTGAAGGTTTGGCTCCCTGACAATTAATGGAACAAGAAGGACCAATACACCTAATTCAGCAGCTGCTTGCAATGGTGCTGCTTCTGTTGTTTCTATAATGACACGAAACAATTACCTTGTTTTTCCAATGCACTGCAATTCATATAGACCTTTGTACTTCTGCACAGAGCAGAACAGGGTTTTTCGTCTGATAACGTCGTACCATGCTGGATTTGTAAAGTTAAAAAGCTTATGCAAGCAGTGGGGAATCTGTACCTGGGTTATTTGATGCAAAGGAAGTTTTCCTTTTTCATTTGTTTCCTTCCATTAGGTTAGGCTTATTCTTTTTTGTGTGACATGTGAGTTGTTAAATATTTGGATGCTGACGTTAAAATAAAACAAAAATGCTTATCCGGAGCGGAGTACTTTTAGCTCTAATGCGAAGGTTTTAAAATACTGAATAAAACCTATCCAACATTATCCTTGTTATGCACATATTTAGGATTTGAATGAGTACCTTGAAAAGAGTGTAAAATTAACTTCTGGAAAACAGATATTAAAATTGTGCATTTTGGACATTTTAATTTTGACATTTATGATGATTTTTTACTATGCATGCTTTCAACATGTTTTCACTTTTAAGATGGTTTTTCAGATACTTCCTTATTCTGAGCAGTAAATCAATAAGACAGACATAGTATCTAGGGACAAATCGCCGCTCCCAAAATAATGAGATATGGAATAGAAGCATTTTTATTTTTCACAGCAAAAAGAAATGCATCATGTTATAAAAATACCAGCTTCAGTAGGGTAATAGAAAAAAAAATTAGATAAATGAGTCATTTGGCATTACAAATGAGATAACGTAGATTCTGCAAACTTAGAAATTGGAGGATTCAGGTAGAAGAAAAGACCAAATAAGAGATGCAGCTGTTAAAAGTAAGCAGGGAAATAAGCAAATAAATACTGCTACTAAAATCAAAAGAAAATATTAAAAACCATTTGAGATACCTTGATTAACATAATATATGTTTTTCTTTTCTCACAAGAGCACGCGTACGTAGGAACTGGTGTGGGGAGGGAGTCACTGTTTTTTAAATACTTGCTTAAAAATGATTTGCACAGTTTTCATACCCTTTGAACACACATTTGCTTGATTATACAAAATCTGATTTTCCAGAAGACTGAACTCTATTCTAATCTTTTATCTGGATGTTGCATTAAAAGATTCCTTCTCCTTGGCCCATCAGTTTGACGATGTGATAAATTTAGCTGTAACACAAATGGCAAACACTGTATGCAATCCTTTTTTTTTTTAAGGAAGATAGAAATGAATAAATCTGTATTTTTTGCCTCAGGCTTATCTTCTGCTCTGTATAGTAATCCATTTTACATTCTTACATTAGTAATTGTTCTTATCCAGAACATAAAATGTGTTGGAGTGACAAGCCATACAAATATAGCTGATATCTATTATTATTACCTTGAAATGCTGTACAATGGATATTTCAGTTCCATACTATTTCATTGTCATAGATTTGGGTAAGAAAAACACCAGTAAAAATGATAAACAAAATGATCTGGTTTCTATGTAGCAAGCTACCTTCTGCAGTGCTTTTAAGAGGAATAAAAATACAAGAAGGTGATTTTGGTGATGAAACCTATACTAATAGTGTGCGTTGGAGCATTCCTTGGCAGTGGGCAGGAACGCGTGTGCTAGCAAACTGTTATCACATTCCCTGGCCCAAGCTGGTGTGGCCCAGCCAGCACTCTTCCCAGCAGGATGTCAGCATAGTTTGCCATTAAAATGGTCCAGAGACCATTCCCAAAAGGCAGTTTTCACACAGCAAGGGCCATGCTGGAGGCAAGAGGGTTTTACTAGTGAGGATGCAAGCTTTCTGTACCAGCTTCCCTTAACGCCAGCAACTTTCCTAGGCTTGCTTAATTTACCAGTATAGACATAAGAGCCAGATGTGCTTCTTTTACTGTGGTAGCACCAAGGAGCTTTAATGAAGTTGTGGGCTCATTTTGTGCCAGTTGATTGGAAACAATAATTGACAGGCCAGTGTAAGAAGGCTCAGTTAATACAAATTTCCTACCTTACTCCCTGTGATTCAGTTATATCCATAAAACAGGAATTAACATGCCTTATCAGCATGCTATAATATAGTTTTAATAATATTTGTGACATCACCATGATAAGCAGCCCAGAAAAGAGATAGTTGATAACGCTGTTCAAACTAGAATGAGAGCTGTGTTTTCTTGTAACACAGACATGGGCCACACAGTGAGAACACAAAATACTGAGTAGCTGTTTGCTATACGACCATCCTGCTTTGGGCTGAAAAACCGGGGATCCCATCAGAAATCAAAGAGTACGTGATCACACAACTATGCAATGAATGCCAGTAACTTGATGCATAGACACAAGGGGTCCAAATGGAGGTTGCCCAAGGAGTCTTAGCGCCAGTATGTCCTAAGAGGGAGCATTTGACTTTGAAACCTGAACTCAGTGTGTGCGCGCACGCATGTGTTTGGAAGGAAAGAAGGTTTCTACTTTTAATGAACCCAGAGCTTACCACAGAGGATGAGACTTTCTGTAATAATCACATGCCAGTCGACAGTAATTAAGAAAAGTCAGTGCTGTGGCGAAGCTCATTACTTGTCTAGTGCCTTCATTAGAATTGCACAGCGAGTGGGAGTACCTGGCTCTCCATAGGCTCAGCTCTGTGTAGTACCAGTCCTAATAAGCTGTACAAATATGTTCCTTGTTCATTTATTGTTAGCAAATTGCATGAGTGTCATTCAGCAGGTTGAGTACTTTGTAGCAGTGCAACATGTGTTCTTGCCTTCTGAAGAGGTCCAAAGGGAACGAGCAGCCTTGTCCCCAAACAGGTTTGGCAAGGCCGCTCTTTTCGTAACAGCTGCAAATATCTTCCTTTTGTATCCACGAAAATTTTGAGAAATGCTTTTAGATGGAAGGACAAATCATGAGGTAAAATGTGGATTCATGAAAGGAATGCATTTCAGAACATAGTGGATATTGTACAGTTATCTTAGTGGACAAAGAAAGCAGAAAAATTGTAGCTATTAGCGTACAGTAATGAGATAATTAGTTGGAACTGTTGTTCCTGGAGTTCTAAATATAGCTTTACTATAGCTATCTTAATAAAAACCCAGCTTCAGCTTAGTTGATAACACAATGACATAAATAGATCTTTTTTGTGTGTCAGTACTATTGTTGCAAATATTTTGCTCTGCTTGTCTTTGCTCTTCATGTCATTACAAAGATGATTTATTAGGTGGGGAACTTCACCATTTCTTTCAGATGGATTTGGTTCTGCTGAATCCCACATCATTAAACTAGAAATATCAATGTCTTCTTTAATGTATAATGCAGCAGATGCTACAAATATATATAACTTTTATCAGAATGTAGACATTCAGAGTCATGCTTTCATACTTCTATCCTTTCAGCCTTCCTATTTTGACCAGCTGCCTTCCCGCCTCACAAAATGAAGAAAAGAGGACTCTCTAGGTCATATTTAAAATATTAACTTTTAGTTCTCATAAGAAAAGGATATTTCCTCTGCGAAGCAGTAACATAGTAAGGTGACTTCACCTCTCTACAACTCAGAAAAAATTTATCCTATATGTGTGATGTAGATGTCCTAGATTTCACTGCATTCAGTTTGGGTTTAGGTGTTTTATGGTTACATAAATACAATTATCATTATCTTCTTTGCACCTCAAATACTATGTATCATAGGGAAAACATGTTATACAGGGCTGTATGTCTCAATGTAACGTTAATAATTTCATGGATGCTGGCTCAGCGCTTACCAGTAAGTGCAGCACAGGAGTGCTTACTGTAGGCTGTAAATGTTTCCCCATGCTCAGATGCTCTGGCAGTTAGCCGTGGGAAGCCAGCATTTTGAGAAGTCAAGGTTGAGTGCAGTGCTAGGATCAAATAATACTCACAGATTGAGGCATAGGATGGAAGAATATCATCAGAGTAGGCTGTCTTCAGGGGCATTTACTCTCCTCATTAAGGACTGATCTGAAACACATTGAAAGCAGTAGAAAAACTTCTGATAAGCCCGTAAATCCGCTAATATAGGGTATAAAAGGTAAAAGACATTAGTCTCTAGGCAACGATGCTGAGATGCTAGGAAGCATCTCTCTCGCTCCATGACTTGCCTCTTCCGCTAACTGGGTTGATAAAGATGGTGCTTGGGTCCTTGTAGACCCACAGGATACAACAGGGCTCGTAACAGTCTCCAGTGAGTCAGGTTGTGCCTAACCATCTTTTAGTAAATATTAAATTATTACAATATGGCCTAACCTTTTAGTATTTGTACACCATATTGTCAGCAAGACTGACAGCTTCTGAATTTTTATCAAGGCAAGGCCAAAGGTCTGAATATCAGTTTTGTCTTAGCTATCCGTTTTGGTTGTGTACTGCTCCAGAGAGCACAAAGGCAGTGCTAGGGAATGGGTGAGAAGACAGAAGTCTCAGTACTCATCTCTTTCATAGATTGCCCATCCTAACTCACAGAAGCATTTTGGTTAATTGGCTCAGAATCAAATTTCTCTTTTCTGTGTTGCAAGTTCCACTAACATATCAGTCGAAGCCTGCTCCAGCTATGCTATTCCAGCTTGATAGCTGCTAACGAGGATGTGCAATGGCAGCTAGGAATGTGGTATTTTCACTGGATTCCAACTTCACTTTATATAATTTTCCAGCTGCAGTAAACCCATCAAATTATACCCTAAGAAGTATTGCTAAATTAGGAATGCATATGCGTCTAGAAAATGGCTTATTCTTTTATGTTTCCTCAGCCATAATATTTAATGTTATGTATTTTAGTAGGCCCAGCTAGTAAGTTTTCTGATAGAGTTCAGAGAGTAAAACACTAGATCCCACACTGAAAACCCCAAAGGGAAATACAATGCCTTGTTCTTACCTTCGTTTAATGCCACCTACCTGTGAGATAAAGAACTGATTTTGAATTCTGAGCAAATATTCAAGGCACCTTATTTTAGAATCCGGACTTGTTAATGGTTCATACCCATTGATAAAGTCCTTCACATTTTTATGCTGAATCTTAATTTCTTTTCTTCAAAATCTAGATAGATAGTCTTTGGCAAGCTGCCCTTTAGTCTCATATATAAGCTTATGCTGTCCTGGAAGTGAATTTTCTTTTGCCTTTTAAATCTCAGCTTGGAACAAAAAGTATGTATTTTCAGCAGTGGTTCATTAACCAACTTGTAATGTTTCATTGACTGACAGCTTAAAAAGTGAAATTTTATAGAGTACATTATTTAATATTATCGGAATACTCTGGGTACAGCTGATGCTCTGCAAAGAAGATTATCAGGATTATTATTTATTACAATTGTTGGGATTTTCATTAGGGTAGTAAGCAAGATAAATGTGGATTATGACTGCAGCAAAACCAGCTTCGCGCTTCATGTATACACCTACTTTGTAGTGTGCAGAGCTTTCGTGAAAAAACAGAACAGGCAAAAGTATTTTAGCCAATTTATTTTAGAAGATGAGATGAAAAAAAAAATCCAGAAAGATCCAGATACTTGAGAATAACTGGAATATTAAGTTTAGTTCTGGGCATCTCATCATAGACATTAGTTATCTTTCTAATACTTACGCGTATTTCTTACGAGAGAACAGCTTAGGCATTGATTTAGAGCAGGACTGTATTCTCAACGAAGTCACATCTGTGCTTTGGCTGCAAGCGAATATGCAATTGGGACATCATTGAAAATTTATGCAAACAAACATTACTTGTGTGTTTAAATTCCAGTGAGAGTGTTTAGCAGACCTCTGTTCCAATTTGACTCTCTCCCATTTTTATTCTGGAGTCACTTTTTACACCAAAAAATCCACTTGATTGTAAACTAACGCTTTCCAGTTGTAGGTTTCACACAACTAATGATATTTTTCTTCAAAAATTCAGATTTATCAATTTGTCATTAATTTCTAGAAAACAGACAGAAATACTGATAGTATAATCCCTCTTGCCTAAGTTTCATTTTGGTGCTTTATCTAAAATACAGACAATGTACAGACAGTGTCACTTGCAAAAATATTAACAAGATAACCTTGTCATTTAAGGAGGTCCAAGTGAACTTAATGTTTACCATAGTAAGTAAATATTAAGTAAATACTTAGTATAGTAATACTAATGTAATAGTAATATAGTAATATTTACTATATTAAGTAAATATTAAGTGGGGCAATCATATAAATTTAATTTTATTGAGCTGTCTGTGGCTGGTGTTTTCCACTATACTTTTAGCAGTAGCAGTATGAAAATACTGAATTTGGGAAAAAATGTCTTTCTTATTTGAGGAAGACACAAGATTTACAAAGTAGATTGTCTCTGTTATTAATATAGTACCCATTGTGTATTCAACTGTTACAAAAATAAGCACGTACCCAATCTGGATAAGCCCACTGATGTTGTCACAGACAGCCCTTTTCCCACTGTAGTTCACTCTGTAGTTCAGCTACACGTAGCCATATACTAATTAAGATAAGATTTAAAATTAACTGTTTTGTTGGTGCCTTATTTTTTGAGGATTGGTGGTAACATGGTGGTGCTTTCTCAAAACATCACCAAGGTGCCAGGTGGTGCCAGGGAGGTACAGATGCAGTCACCCCGAGTCAAGCACATCAACATCAACCCATATTTCTTATATGAAGTATGGTTGATGGATGTTTCCGCCCCAGGGGTGTTGAGGAATGTGTAAATTAAATAGCTATTCTCTCTTCAACTGTGGATCTACTTTCCTCTTAATACAACAGTAGCAAATTTAGTCTAGACAAATGGCAGAATAGTCACCATAAACTGAAGTAAAAGTAATGAAGTATATTATTCTGCCCCTCATCAGTTTTTAGTGGAGAAGTATTTAACTTTTCATTTTTGCATCATGTGAGAACATATGAGAACTAAATTCAGTTTCTTTTAATCAGATTGGAACACAATCATTTTTTACTTTCTCATGTAGCATGATATGTTCATTATTCCTATTCAAAAAAAGAGAATCGTGTAAGGTTTTCACTGCATTTGCCATTAATCTAGAGGAGAAAATGAGACTTTCTAACGACTTGTAATACCATTCCACCATGCTTTGAAGGTTGTTGGCACGGAAAGCTGAGCTCATCAGTGTGAGAGTTCAATTTGAAAGCTTGGTAGTTCAAGCCCAGAAACTCTTTTTAGTGTAATGGGAGTGACTAGAGACACAAACTAGGCAGAACATGTGATTCATGCTAGCAGGAATTGAAATAACTGAAGGTATTCTAGGCTAATATGGTGGAAGTGCCAGACTTGTCTGATTAAATGTTTATTCAAAAAAAGAGAATCGTGTAAGGTTTTCACTGCATTTGCCATTAATCTAGAGGAGAAAAGGAGACTTTCTAACGACTTGTAATACCATTCCACCATGCTTTGAAGGTTGTGGCACGGAAAGCTGAGCTCATCAGTGTGAGAGTTCAATTTGAAAGCTTGGTAGTTCAAGCCCAGAAACTCTTTTTAGTGTAATGGGAGTGACTAGAGACACAAACTAGGCAGAACATGTGATTCATGCTAGCAGGAATTGAAATAACTGAAGGTATTCTAGGCTAATATGGTGGAAGTGCCAGACTTGTCTGATTAAATGTTTTCCCCCATCCTTTCAAAAATACGGTGCCCCCAGCCATAGAAGCAAAACCAAAGATATTGGAGAAGGATGAGCAGTTAAAACTTTCTGTAGTTTTGATACTACCTATTTGTTTAAACACAAAATTTAATAAATATCTATTGATAATTATTCATAATAAGGATATAATTCTTAAAACACTAATATTAAACAATCAGCTACAAAGTTTTTCTTAATGATGCCCTAAAAATGCATTTAAGTCTTCACTGTTCTTGTGTTCAAATAGAAACTAAATATTATTGAGTGATAAATCCCCTGTTGTGGCAAATTTCCGTACCTAAAGTAAACTCAAAGGCTGGGATGATGGTCTGCTGATGTTTTTTTGTTGACACATTGGTTAAAGAAGCGTCTCCTTTGCAACATTACAAATCTGTTCAGAATAAGGGGGAAAGACATGCTTTAGAATTCTTTTAGCTCCATGAAGCCTCTAAGGACTTCTTCTTAAACTCTTAAATGCAGCTTGTAAAGCTCCTGCTCCAGCTCCCACTGAAGTTAGTGACAGGTTTTTCTACCGACTTCAGTGTCAGCCCATACTACAACTGCAGCTGTCAAAACAACTAGAAATCAGCCATGAGATCAGCCAGCACACAAGTATATATTCTTCTTAGCAGAAATTATACTTTGGGCAGCTTTGAAAAGAAACCAAACTGACCTTTTTCTTTCTGAAGAAATGCATCTCCCACCGTGCTGCGCTGCGGAGGAAGTGAGACCTGTCAGGACTCTGCTTTGAGCACTTCAGCACGTGAATTGGCACTAAAAATGTGAAACTAAAAATAATAATAAAAAACCTTACAGAGCCAGTAATTTGAACTCTATTTTTGTCTTCAAAAATAAGTAATTGCCCATTACATTTTCAAGTAGTCTCACGGGAGGTAACAATACCAGTTCGAATTGGTCAAGAACACTGAATAACTAAAAATTGCTCATACAATTAAGGATAGGCCCAATACTAAGGATAGTTGCCTAAGTGTAGTTGCTGCTTATTCTGTGTATTGTTACAAGGGTGATTCACCTCTTTATTCTGTAATCAGGCCCTTTTTTGCAATGTAGTCTTTGCAAGGCAGGTGTGCTTGTGCCCAAACTGACACATTTCACTGATTTCAGATAGGTGCTAATGCACTTTGTGAAGTGAACCAGAAGAGGAACTGAATTTTGCCTTTCACGGTTAGACCTCTGTACCCATACAATTTATTTTTTTGTTACTGAGGTAAAAGAAAAAAATCATTTGTAACACTCTATAAGCTTCAGAGCAGTATTGCTTTTAAAGTAATTTTCCTGGAAGGGCTGTGTGGCAATAAAAGAAAATGTACAAACTTTAAAAAAAAAAAAATCCCTACTTTTGTTTCCTTTCACTCCCAGTGGCTTTCTGAAACCAAGCTCCTACTGCCACTGTTCAGTGAGCTACTTAAACCTGTGTGTTACTTAAGGCACATCTGTAGCGTCACTGGGTTTTCAAAGCAGATGAAACTGAGAGGAACATGCCTCTCCAAAAAAGCCATTCTAGGACATTCCTGCCACCACCTCTATACTCCCAACCACTTCCTTTCTCATATGCAAACCATAGTGTGTTGCCTCTTTTGTTCCGCTGCCACGTGTGGGACAAAAGGATGGAGAGAGCAAGAAGGAACTTCTTCGGCCAGCTTTGCAGCCAAAACCAGTGTATCAGGGCAGTACGGTCTTTCAGATTTTATATATATTTAGCGTTTATATCAAGATGCTCAATATCAATCCAGGGAATTAAAAAGCATCTCCTAAAAAGAGTCAAGTAATTAAATCTGCACAGTCTAGGAAATCAGGATCTGTACACAGACACTGCCGTGCCAAATCAGAAGGCTCATTTTGAGTAAAGTAATACTTGCAATGAAATTCCTTGGTGTGTTCCAAAGTTTATACAGTTTTTAAACAAATATGAGCATGATATTCAGCAGTTGAAGTTTGGCAGCTCCCATATAAAACATAACTTTATTTTAAATTTGATTTTAACTGAATATTTTTGTTTCTTTTTTACTTTGCTGTAATACTGTGGAAAAATAGAGAAGTATCATGTTGCAAAGGTCTGGTTCCTCAAAAGAGAGGGAAGGTAGGTGGTTGAGCACTCCCAAAATGTAAGAGCAATTTTGAGATGGGCAAACTCCTTGCTGTTCTGCTCACAGCAGTAGGGTAGGGAGCTCCGCTCCTGTGACCATCCCATGGGTGCAGAGTTGGATCTTGCTGCCTACGCCCATGTCTCACTAGTGACTTGTACCCCATGGAGTCGTTTAAGCAAAGGGACAGATCACTTGAGGGTCTCCATCACGTCAAGGCAGGAGACCAGTAGCAATTCATTCAGACAAGATAGCAACAGTTCTGGAAGTAAATAAAGTATTTTAAAGTAGGAAACTGTATGGATAACAAACAAATTAATTAGATGAAGTCTTAAGAGTTTTTGTTTTGATCTAAAATCTTATATTCCAACTGTATTCCACTCAGCTGCCTAAATCCTACAGCAAAACTGCCTGAAGTTCTTAATAATGAGGTAACATAGAAATGTTAATGTGTAGCTGAATTTGAAACATTGAAAGCAAATAGTTCTTTTTGCTCTTTCAAGCACATATTACTGCAGACCACTGAAGTATTAATATTATTAGCATGAGTACTTAAATCATGAGCATAAAATAGAAAACAGAATGGAATGTAAAATTCCCATGAGTACCATTATGGAGAATAAAGTATGCTCTAGATTATCTGCTAAAATGCGTCTTTTAAACCATAATTCCAGAGAATGTAGTACACAAATTAGCCGTATATCTTAAGATAATGGATCTTAATGTGTTTACATTTTAAATAAACCACATTTCTGTATCAAGATTGTAATGAATTTAACCTTGGTGTTACTAGTTAGCCATCAAGAGTTTGAAACAGAACATATCTGAAGGACTTTATTCGGACGGAGCAAGAATCAGAAAACTAGCATTTGTTGCCGAGAAGCAAAATCTCCTATACAGTGAATGGCTGAGTGTGTGAGTGATAGACTTTGCATACTAGGTAGGATCTACAGTGGGAGAAATTTGTTTGAAGCTATTTTTACTGATTTAATTATCAAGAACATTCACTACCATAACTCCCAATAATTCCATTTTTCACACATCTATACCCATTGGGAACAAGGAAGGAGTGGATTTGCTCTGCAAAGGCTGTAGAAGCACTTTATTAGCAGTTAACCTATATTAGCCAACTTCTCTGGGAGAGAAGAAAAAGCCTTTAAAGGGATTCCTAGTATGTAACTTCCTTCAGATGTGCCCATTGCTGAATTTGCTGGGAACTCTGTACCTCTTCCTATATTCGAATATCCCCTTCCAGATAGTCTGCCATCCCTGACCCATGGCCAACTGATGATCTACTCATGGAATGCAAAGATCAAGCAGTTTTGAACAGAGGGTCTACATTTTATTTGAAACGGGCAGTTTAGCTCTAGTCAGATAATGAATTAATTTGGCGTATATTTTTTTCCGATGTCCATACTGGCAGCAGTTTTCCTGGAACTCTTAAAGACCCTATGACAACTCCTGTAATCTGCAAGGTGCTCTGGATTTTCTCACTGGACAGAAATTGGTACCTGAGAGTAAATGTTATATCCACTTCTGCTTTTTTTTCCTTATATTTATTTTGGTAGTGTCCGTCTCTTAGCAGCCACAGTTGCAACCTGTAATCATGCCTTGTTTCAAGAGTGCTGGCCTTGATTTCTCTGGTTGCCCAGTGCAGCAGATTTCCTTGGTAAGCAGATATGCTTATGGCTGTATTAATTGGATGCATTTATGAATTTTTCCTTCAGTTGCAAGCTGTGAACTGTGATCTTCCAAGGAGAGGAAAAGCTTCTATACTGGGAAAGTATTTTTAATTTTACTTAACTCAATTTCTTTTCTTATTTTTGGGTTTTTTTACTTTACGGTAAGGCAAGGCTTTAATAAGTCTGAATTGATAAAAATAGTCCATCAGCTGATACTGAAAACACCCTTTATGGCTCTGACATATATGACAAAATAATTATTTGACAACTGAACCTGTATGTGTTCTTAATATCCATTAAAACCAGTAGTTGGCTCGAAGAGAAGAGAGAAGACTTGAAATTATGGAAATACCATTCATTTCTGATAATTCTAAATGAAAATATATTATTTGTCAGTTTACTTTTTAAACTGTTTTGTGTAATGTCATATTCTACCTCTTTAATGTATATTACTAGTTAGCAGCATTATGTAATGTTCCCTGTTAATATCCAGCCTTTTTGTCCAATTGTAGTGTAATTTATTCAAACCCTGACATGTAAAGTTTGGCAAGGCAGCCTGTGTTGCAGCTGTTGCTGTTTTCTTCATATTACAATCTGTACAAGTACTTTTTCTGATTATCACACATTGGTTTTCACAGCTTTGAAATAATAGTGCTGCGAAGTGCATGAGAAATTCAAAGCATAGCTTTGAACTTCATGTAAAAATGTAACTCTGTATTTAGGGAATAGAAGTGAGAATAGCACCCGCACCAGCTTGGAGTCTGTTTGGCCTGTAAAGTGCTGCTCTGTCTTGAACAGAATCCGCCAGGTTTGCTTCTGCTTTGTAGGAAAACTGCATCTTTCCAGGGATTTAGCAACAGGAGATAAGCAGATACGCTGCTTGTAGGAACTTTAAAAAGCATTCACCAGTGTTAGCAACATCGTGAAACACTTTTCTACATTTTAAGTGGAGCACTTTTCCTGTGAAAGACGTTTGGAGAACAGTCTGCTCTTCATTCATTATTTTTTTATAAAATTGGTTGAAAAAATATGCAGCAAAATTTTTCTTACCTAAAAATCAGAGATCTCCTAAAAGTAAATGCCTTTTGAAAATTAAATATATACACTGATTTTGGAGGTTTTTTAACATGGGTATGTATATGTCTGTTTGTAAACATTAAGATAGTATCTGGAAGCCCGTTGGAAGGAGCTCTTTCCAGTTTTCATGTGAATAAGCCAGAAGACAGGATGCCACTTGTCATGTTCAGACCATTTAGCAGAAATTCATCTGTGAAGAAACTTCCACGCAAGAAAAGGTAGATCCTGAAGCTGAAGCCAAGAGCTAGATCAGACCCCAGCCTGTTCATTTAGAAAAAGAACTTTTAAGAGATAAATACCTCTCTACTTTCTTAATTGATGTCAGCAAAACTGATGTTGGTAGTCTGGTAAGATGGTGAACTACAGTACGAGCTGTGTGTGATACCAAACAGCAATGTAGATGACATAATTCCCCACTGAATTGTAGAGCCAAAATCAATTCGTTTAAGAATATGAAGCATGTTAGACTGCAGAAACAAGCAAAGCCATGGCAAAGGGTAACAATCTGCCGCTGTCATTCTCTGGCTACATCATCCTTCATAAAAGAGAGGTTACACATAAATCTTTTCTTCAGGAAAAAGGAAAAAAAAAAGCATTATCTGATCAGTAAAAGCTTATTTTGTAACTTAATCCTTCAAAAAGTGCTTCTGAAGCCTGGATTATATTTTTGTGGGAGCTGCTGTCTTGCTGTATGGTTACAGCACATTTACAGGCCCACTTCTGTCACCTAGACATATTAGATTTCCAGACTGAACTATTGTTCAGCTGTATCCCTTCAGAAGGTGAAAGATGCAGAATGAATACCAGTTTTTCCTTACATTGTAGCTACTGGTTATAACTTAAAAAAAAAAAGAAACATGCACTGAAATATTGTTGACACATAAACTGAAATGAAAATTAATAGAATTGTGATTAAATATATATCTAGCTTTAGGTAAACTAACTGAAGTCCTATTAAGTCATTATCCGTATTTTCTTATTAAAGAGAAAATAATATCCTAATGGATTTATTTATTACTAGAATAATATATACTTTCATAAACACACACATTATAACCAATATAACACTCACTGTATGATACGGTTCCATGAGTACATTTCCTCTTAAAAAGTTTAAATTATTAGGAACTCAGGAATTTTAAAGTAGATCTTGAAGTAGCTTTATATTTTTAATATGTTAGTTTCTGTTTGGGAGACGGAGCTACTTGAGCAGAGTTTGCTGTAACTTGGCTTCTTGTATATGTGATGGATGGGTACCCCAGAGCGATGCAAAACAGAGAGGGGTGAATGATGAAAACGGCTGCTGTAATTTCAAGATCTCATGATAATACTTGGGCTTCCTAACACCAATGCACATAGGAAAGAAAAAGGTGTGCTCTTCGAAGCGAACGGCAGAGCACAAGCATAACTAATTGTTCTCTCTCCATTTCTTCAGTTAAAAGTTGAAGAACAAGAAAAAAAAATAAAGCTGGAACCAAAAGAATCTCAGTTATTTTCTTTCAGTGCATTTAGTGATGAAAGCAAATAGCTGTGTCATTAGCAAGCCATAGCTGAGTGTTTGCAGGCCGTAAGGGGTACATATGCCCTGCCTGGTGACAAGATAAAGTATCTTTATATTGCTCTGTAATAAAACTTCCTTATCATTCCTCAATAGTTTTTAAATTATATGGTTTCTGTCCGCCCTTTATTCCATTTACTCTCTAATTTGGGGTTACATAAATGCTGTAGGCTTGCATTGACTTTCAAAGTGTACCTCGGTCTGTTTACAGCCTGCCAGAATATGAGATAGGAAGAGCGTCCCACAAGCTTCAAAGCAGAAAATATGTGCCAAGGTGCAGGAGGATGGAGGGGGTTGGTGGGGCAGCCTGTGGTGGGGTCACCACAGCGAGGGCAGGCAGAGCAGTGGGTGGCAGGAGGTTCTGCTTGGTTAGCCAGAAATGGTGCTTCACTGAGCAGCTTTGCATCCTATATTTGTTAATTGCTTTATATGGAAAGAGAAATGCGTGGTTTATGAAAAATATAATATTAGAAAACAGTCAAACTGCCTTCTATAAAAACCCTGGCAGAATTGTTGTAAGCAGCACTTTATTTTCTTAAAGGAGTAGGCCCAAAGTGTTAATACCAGATAGATTAGACAAATTAACAGGAAGAATGGCTCCATTCTGCTTTATATCTCTTTTTTTTAAAAAAATCAAGGTACTAACTGGAATCTGTCAAATTACAACTATAGCAGGGGAAATAAAGCACAATACAATAGACTGATCTATAATAATTATAAAAAATGTAGAGAGATTGTGGATGAAAGTTTGTTTTTTTAAAAAAATATGTCCTTGGTGTTCCATGAACTGAAATCCTTACCCACAGAAATATGCCGGAGAAAATGTATACTTCGTATGCTTGGCACTTACAATGTATTTTCATCACACCAAGGGACACTGTGAGTTACTCGGTTTGTAGAAAGTACAAAACCAAGAAAGTTATAGTCTTTATTGTATCTATAAATGTAGCTTGCAAAGGCATCATTCCAGTTTACCAAGAGCAGCATGGTATAAGCAGTGGGGCTCCCCAGGTGTCCACCAGGCAGGGCCTGGCAGCCCGGGCTTGTCCCACCGCCCCAGCCGGGAGCAGGGCAGCCGCGGGCACCGGGGCAGCCCCAGCCCCAGGCATCAGGCAGCTCCATGGGGACAGGCCAGGACATCTGCGCTACCAAGACTTTGCTGCAGTGTGTACCTGTGCTGACAGAGCTACACCCAGATGCCTTTTAGCTACATTCTCATTATGTACTCAGGTGCGTCACACCGCATTTCTGGAAAGTTAAGATCATCCTGATTTTTCTTTTTATGCTATAATTTAGGCTCTGCAGAGGGACCTGGACAGGCTGGATCGATGGGCCGAGGCCAGCTGTATGAGATTCAACAAGGCCAAGTGCCGGGTCCTGCACTTTGGCCACAACAACCCCATGCAGCGCTACAGGCTTGGGGAAGAGTGGCTGGAAAGATGCCGGGCGGAAAAGGACCTGGGGGTGCTGGTCGACAGCCGGCTGAACATGAGCCG
>NW_008795021.1:2193585-2201504 GCF_000699145.1 Aptenodytes forsteri | reverse complement strand
GAGTCCCCATCCCTGGAGGTATTTAAAAGACGTGTAGATGAGGCGCTTAGGGACATGGTTTAGTGGGCATGGTGGTGTTGGGTTGATGGTTGGACTCGATGATCTTAGAGGTCTTTTCCAACCTCAATGATTCTATGATTCTATGAATTGCTGAAAGCTACACCGGAAATTGTGGGGAAAGGTAATAACTGCTTGAGATATTGCGTGCAAGTCGTGTTAATTCAACTGGAGACAGGAGAGTCGCTGTGTAAACCAAAGGGGCCACTTCGTTCAGAGCAAGAGCAGGTGGTCTTTCATGGAAGCAGTGGCTTCTTTACCCTGAGAGCTCTTTTAAATTAAAGCAGAAGGGAAGTGTGGCCTGTGTCACCCAAACTGATGGGACCTTCTTTAAAAAGGAAAGGACGTGGGGAAGGTTTGAGTTAAGGAGTGCATCACAGTTATTCTGTCATTCAGAAGAGGGAGAAACCAAGCCAGCTGACAGCCTTTCAATGACTTTTTTGCTTTTGTCATTGAAATTTCTCTCAGAAATACGTGGGGTTTTGAAAACTTTCATTGGAAGAGCTCCTTCTGACTCATCTCTTGAGCCTGTCTCCCCCATGTCCCTGATGAGAGTCGCAGATGACAGCCTGCTGATTGTGCTGGGAAAGCTGTTTCTTCTGCTCCGGCTGTTGCACTTTGTACAAACAAGTCAATATAATTTTTCTTTGGAAGGAAATGCTTCTGCTGCCTCCTGATTAAGGCAATTGCTGAGGCATTGAGATCGAAGGAGCTGACCTGTGCTTCTTACTGTGCCCCTGGCCAACAGAACACCTTTTTCTATGAGACTACCATCAGAGGAGTTAATTCGGGACATCTGAACCTAAGGCAAACGTGAAGGTGTTTAAATGGAGCCTCATCTCCAAATATACTTTATGAGAGGAGAGGAAAAGCATGGGCCTGATAATGCTGGGGAAAAATGTTTGAGGTAGCAGTGGCAGGCCTGGTTCAGCAGATGTGCTGCAAAGCAAAGAGGAATACAAATCTTGATTCTGACAGGATGGGAATTTCACGGTCAGCGAACCAGAAAAAGAGTACATTGTTCCCAGAATGAATTTGCTCTCAGGATTTAGCCTGTTTGAAAGTTAAGTGATGGAGGGCTAGGTTCAGTCGCTTATCTTCTCATTATTTCTGTAAACTGCGAATAACCCTGCATGATCAGATACTTGGAAAGCTGAAACAGCTTGGCTGGAGACATAACACAAAAAACAAGCCATGCAACTGAAGGTGTAGGTTCTAGGAAAAGATAGAAACCTGCTAAAGATCCTTTTATAAACTGGCAATGATCCTCTAATCTTTTACAAATACTTTGAAACTATCATGGTACCTAACCAGCCATTTGTCACTAGACCAAAGACTCAGAAATCACAGGCCCAGTTTCAGTCAAAATTTGTACTTTTCTAACTCTGGCCTATTCTCATTTTTTGTTAAGCACAGATACAAATACATACACTTTTGCTGCTTCTACTTGACATCACCTACCTCTGCTGAAGTGACCCTATTGCTGTTGACCCCGAAGACTGGTCTTGGCTTTGGTTTCTTTGTCTGCTTTAAAGTCTGGAGGTGTTAGCAGCTGTGCCTACTGAATCCAAAATCAGGTGAAACTCAAAACCACCCATCAGAAGCATTTCTTTGACTCTCTGTGCAAGACCTTGCCCTGAAGTGTTGCAGAGCACTATGAAGCAAGCACTGGTTTTCAGCATCTGGAGAAGCTATCCACGTAGATAATTTTAGTGTCATGTAAAGCTCTAAAGTTTTATTCAACTTTTATGGATCAAAGTAGTACTACTGGGAATAGTCATGGATAATAAGCCAAATTTAAAAGTCTTTATTTAATCTTTGTTACTTGGCTGACTTGTTTTGTCAGCCAGTGTAAAATCCCCAAAACCTAAAAATTCATTTGGCCAATTAATACTTAATTTCACCTCCTCCCCACCCCAAAGAACTACACAGTAACTCTTAGAATCCATCTTGCTCCCATAAGCATTAAATATAAGCACCTTTTATAAGGAAATCCGCTCTTTCTGGGGCGGTGGCTTCTGCCTGTTCCTGGGGAGCTCACTGGGAGCAGGAAGTCTCCTAACGACCACATGTGTCCTCCTGAGACTTCCCCAGTGCTTCCTGACCACAGGCATTCCAGCATCCCAATCACCATCTAATGAGAGTCAGGAAAACACTGCTAATTGATTTAATGAAGGATGTTGATTTACTTCAGATGAGAATCTGCTTCAATAAATCTAGAGCCACTTCAAAAAGCAAATATATTGGATCATGTATTAGTTGTTTGATCTGAAATATGTATTTTAAGCACTTTCTCCTCTCGTTTGATATCCTGGCTGCAGGGGATTGCTTCTGTGTTCTGTAAACTGCTTTATCTTCTGAAGGTAGATTGGGGGTGGTTAGTTGTCTCTGTGATTTATGTGGTTTGATATTAGTAAGTTAATTTTATCCTCCACAGATGGGTCATGCAGTATCTCAGTGCAAATCCCTTATTTTAAAAGTCCAGGCTGTTCCTGTCGTATCTCCAAGATATTCTCGGAGAGTGGGGATACACAGTGGTTGCATAGCTGTCGCAGTCGTGGCCTTCTCATGCCTAGGCATCCTAGGAATGTGGAAGCCCGTGACCCAGGGAGGCCAAGTTCTGGTCTTAGATGAGATCTTGGGAAACATTTATAAATTCATTCCATGCATCTGTTGGATTACAGCTTTCAGTATTCTCCAAGAATATTTTCCACTGTCATGTCCTGTAGTGAACAACTATCCACATATTGCTTGTGAAGATGTCTCTGGAGCTGGGATGTCATTTGGTACTGCTGAGGGCTGCTGGGGAACTCGGGCTGTAGTTGTCAAAGTGGGCGGCAGCATTAGCACTACCTGTGCATTGTCACTTGCTATAGGATATGTGCATTAATACCACTTTCCCTATATCATGTGCTGAATCCCACAGCATTGGCAGACTGGTACCGGCAAATACCAGTTCCTTCTGCCCCATGCTCCGAACTGGCTGCACAGAAGGCAGCTCTGGTCTGTGAGCCACGTGGCTGCGTTGGTGGGATGCTGTGCACAGATCTCACCAAGAGGCAGCACATCCTGCTGAAGGCAGGCACTATGCCTACGTGACACGTGGTTTGTAAACTGGAGCTAGCCTGTGCTGTGGCCATTCAGACTATCAGCAGAGGTGCCCAAGTCTGGCTGAAGGCATAGTCAGTCATAAGGGAAAGGGGTAAGCACTTGTGAAGGTGAGGCTGAATTTCACAAAAAATTGCCGTAAGTTGTAAAATTTGATATAATATAATTTTTAATTTAGGCTTTCTCCTTTCTCACATTGCTGGCTCTTCTATTGATCTGCTGAAGGGCTTTTTCAAAAGCCCTTCTTTCTCCTGGATGCTGGTTCTTACATTAAGTAAAATGACCCTCTGCATTATACTGACGGTCCATAAAGTGATTTATAAGATGTAAGATTTTTACCTTTTTCTTTTTTTTTTTAAGAGGAAAAATTTGTGCCAAATATATTGCCAGATTTATTCATTTATCTTTCTATGACAAAGATAATTAAATTCATAGTTTACCACCTGAATAAATCCTTTATTTCTAGTTTATATTGTGATTGATGCTGGAAAGTTGGTGCCAGTTTGGCAAATTCCACATTTATATTGACTTTAATTTAAATAAACCTGAGCATAAAGTTATGCTGAAAAGATGAGCTGTGAAACTTCGGATTATATGACTTGCCATTCTGACATCTACTGCATAATTTTCTTCTTGCTCTGGCTGTGCTATTTCTTCTGAAGAAAATGAAAATATAACAGACAGTAAAGGACTGGCTGGAAATTGAGAATATTTCTCTTAAACTTGAGTCAGGTAGTAGTTAGCTTATACTCTGACCAGTGGAATGTTCTCATCCTTTCACAGAAGCTTCTTCTTCTCTAAATATGTGTATTCCTGGGGAATGCATCTGAAGTCAGACATCGTAAATCTAATTTTCACCGGTTTAAGAATATAGGACTGTGTGGACTCACTTGTGTCCCTGAGCCATTTTTCAGCTATTGCAGACACCATTGCCATATAACTAATAAACAGAGGATTGACAGTGAGTATATGCAAGCAATGAATTTCACAGATCGGTTATGAGTATGTCCTAGTTGTGCCATTGACCCAAAATACCATACTCCGTACACCTTGACTCTTACCACGTTCTGAATGCCTGAGGCTGTGCAACTTGTTGAAAAAAGCATCATATTATCTGAGTGCCTGGAAAGCTGGGGATCACTGCAGTATGTTCATGGAGCCTCACCTGTGATTGATTTAAGCGTTCCTTTTCAAAAAATAGCCACTCCACGACCATCCTGTTGCCTTTATTAAGTGACATTTTCAACTATTAGTTACGCTTTGTGCAAATTCTGGCTCAGATAGGAGTTACACAGTGACTGAGGATTTCCAGTATGCTGTTTGCCAGTAGGTGAGAAGTATTTACATTATTGAAGAGAATTACCTCTTCTGAGAGGTTATTTCAAAGTCAACAACATAGCAGTGGACCCTGCTTACAGCAACGGGCTTTAATTTCTGTTTGCCCTTTCATAACTCCGTCAGGACTAAGGGGTATAAAACACCTCAGTGCTCTAACCCAGTGGTTTCCAACAGAGGGTCCTCAGGAAGGCCCTGCCCATGCTCCTCTCACCGGTGGCTCTTATCACACTGGGTAGTTCCCACAGTTTGGGACCACTTGCTGCTTCCAGCTGTGAACTTGTGATCCAGCAGGTACAGACTGGTTGAGATAAGAGAATGAGCCCTACTCCCTTCCCTTCCTACTAACACCACCTGGAACAGTATGTTTTCTTACCTTCTGTGATAAAGTTATCACATTGTATATCCTTTCCACTCTGATCCTCTCAGACATGTAATTTAAGCTATCACAAGAGAGGACACAGTATGTATAAATGACAAGAGACGTGTATATAAGCCATTGGCTATCTTAGGACTCTCATAATGTACTTAAGCATTCTGCTGCATTGGAATCTGCTGCAAATTATGACTATTTATGCTGAACAATTACTATAAAAAGCAAAGTCTATCAAGGTAAATAACTATAATATTTCTGTTTATCATAGGGACTTTAGCTTTACAAATGTACATTTATGCATGTAGAGACGTGTATATAAGCCATTGGCTATCTTAGGACTCTCATAATGTACTTAAGCATTCTGCTGCATTGGAATCTGCTGCAAATTATGACTATTTATGCTGAACAATTACTATAAAAAGCAAAGTCTATCAAGGTAAATAACTATAATATTTCTGTTTATCATAGGGACTTTAGCTTTACAAATGTACTTTTATGCATGTTTGGCTTTCTAATCTTTAAAATTAGATGTATTCTGGTAATATTTTAAGTTTTCCTTGGAACAAATGTCATCTGTCCCCTTTCTGAATGTTATTTAAGATTTTCATTACATAATCATTTGCTGAAATGCTAATACTACAGGGATAAAAGCTGGTCAAACTAGTGATAGATGTTGATAGAATACAGTCTGCTTGCTGAGGATAAATGTGTTGTAGGAGTGCAATTCACAGTGTGCTTATAATTTGGGATTCCAACCTTATGTTGTTACGTAGAATTGGGTTTATTTTTTGATTGGGAGTTTTGCCTAAAAGAGGGAAGGAAGGTGTTTTTTTCCCTTCTTTTTTTACGTGTTCTCTGCAGTCAGAACAATTGCTTTACAGTCTTCAAGCAAAAACAGGTAAACAGTGGTTGGTTATAAGGTACTAAACATTGATTAATTGTATTGTTGTCTCAGGTGAGCTTTTATAATGTTTTTGATGATGTTTTTTAAAAAATCTACACAAAATCCCTTTTCCCATTTGTTTTTTCCTTCTTCATAGAATCAACATATGGATTTCATAGTCACCAGAGTATTAGCAGCTTATATGGCAAAATAAATACGTCTGTTGGGATTCATAATTTCAATTCATTGAACAATTTGCCAACAAAAGATGGTGTTCACCCTGAAGGTCAGCACAATGTTCTGTTCCTTATTAGCCATTTTATCAAAACTACTCTTGATGTAAATCTAACTGATGGCCAATTTTGAAATTTTAATGTTACCCAAAAAGGCTGTGTACATAACAAGGTCACATTCTGCCCCGGATATGTCTGTGAAACTCCCACTTACAACAGTGGGAGTTCTGCACATAGAACACGGGACAGAGGCTGGCCCTTGATCTTTAAACTGTTAATACTTAAAAATGAAAAAAAAAAAAAAAGGCAGTGTTCCAAATCCTGAGTTTCTTGTTGCAAGTTTTGCTTAGGCTAAACCTTCACTGTGGGTCACCATAAATTTGATTTGAGGGAGAACTTCACAAAATACTCGCTAGCTGATGCAGTGTTGCTGCTGGGTGCTTGGCGTTCATCCTGTTTGCTCCTGGGATGACTTTAAGTAGGAATACGCTTAGACAATTTACTTGTCTAAGTGACTTGAGACCTATTATAAACTCTGCTTTAAAAATTAGACACTGCATCTAAGAGTCACTGAAAGGCTGTGTGCTACTAAATGTCTAAGCCATCCTTTAGTACTGTTTAGACTGCTAAGTAATGTGTCTTTTTAAGTGTTAACCCTACTTCTCATTTTAAGCATTTTGGGAATCTTTGTTTACAAGTACTGTTCAAAGCAACAATTATTACTTCTGCCACAATACTTCCATTATGTTTACCGCAGTTTCTAGATAGTATCTTGTGTGACTTTTCAGAGAAGACACTTAAGATTTTTAGGATGTTTAACACCTTAGGAGATTGGTAGTTATTTTTTTCTTAGTTTCTTACTGAAAGCTTGTTGGAGTACATCTAGTTTTGACTCTTGCTGATCTTTGTGCATCTTGAGGAAACATGCCTCTCCCCAACTTCCTGCTCACACCTCAGAGTGAAGGTATCAGGTTAGAAAGTCACAGCCACTAGAAATGAAGCAAAACTAGGTAAGTGATTTTTCACTTTGCAAGCTTAAGCCAGAATACAGTATTGCAATGCTTTCTGGCATAAGTGTGTTTAAAACATTTCTTTGGGGGTTAATAGACTTTTATATGAGGTACAGGGCTATATTTTACAGCCACAAACAGACAAAACTGTGAATTTGTGCCTGTAGGGCATTACACGTGCAAAACTGAAGAGCTGAAAGGAGGGTTAACAGTCTAGTCTGCAGAAAGCCAACTGTATTAATGCTTCTCATAAGCTATACAGGAGTTAACTACAGTTGTTTATATGGTGCACCTCTGTTCCTTAAAGGATGAAATCCAAACTCCACTTGGAGATTTGCCATTGACTTGGGTATGACCAGAATTTCACCAAGTGCTTTAAAGCCCGTAACTATTCATCCCGGGTTTTCTGTCTGGCCAGAAAAGCAGCTGCTGTCATTAACTTGGGTGGTACCTGCCTTTTGTGAGGGAAGTCCCTTTGCACAAGACACGACAGTAGTTTTATTTTTCTGCATGTAAACCCATTTCACAAAACTGTAAATGGCAACTTACGAGGACAGGCTGAGAGAGTTGGGGTTGTTCAGCGTGGAGAAGAGAAGGCTTTGGGGAGACCTTATCGCAGCCTTTCAGTACTTAAAGGGGGCTTATAAGAAAGATGGGGACAAACTTAGTAAGGCGGCCTGTAGCGATAGGACAAGGGTTACTGGTTTTAAACTAAAAGAGGGTAGATTCAGACTAGATATAAGGAAGAAATTTTTTATGATGAGGGAGGTGAAGCACTGGAACAGGTTGCCCAGAGAGGTGGGAGATGCCTCATCCCTGGAAACATTCAAGGTCAGGTTGGACGGGGCTCTGAGCAACCTGATTTAGTTGAAGATGTCCCTGCCCACGGCAGCGGGGTTGGACTAGATGACCTTTAG
>NW_008795021.1:2152283-2192638 GCF_000699145.1 Aptenodytes forsteri | reverse complement strand
ACAGGTTGCCCAGAGAGGTGGGAGATGCCTCATCCCTGGAAACATTCAAGGTCAGGTTGGACGGGGCTCTGAGCAACCTGATCTAGTTGAAGATGTCCCTGCTGATTGCAGGGGGGTTGGACTAGATGACCTTTAGAGGTCCCTTCCAAACAAAACCATTCTGTGATTCTATGAACATTACCTGCAAATTGTAATTTGGGGAGGAGTTCCAACTGAGCTCAGATTTAGAAAAAAAATTGTAGAAATACCCTCTGCCCTCCAAAAAGCATTTAGTCTAGACAGTCTAGACAAACTCTAAAACATGTGATTGTACAGGATCAGGGATAAACATGAATTTTTAAAAGGGAACCAGAGAGCTTGACATCGTAGCAAAGATACAAAAGCAGGAGTGGAGAGGTCAGGGAGCTGGATCAAGACTGATCACACAGATCTTTTTGACTGCTCCATCTTTCTTTGCTTTCCTCTGTTTAGCCATCTGCCGAATGATACCAGATTACATCAGGCTTTATTAGCAATGTTCAGAAAAGAGTTTGAAGAGTCTTGAACAAAAAATCACTGCATATATTCCAGAAGCATGAACACATACAGTGCAAATGTAGGTATATTTGAAAGAGAAGAAGAAAAAACAAGAGCTTGGAAACTCATAAATCTCTTGAGGCATGTAAAAACATTCTTGGGTTATAAAATTGATTATACTCTCTCTGGAAGCAAAGAAGTAATTAAAAAATTACAGTATCTAGTAAAAAAATTGTAACTGATCCTTATGTTCCATTAGTTGTATTGTATTTATGAGGATTTCCTGTGAAGATTGTTTTCTGTAATGTAAATTATGTCATACTCCCTGCTGTTTTTGAGATGGGGGAAAATTAAACATTGACAAACAAACAATTCCTTTCATCTCTCAGTCTCCCTAGTAGATAATAACAATAATGACAGGAATAGTCTTTGTTAACAGATATTCATGCTGAATTACATCCTCAGGCTACTTTCTGATTTTAGACATGCAAGCTTTCCCCAGAAGCCCAATAGAAGTTTCTGTAGTTAGCATATTTTTTAAATGAGAAGGGACAGACAGGAACAAATGTAATAAGTGCCGTGTCTGACTGCTAAATCTGCCATTTGTCAGAAATCTGTTTTGCAATGATTAATCAACAATAAAGGACAGAAGTGCAGTGCCATTTTATGGTTCCTGGGCTTCTGATCTGGAATTGTAACATGGTAAGAAAATGACATGGTTATAGTAGATGTAGGTTTTAGAACTATCACTAAAATCAAAGCATGAGTAGATTCAGAAGAGTAACTGGAAGTGCATACATAGGTACATTTTAAACTAGCATTTTACAGTTCATTTAGTATTCATCTCAGTACAACTGCACATCTAGTGTGTTTCTTTGTTGGAGTTCTTTCTGATAAGGTTTTTTCCCTACTCAGTGGTGCTTCTGACATATGAAATCAAATTTCTCTTTCCTTACCAAATATGCAATCCATTTTTATCTAGTAGTACACCAAAGGAAAAAGAACCTTATGCTCAGTCTTAGCCTTCCTAATTGCTGATGAGGGGAGGAAACGGCTTAATGTGGATTTCTAGACTGAAAAATGACTGTGAATAGCTTTGTGGAATTCTGTGCGTATTATCACTCAGTGACTTCCGTATCACATTTTTTCCTTTTACAAGTAAGAAATGTTTACTGCTGACTGCCAACGCTATGCACATGACCTACAAACCTAAAATCAAGCTGGATTCGATCACCAAAAGCCATCACTTCTCATTATCTTTGAACCCTTACTAATAAAGTTAGTGGGAGTTCATGATATAAGAGAGGGCAGTATTTGTAATCTAGAACTTAGATAAAATAAATAAATTCTCTTGATGATGTGTGTGCATCCTGATAGAGTCCAGTTCCCTTTCCCATGCACAGATACTGAAAAAAAATGATGAGGCCAACAGATGCATATGAATACACAGAAGGAATAATCCTGTTGATAAAGAATTTTGAAACGGACATCTCTCTCACAAGGACTCTTGTGACGAAGGTGCAGTTTTTCATTTGTAGTCACTTCTCTGTACCTAACTGGTGTTTCAAAATAGGGTTCATTATCTCCTGTTGTGGGTGGGTATTGCTGGTCATGAATGGAGGGTTGGAGTAATGGTTCACATCTATTTGCAGAATGGGAACGCATGCTAACAACAGGTTGTATAATAGGGCTGCACCTCTCCAGGCTGCCAGGAAAGCATGTGGGAACAGGATGTGTGTGGAGTCAACTGTAGATTCTTCCTGCCTCTGGAGGACCCAGGGAGACTCTAGCACCACAGAGCCTCCAGGAGGGCACAAATTACAGATAGCAGAACAGGGGAGAGAGAGCAAGAGGTGTTCAAATATAACACAGGCAAAATAGCAGTAGGAGCTGCAGTCAGCTAAGGAAATATCGCCTGCTGTCAGGGTACATAGATGTTGGCCTTTTCCTCTTCTTGAACCTACTTCTCTGCATTAAGCCTGCATACCTATGTAGTAGGAAAACTGTGGAACTCTGGAAAGGCTATCCTACATGAAGGCTGCGAAGCATGGCATTGGAGCAGAAGTCTGGGAAACAGACAAGTGGTAAGGGTTTAGTTACAGAATCTGTTTGTGTGTCATGAAATGTGCACAGTGCATGTCAAAGAAAAATGATAGTGAGCTCCTCACTACTTATGGACAGCAAGGAAAGTTGAAAAAAATGAAGGCAAATGAAAGTAAAATATATTGGGAGTATGATGGAACAGTTTGTTAGGATTAACTTTCTGACTACATCTTCCACATTAATCTAAGAAACTGTCAGCATTTTATGCCCAACATAGAGGTAAGCAACGAAACCAGGCAATCAAGTATTTCTGAAAAGGTGTTTACAGGGAGAAACCTTGTGCTCCAGAAAAGAAACATCTGGAGATGTACTTTGTTATTCCACAGTTACAGTGAAATTGGTGAAGTGTCCTGTCTAGTCAGACAGAGCTAGCGCACCATCTGCTAAGCCTATAGGACAAGTGCCTGATTTCTCACCGATTACCTGTCAGGACCCAAAGTCTGCCCAGGTAAACTGTAAGGGTATGAATCATATTCCAGCATGTGAATTATACTTTACCAGTGTTGTGCATTGCAGATAAATACTGAGCTAAACATTTTTTTCATAGAAATTTCTAACCATTAAAAATTAAACGGTTTCACCCTCATGGTAACAAATATATTTGTGAGGTTTTGTGCTTAACACCTTTTTCCAGATTTTCCAACAGGAAAAATGGTCCGGAAGCGACCTTGACACCAATCAGAGAGAAATACTTACGCTGTGTTCAGAGCTAACCTGATTTGAAATGAGAAATTATTGTTCAGGCTCCCCAGGGGTCATTGCTGCTACCTAAGAGAAATTTTTCTACCTCTTGGGTATAAAATTTTCTACATTTGGGGTATAAACTTTAATTCAAGATCAAAGAGAGAAGGGATATGCTAGAAAACTGGAGAAAGTGAAGCAGCATCTGAAGGAGACTGTGCATGTTTCTAGGGCAGGCACCAGGAGGTGTGATATTAGCGCATATAAATATATCCACGGTAGCTTTAATTCATTTATTTCAAGTCCTGATGGCAATAAAAATTTGCTGAAGAGTTTTTGGGATAGACTTCACAAGCCCTCCCAAGTTACTGGGTACCTGGGCTTTCAAGTCTGGGCTGGAATTTGGCCGGAGACATTTACTGTAGTGGTAACTGAGACAAGCTGCATTCACAGACTCTGTGTATCTGATGAGAGGAGAGAGGAGAAGGAAAGAGCAGCCTGTCTGGAGCTGACAAAATAAAATTAAGATTTATGAACTGAGTAATTTGGGAAGGTCTCACTTTGTATATATATTATGACTAGCAATGCTGAACTCCTACTCAAGGGCTTCAGAGTGTGTATAACTTCGTTCTCACTATGTGCACTGTTATTCCATCTTGATAGATGAAGACATGGAATCAGAAAAATTGGATATGCCCAAGGCTATTAGGCAAGTCTGTAGCAGAACACTGGAGAAAATCTGACAATGCTTTCTTTTAAATGACAACTACAAACTTCACACAGGGGTTTGTGCACCTTCATTATATACATTACTCACTAGGTCCATCTGATTTATGCAGTTTATACCTGAGTCTTACTAGATGCATCAGATCAGAGCCATGCCAAAGTTTCTGTCAGGCCTCCAAATGTTTCTCTCTTTGTGATTTTTCTCTTCACTGTCATCTCCTGTATCTTTTAACTGGTTTTTTAATGAACACAAAAGGTGGCTCTCAACTAGCTGGGACCAAAGCCATCCAAGCTGCGTGGCATGGGCCATTGTCACCTCAAGACAGAAAGAGCAGGGAGAAACATGAGTTATGTGGGGACTGATTTCTGTAATGTAAAGGAAAGTAATTCTCTAATATCAGCTTCATGCAGCAGCTGCTAATCAATGATTTTACAGTTTTCTGTGACAAAAAGAGATTCCAGTATAACACAAGTGACTTGTCTTGAAGTGGGATACTACTGAGTGGTGTGTTCCAAGCAGAAACAGAAGACAGATTTTAAAAATAATTTTAAAGTACAACAAGAAAAGCAAGAAAAATCTTGTGGGGTTTTTATCTTGGTGTAAATATTTCTTAGGCTATAAATGAAATATGTTTGGTTTTGGGGGGAGACACAAATCCATCAGCAGAGACAATAGGCAGAGGAGGATGTTTTGTCCTTGAATCATTTGTGCTTTTCTATGATGGGCTATATTTAAAAGTATTTAATGAGGAACAAAAAAATCTGTTTATGGATTCACTTGATACCAAGTGTCATTGATGAATGGTCAGCTGCTGTCCAAAGCCCTGGCTTTCATTATTGAGTTATTTAAATACGTATATGTGAGTACTAGAAAGAATTGAGATTTGTCATGTTTATTGGGAGGAAAAAATGTCCCAGATTTGGAACACATCTGTTTTTCAGTTCTCGCTTTCACTTCAAAATCAAGGCTGTATTGTATTTACAAAGGACATCTGATCAGAAACTGCAATACAGGTCCTACCTTAAGAGGCAAAATATACCTTTAATTCCCAGGGGGACTGGGCAAATAGATCTGCCCTAGCTTTAGTAAGGTTGTCATTGAAAAGAAAAGTTGTGTGAAGAAGAAATTTAACTCTACATCCAGTTGACCCTTGAGAGACAAGCTTCAGATTTTACTTGTGGCTGTGAACAAATCTCTCGGGGCTTGCTTGTTAGTGGGTCTAAATCAGCATAGCGCCATTGGCTCTGGGGCGTGCAGAGAGTGAATTTTAGTCACTGTGTTACTTCTATATGTATAAAATGGAATAACAATTTTCTAGCGTATAAGCTTGATGTGACCTTATAATCGTGGCGTGTTTGTATGCTCTGAATCTCAAAAGAGAAGTGTAGAAATTTGTGTGCAAAGTATTTGGCAGGAAGGAAGCCCATATAACCCTGTAGCCAGTCAAACTCCTTCAAACTGGCAATGCTTAATGCTAGTATGAAGCAATAGTCCTATTGCATGGATCAAAAGCTTGAGCTCTACGTGGCTCATTGGTCATTTCATCGATATAAAAAAAATCTTTATTTTAGTGCTCAACTCCATACCCCACTCACTACTTCCCAGTCCCATTTTTCCACTATTTTTTTTCAACTGTTGTTTCTTGTCAAACTATGCAATCTTTCTTGAATATATTAATATTTACCACTGAATTCTGCTATAATACAAATAATAAAGGCTCATAAAGCATACATTCTAGAAAGCTGAAGATCTTTTTTCTTCTATTTCCTATTTATTACATTATTATTATTTTCCTTATGATAAGCCATTCTTTGATTTTTTTTTTTCCCCTCCAGTTCTAAAGATATTGCTAGTTCATGGATATTATAAATTTTAAATGTTTTGTTCATTATTGTTCAGTGGAGGAACAGACAGCTGCACTTTCAGAAATAATTGTATGCCTAGTTAGTACTGCTCATAGGATATTTAGGGCATAATCATCAGAAACATCTCTTGTGTGATTAGGTCAAACTGGAGCTCCTAAGTGAGTCTGTGCAATTCTCTCTGTTAAACTGGCACAGCTGAAGATTACCAGTTATTTCTGTGGGAGCTATAATATGCAGTAATAGAAGATTTACCCTCTGGAAACTTAGTTGAGCAATACAGACAGGTAGGACTGTCATTCCCCTCTAGCTCAGCTAAGGGCTGTTTGGTAACTAACGGCATTTTCTTTTAGACCCTCATCTTATTTTTTTCCAGAGCAGATAGGTAGGTAGGTACATAGATACAGGCAAGTTTCCTAGACTTCCTAGTAGGTGACTTCTCAAAAATTGGTTTAGTTTAGTCATGAAGGATGCCACTGCAGACAGTCTTTTATTATTGTTATTAATCGAGACACCTACACATCCCCCAGGTGTATTAATCTCAGGTGTATTAATGATTTCTTCCAGATATCCTCTCCTCTCTATAATCTGTCAAGATTATAGTGAGATGCGTACAGGTCGATACCTTCAGACTTACATCCCCTCAACATAATGAATTCTTAATGGCAAGAGCAGACAGAACAAGGATTTTTCTGTGTGGAGAAGAAATACTATAGCGCAAAACTATAGTATGAATCAAGTTACCTGTGCACAGTTTTAATACAACATAAGAACACAAAACAAATTATGGACAAAAATGGAGTACTTTGCATAATTAAAAGTCCACCACAACTAATTTAGCCTGACTTTAAGAAATAGCCTGAACCCCAAATGTCTGTTATCTGTACTTTTAAAATACTTGCAGCTACCAGCCTTACTTGATAGGTTTTATATAGATTGCTATTACTACTTTCCTTGAAATCTTTGAAGTGTAATAAGATTTTTTTTGTATTTTATAACAATTTTTAATTGTCAAAATAAGCGTTTTTTATCAATGGAGCGCTGAGGTAAAAGATACTTCATGTTTCTCTGGCAAGATCCAACCTACGTAGGAATTTTCATTTCCTTTAGTCAAATTCAGACTACACAGCACGAAGGTCAAAACTTAGGAGAATGGTGGAGACCTGAATTTTATTAAAAGAATAGCTGAGTATATTCCTGAAAACCAGCATTTAACTAAAAGTCTATGCCATTGGCTTGCTACGCTCTTCTCTCACCTAGTCTGTAGATAGAGGTACTGCAGAGATTTCAAAGGAGGTGGTAACAGCAATCAATACAGCACCTGTTCAGTAAAGCCGGCGTGATGCAAGAATTTTAAAGCAAGAAACCCTGTGCGTGTCCTGGAAGGCCAAGAGCCACAAGGTATCCCTGGCTGTAAATATTTCAGTTTCTGGTTCTGAACAGCCATTTAGTGCTGTTTCATTCGTGTAAGTACCTGCTTGCTTGTCTGTGCCACACGACTCACAGACCATGGTGGAGTGATTCTAGGTAGTTTGTGGAGGCACGCGGCATCATTCCACGCAAGTGCACAGAAATGGGCATTATAAAATCTTGGCTTTTGTATTATCATGAAATTTATTTAGAAAGTGAGTAAGGGGATGGCTTCAATGTGCTGCCTCAAAAATGGAGATAAGCCCTGCAAAAGCTCAAACATATCTAAGTAATGGTTAGGTCCGTCTTACTGCTTAGTCGAAACTGCTAAACCTCTCTTCAAAAATGCTAGAAGAAAATCCAATTTATATGGATTGCTACATCTGTTTGTTCATTTAGTAGAGTTATAAATAATGGGCGGTTGATAAGAGAAGTTAAAGATACGAGAAAGCTATTCTGATGAAGTGAAACTGTTTTAGGAATTTTGTTTATTGTACTAAAAACACCGCTTCTTATTAGTCTCTTCAAAAGTTGTTTAGGCCTATTACAGGATGGAAATTTATTGCCAATGTTGCCAAAAAACCCAGATGTCTTTAATAAATATTTGTTGGGTATTTGGAAGGGGAAAACATATCTATTACATAAAAACTGACAAAGGAGCAAAGATTTTAAACATAATCTATTAGGGATAAATACTATTCCATTAACAGACTCTGCTGGTTTGCTCCACGTCCTCAAAGGGGAGACTTAAATTTCTACCATTTTGGTGGTAATTCCTCATAATTTCTTAGAACTCAGGATAAATTGAAAGGAATCTGATGTGCCATTGCTTGAAAAGTGCAAGTGGGAAGACCCAAATGTGACTAGAAACTAGTTCTCTTGATTCCAGTCCCGGGCAGAATAATGGGTGTCCATGAGTGCTTTATTGGAAAGAACAGGGGTCAAGAACAATTTGTCTGATAAAACTCTAAGGGAAGTTGTCCGTGGAGACTCGCAGTTGAATGAATGTGTTTCTAGTGGTGGTAGAATAGACTCCAGAGGTAGTGTTCATACTTTTCCATTATCTGGAAGGAAAAAAAAAAACAACAAAAAAACCCCACCAAAACAAACCTGCAGGTAGAATTTGTAGATAACACATACTGATATGGTAAATAGTGATTAACATATGCAGTAATTTGTGTTCAAAAATGTGTCTATCTTTATAAAACCAAATACAAACTTAGATAAGGAATTTGAGCTGTAGCTGCAGAAATTTGTATCCTGGAGAACAGCACTCTGAAAAGGCTATAGAGTTCATTGTTGAAAAGTGATGCAATATAAGGCAAAACCACTAAATATTTATACACATATGTACATGTAATACGTGTTTTGTATGCTAATTCATATAACATTCATATATACACATACATATGTATATGTGTGTAATATAGTTGGCATTTATACATATGTATAAATGCATGCATTACATAAAAAAAACAACAAAAAAAAACCCACCAAAACAAACCTGCAGGTAGAATTTGTAGATAACACATACTGATATGGTAAATAGTGATTAACATATGCAGTAATTTGTGTTCAAAAATGTGTCTATCTTTATAAAACCAAATACAAACTTAGATAAGGAATTTGAGCTGTAGCTGCAGAAATTTGTATCCTGGAGAACAGCACTCTGAAAAGGCTATAGAGTTCATTGTTGAAAAGTGATGCAATATAAGGCAAAACCACTAAATATTTATACACATATGTACATGTAATACGTGTTTTGTATGCTAATTCATATAACATTCATATATACACATACATATGTATATGTGTGTAATATAGTTGGCATTTATACATATGTATAAATGCATGCATTACATATTATCATGTATCATATGCATGTATGTGGATACATACACTATCATATAAATAAATATTTATATAGTAATGAATGTATAAACAGAGCAACAGTGAACAAAAGGGAAGTGATTTCATTTATATAAGGTTAGTGGGGAAGGTAGCTTGGGAGCTTGATGACAGTTCCTTCATGGGGAAAAATAACAAGTTACTGAAGAAAGCCTTAATTAAATAAGCGTTATAATAGTGCTACATGTTTTAACTTATACATAAATATATTCCACAAAATCTGTTTGCTTCTGTGCATACCAGACCAAACTCAAGGTATAAACACATACATTGTTTAATTAGATTGTAGGCATTTTAAAGAGAGCTCCGTCTACTGCATTAGCAGAAATACTTGATATGCAAAAAAACCCCCCATAAAACACCAAAAAACTGTGGCACACGTATAACTGATGTATTTTTTTAAAAAAGGGAATAGCGTTCCAGCACTAATCCTCTGCTGAACAGGATAATGGTGAAATTGCTTGCCTGCTGATATGCTTTAAAAAAATTCAATGTGATTTATTACCGAGTAGGACAGAATGTGAAACATCTTTAATAAGCTTAGTTAATACCCTTCCCTATTCTTTGTTTAATCATGTTAGTAGTCATTTGAGCATTTAATTACATTTCCAAAGGTCTTAATGGGAGTAGCAATGTTAGCTTATTACATTTAAATGAACCTGAAAAATACAGGCCATTACTTTCCTTGTGCAGCCTTGTATTTCCGACAGGACATCGGCTTTAACAATTATATGTCTGCTAATTAATACTATTTTCACTAGGATTGAGCATATATATGAGAAACTTAATGAGTCTACCCTTTAATTATTAAGAGATTTTTCAGAAGTTCCTAAATGTATAAATGTGAAAGAAAACTAACCTCAACCCAAAGAGAGAGCATATAATACAATGTCTTTTTATTCTCATGCAGTAATATTCATTCATCTAGCTGAAAGCTACTAGGGGACAGATTTATCCCTGACGTAACTCCATCAAATTCAGGAATTAGCGGAGTTACGCCAGTGATGAACTTGGCCCTAGACCTTCTAAAATTGTACAAACCCGCAAAGACCCTTGATCTCCAAAAGGCATTTTACTCATCAAACCGACTTCTTCCCTGAGAGATACTAGGCAATTTTTAAAGTGTTTTGGTTTTTAGTTTAAGTCTTTAAGTCCAGTATGGGAAGTCTCTGAGACTTCAGAAGCTGTCTTGTGACTACCAAGCAAAAAGATATGTGCGTGCAGTATGCAAGAGTAATGGAAACTTGTGCTTGCACAGTATCACATATTCCACATTAAAATCCGTTCCCCTTAGCACTTAAATAAGGCTTTTCCTTTGTCTTAAGTAGCTAATGATTAGGGATCTCTGTAGAAATTTCAGTAGAATATGAACTGAAATTAATTTAATCCAAAATTTCATTCAGATTTGAAACTGACTTTTAGACTATGAATTTTTTGAGGCTCAGAAACATAGGGGAGAAGCAATCTCCTCTCATTTGACTTACGCTCTGGAATCCTGTGCTTCTGCTTAGTTGTCAAAAATAGCGTCAAAATAAGCCAGAAATATTCTCACACTCTAGAAAGCTGAAGAGTTTGGCTAAGGTGGATACCTTGGCATATTTATCCAAGTAGAATTTTCTATATCCTGTAAGTGTTGGCATTGCTATAACCATGCTGGGCAACTCATACTGTCTACATGCTAGATTGGAGTTTGGCTGTATTCTGCTTCAACTTACAGACCTTAATATTTTTATTACCAAAAAAAGCAGTGGGAAAGCTTCAGGTCATATACTTGGCTCTTTTGAATTCATCAGCTGAGCATTTGGTCCAACATGCCTATAGAAGCAAATACACATCTCATATCCTCTCACTATGAAAAATGGCTCTTTCATTAAACTCCCGTCTAATGGTAGTCAATAATTAGAGAAATGTGGGTAGTATACCATGTGAAAGTTAGCTTCTGACCACAAGGTACAATAATAAGAGGAGTGAACACCTATATATTGTAATATATATATATTATAAGAAGGGATTGATTTTTTTTTTTTTTTAATGTAAAATAGAGTTTGAAATCCAGAAGAGGTCAGAAAGCTGTAGTTACACAGGGGTCACAAATGGAGTATTCTAACTCTCATATATAGACTGCTTTCAGACAGACTTACCCTTTTCATTACCATGCTTCATGCTCTGTGTGTATATTTGATTGCAGTTCAGACATCATTCAAAATATGCAGGAGGAAATCTTGCACAATGTTACTCTCCTTTAATGAATTGCCTCTTCTGCTTCCGTGCCATACTCCCTTGACTAAGTTTACAATGACTTACTTCTGTGAAAGCTGAACATGATCTTGCTTGGGAGCCCTTGGGGCAGCTGTTGAGGTGCGACTTTGTGTTACAGGAATGCCTGCAGAGAGTGGAGGAAAGAGGGAAAGAGTTGAAACTGTGGCACATGCTTTCTAAAAGCAGACTGTAGTTGTAATTGGGACAAGCTTTTCATGTCGGGGAGCAGATAATACACGTCACGAGATGGTTTACCTTTTCATCTTCTGACACTTAGGTTCAGCAGCACAGAGTGCCTCACAACATTTTATGTAATGTCTCTGTACAATATAATTGAGAAAATAGGGCAGTGCAAGATTTCAGGTACAGGAGGAATCACAGTGTTTCAGTACTTTTCAGTTTTTCTCAGTTGGTTTGGGAGTTTGTCTCCCAAAGAAATGAAAAAGGAATTTTATTGTGAAAGTGCAGAAAAAGAAGAAAAAGAAGAGTGTGCAATGTCAATGATAATAATTTTGCTTGAAAACAAATTCATAATAGTATAAAGTGTCATGAAAATTAGGTTTTGACTGATTAGAAAAGACAAGGGGAATGACAAGGTAAGCAAATCAAGTATTCAGTGCTGCTTGTTTTCAGCTACCTCTTTTGAAAAAATATTCCTTACTGTTTTAAGCACTGTGAAAACATAAGGATTTTATAGCTAATGGAAAATAAAACAGTTTAAAGGGAATAGCAAACTGGAAAAACATAAGTCCCTCCAGACCAGTAAATATTCCAGTATCTCTTCAAGGAACTTGTTAATAAATTTGTGCCAAGTAATACTTCTAGTAGCTTCATTATATATAAATAGCAAGAGAGGAGCAGCTTTAATACTTTTAACCCTTCCATAATTTTGTACAATGCAAAGTCTCTTCTTGAAGAAGCACTTCCACTTTGCAGGAGGCTGATCCTCCCACTTTGGTTGACAATACTTTCCGATTCATTCATGCAGTATTCTTGAACACAAATATACCACACTGTTCTGTCCTGTTAAAGTCATTTTTATGAAATGTAGTTTTATAGCCTCTGCTCCTACTGCAACCCAGTTAAATGTTTTCAAAGGCCACTGCCATGTGCACATCGTGCAAGCGATATATAGGAGTTTTGTTTTTGAATCAAGCGCAGCATTGAGAGGGCAATGTAGGTGGCTCAAAGGCTCGTTCTCATACTTGGCCGCAGTACAGAGGCAAGCAGTAGGCGTCAGAAGACACTGTTTGCAACCCTTTGCAAGAAAGTCACAGATGAACTTAATTTTAAAATAGGCTGAGGTTTCAAGTTCTTTCAAAATAAACTGCAGAGCCAAATATAACGGTGTCTAGGAAACTGAACCGGCCATCGGTGCAATACATTCAAAAGCCACAGAACTGTGTGTTAACATCGTGATAAACCTCTGGCTTAGCTCATGGATTAATATATTGGTTTATCTTACTTATATTTATTTTTGCTTATGTTATATACTTCATTTATATCTCATCTCTCTACTGTCAGAGTTCTCCTGGGTTTTGTTTTCTTATTCTGGAGGGATATTTCATTCATTACTTTCCTTGTTCTGAGGGCTGAAACATGCACATACATAAAACATATTTGTTAACAGTAAGAGTACTTGAACCATTTCAAAGGCAAGGCACGATCTCACCGGTTGTTCATACACTTCTGTGAGCTCCTGTGTAAAGAATCCCGTCTTCTGCTAAGTACGGACATATCCCCTGGCCAGCTGGGTGTTAGGCTCATTTTTATCAGCTCTCCAGAGCAGCTTCTATATTAGATTAACCTCCAGCTGCACACTCTATAGAGCCTCTGTTGATGTTAAGATAGACATGTTTCTAGCCTTTGAATGTAAATTAAACCAAAGCAAATGTTCGGAGAAGAACCATTCCCTGCAAGAGTTAAATTCGGCATCCCAAATTACATTGTCATCTTACTTCTGACCAAGAAACAACCTCAGCAGAGTAAGTCCCTTCAAAGTCACATCAATGACCATGATAGCTGGCCTCACAATTTCAAAACCTTGTGTATGGCCATTCTGTCTTTAAGCTAGGACCTGCCCGGACACCAGGACAGATGCACGGTGCTGCCGTGTCCCCAGCTAAGCACACTGCCCTCCAGGAGCAGGACCAGGGCCTGGGAGTACCACATGTCCAGCTCTTTCCTTCTGGGCAGCTCCTTAGATTGTCCTTAGGAGAGGTCAGTCCTGCCTGAGAGTGTTCTCCACCTCTCCATCGGTTATTCAAGCAGAAGGTTAGTGCACTGGGATGCTGGGAGAGATGCTGTTTTGGGAGAAAAAGGAAACAGCTCTAACCATTAAGTCTGAAATGTAAAAACTAAAATACGTTAGTTGTAGCACTCTTCCTTACTTTCTCATCCTTCCCGGCCATTTTTGTGACTTCATATCTGTTACCTTTGAGCACCAAAGTATTGGCCTTTCTTGGGGGGGTGGGGGCTCAAAATGGGAAAGAATGGAACACAGAAGAGGTGTGCACGTATCTTTAAGATATAACTCTTTCTTACAAAGATAGCAAGGCTAGAGAGAAAACCTAAATAGGATGAGGAGGCCAAGAAAGGTTTGGATGCTTACAATTTACAAGTAGAAAGTTGCATTTTAGTAAGAAATTATTGTAAAATAAACTGCCTCCTGTCAGGGAGCAGCAAGGCTGACTGGACAAGGACATGCCCTCCCTGCGGGGTGCATCCCCCTGGGGCTGAGCACCAGCACCAGCTGGTAGTGGTGGGGCCATCAACAGCACCAGGTGATGGTCTGGTGCCAGGGTCTGCCAAGGGAAGCTAAAGAAGCCAGAGGCAGAGCTGGAGACAAGCTGCACCATACTTGGGGAGGGGGGTTCACCCAGAAGACCAACTACCTACAGGGTTGGGCATGGAGCTGGAGACTGGCCCTGCTGTGGCATCACTGGGGCAGGGACTGGTGGCCTCAGGGGGCTGAAATGGGATCCTGGGCTGTGGGCAGGGTGGGGGGACCCCAAGAGGGGTTGGGCAGGGATAGTCAGGGCTATTGGTGCTCTCAGGGCCATCGCATCTCTTTTAAGCAAACTTTTTGTTAATTGCCATTGCTCATAATGGTTACATACTGAATGAGCAGTGAGTTTTAGACAGAATTAGGCCAGTGGATGCACTACTGTGAATGTATTTGTGTTTGTAAATTAGAAGAGGGGGAAAGAAACAGCAAACTATCAGGAGATGATTGCTAGGGAATAATAAAGGGAAAGAGACCATAGCAAACGTGGCAATTGCGGCTCGGGGACTCTTGCACAGTATGTGACTCCTGCCGCAGCGAGCAATGAGCATGCAAGGGAGGATGGGAGAGCTGGCTGGGGCACAGCGAGAGGCAGGGAGGCAGATAACACTGTGGGATGCAAAATGAACAGCAAAACAAAGATGTTCAGAAAAGCAACCGCTGCCAGAACAGGGAAGCCAGACTTGCCAAAAGATGCCTTGGCAGTGGTTGCCCTGCGGCCGGGCACAAGCTGGACAGAGCGTAATTCCACCTCCTCCATTCTGTTTGCCTCCAGCTCTCCCTACTCTATCCCTGCTTCTTTCCCCCTCTGCTCTGGGGCTGTGCCATCGCAGCTATTAGTTTTACTTTCTCTTCTGTTTCCAGTTCTGCTTCTGGCTTTCTGCATCCTGCATAATTCAGTGAAAATGTTTGCAATAAAAATCAGCAAAATACTGAGCTTTTACTGGTATTTTACAGTGATGGCTAGAGCAAATGCTCTGGTAACATTGTAGAGATAAATATAAATACCGTAGTAAAGGGCTATAATTTTACCTGAAATGCCAAGTTCTACAACCAGCATAGCTTGGTTGTACCGAAAAGCTAAATGATAGACTAAGCTACTGCAGGAAGCTGTAAGTATCTACTTATGAGAAAGAGAAATGTTTGAATTGTTACACAAAAGTGTTGAGTAGAGGCATCGTCTAACACTGTGATGAGCACTAGAATGCAATAACATTTAATAACTAGCAAATTGTTTGAAAGTATTTATAAAAATAAATTGCAAAACCAGAAAAACTTGCTGTTTAAAAGATTAAATTTAGAAATGTTTTTTCATCCGTTACGGAGTGAAGCAGGAAAATAATATACCTAAGTTATTTTAGAAGTTCTCATGAATAGACACAACTATCTTGAAGAATGTTAAATATGGTTGTCTGGTATTGGGCAGGTTGTTGGCTGATTTTTTTTAAAGCATTTATCATCAACCTATCTGAATGGAGATGAGACTTCCCCTGGCAAAATAAGAGTTCTGCTCTGAGAACAGCCTGCTCCCAAAGTGAAATAAACTCTACCAGCAATAAAGATGTTTTTGTTCCTGAAGGTGTTTATGCTATGGATTTTGCTGGCATTGCTTTGTCACAGGAGGGTGTTAAGTAAAGGTGTTAAGTGAAAGTGAATTAGTTTAAGTGCACAAAAGCCTTGTTTAGGTGCTCCTTTTGTGAGTTAAAGTAGTGAGGAATTAAGACAGCTTTGTTTGTGAATGAGGGACTGCACCTTAGGGATTAATACAATTTACTGATGCATTTTTATTTCATATGTTTAGTTAATTCAGCTTAACTTTCCTAACCATACTGGTGCAGGCAGATCTCGAGGGACAGAGAAATGAGGCACTGCAGAGACCTATTCAACTACATTGTCTAAGTGATGACAAGATGAAAGATGAGTTAATTGATTGCAGATTTTTATTTTTGGTAAATTCGAAGAGGCATCTTCTCTATGGTTTTGTGTACACAAGCATGTTGAGGAAAGTTAAGTCAATTTAAATGAAAGAATGAATTCAGAACACATTAAATCACTTTGCCTGAAAAGCCCCCGCTAAGGTCCCTTTAATTTTGAATAACAGGGCGTAGTGTGACGTGCTCTTCTAGCTACATGTAGCTTGACTTTCCTGGTTTTATCTTTCTACATAAGCTCTAAATGTGTAACACAAATGTGTCTCACCAAAATCAATAAATATTTTGCTGTTGGCCTCCCTAATAAGAGTAGCAGACACTAGAAGTCCAGATATGCAAGTAAATCTATTTATGTGAACTAATGTGGATTTTTTTCTATTTAATGACTTTCCTGGTTTTATCTTTCTACATAAGCTTGTAACATGTAACACAAATGTGTCTCACCAAAATCAATAAATATTTTGCTGTTGGCCTAAGAGTAGCAGACACTAGAAGTCCAGATATGCAAGTAAATCTATTTATGTGAACTAATGTGGATTTTTCTCTATTTAATTTTTAAAACTTAGGGCTCCTGACAGGTTTAGAGTGTATTCACGGATCAGGCAAATGTTCTATTTCTTTCTAAACATTATTTCTTGTTTGAGAAACCCTGGGCAATACCACTTTTTCACCTTGATATTTTGCTGTTGCTACGCTGGCAGAATGGGTTAGAGGACACCAGAATTGCCTCCAATAATCATGATTGATGGGCAGCAAATTTGGATTGGTTTGTGTTCTGAGATTTTGTATAAGCCCATTTGTTGGCTGTTGTCACACTTGCTTACCTTGGGCATCTAACTTGGATACTTAAACTTCAAAGTCTGGTCTCTTGGCTCCATACATAGACAGAAAAGAGAAAAATAAGCTTTTTTAGAGAGTAGTTCAGAGAATCTCTCCTTCTCTCTCGGCTACACAAGCATCCAGGGGTGATTACCTGTGTGAATAACCTCCTCCCGTTTTAGAGTACTGTTCTTCCAAAAAGTAAAGGAGAAAATCGGTCTTAAAAGCTGGTAATCAGTTTACCCACTAGGTCTGCTAATGACCATATGCCTCACTCTTCACTGACAACAGTGCAGCACCTGATTGAGATAAAGGTTATCATATCATATTTGGTTAGGTACTGTGTGATCTTTGTCTGCTTAGCATCAGCTCTCAGCTTAGAGGGAGGCTTTTACGAAGAACTCAGAAATAATTATCTTTTAATTATACAGCAACTTTCAGTTGTTCCCTTAAATATTTGGTCTTCAAGCTGGAGAAATGGCTAAGATGCCGCCAAAAGGGCTGCAGCTGAGCACACGCTGTTGTTTAGTTTAGCTTTCAACAGGAAGTGAGGAGCACAGTGCGAGATTAGCGGCTTGATTAGCTGTTTGATGTATAACGTATAAGCATGCCTCTGAGGATGTGGTCTCGTAGAGCACAGGACTGCTTGTTGAAAAGAAGCATATTTCTGTATTGAACTTGCTTTAGCAGCTTGAAAAACTCCCTATTAGCAATGGGACTTGCTGCAAAAACATTAGTTCTCTACACAATCTACAATTCATTGATAATAGATTTATACCCATCATATGCTGATGGGACCGCTTATACGGTACAGCACTTGGAGAATTTGCTAGGTTTGGGGTTTTCTTCAGTAAAGAAATACAAGAATGTCCATGGTTTTACAAGAATTTCAAGTATTAGGAGGGTATTCCATATGTCAATAGTTTCAAAGATAAGTTTCAGTGCTGGTGTGTTGCAGACCTCCAGGTACTGCATGACAGCAGCTGGGCAGTTTGGTTACTGAAATGCCTGCTCTAAAATGGACAGTTTGAGCAAAGAATACACATCGGCAGATGAAACATGGCTGCTTTCTGTTCAAGTTTGACAATTTGGCTTCAAAAACTACTAGTGCTACTGAAGTCATTACGACAGTATTATCCAGAAGGAAATTAGCTACAAGACAGGGAATTGACCTGTTTTCTGCCTATTCACATCACACCTCTTCATAAACTCTTAAGAAGTGTAAAAAACATTGTGGTTCATTTTCTAAATCTGTTAATGGAGGGAATAGTAGGTTTACGTGCTTCCCTCAGTGGCTGAGAGATGTGATAAGTGTCGGTAATGCATGTTAAGATCCTCGAATGGGAAGGAGGTCTTAGAGCAGTGCCTGATGTTATGGTTTAAGGGTTTGCTGAAGCCTCCTTTAAAGGAACCTGATCCCTTCCCCAGATACTGCCTGCTGTTCTGCTTGTGGTTTCCACCACATGTGACAGATGGTGCTTAATGTTGTATACGTTCCTTATATGCAGCGTACCCAGAAATTAACCTTGTCTAATTTGCTTATGACAGAAAATATTAAAATATCACTCAGTTGTGCATACTTGCTTTCCAGTGCTGCTTTCATTCCTTCTCCTTTAGTTTTATTATATGCCTCTAAAAATACCGTTTGTGCTTTTGGTGGCTGGTAGCTTAGACTTTTGCCTTTTACTTTTCAAGAGTTAGAGGACAATTATAACACATGTTCTTCTGTAGTTAAGAATGAATAGAAAGTCTGTTAAAGCCCTCCTCTATACAAAATTTACTACAATGCTATTTTTGGATATCTATTCTTAAAAGTTTTTGTCTTAAGCTATTTAAAGAATTGTAACAGTTCTCAGCATTTGAGTTCGACTTTTACAGTGGTTGTAAAGCTGATGGAAAACTGGTGCTAGTTCTTCTTTTTTTACCATTATTCCACCACAGCATTACCATTCTCAGAATCTCATCAGCACTTGGGACACTGATATGAGCTTTTTGCTCAGTAACAACAATAAATTGACTAATCAAAAATTGAAAGCCAAATTGTATGTACTAAGCAGAAAGCCAGTGAAGTTACCTTGATGTTACACTGAAGGCAGAATTAGGTTGTCCCTGTCTTTCAATCAGAAAATGCTGTTGCCATGATAAAGCCTTGCTTACTGAAGTATTTTTCATACATGAAAATTAAGGAAATTAAGGTCTTGTACTCTTCCAAAATTGTTTGAACCACGCAGTGAGATTTATTGATATGCAGATAGTTTAACCTAACATAGGCAAGTATGTCCTCCCTGCCATTAAAGAGGGAATCCAAGCAATTGGACCTTTTGAGATTAAAACACATTTTCTGGGAATGTGAAGTGCTTGTGGATACAATACAAGGTTAGGCTACTGTAGAATAATCTAGATGTCAGAAGCGTGGGAAAGGGTTTTCTTATCACCACTGAATACGCAAGATGGTGAGGATGACTTTAAAAATACAGTCATAGCTAGTACAGAGATAAATGAACTCAATCTTTCATATCACTGAGGTTTATTTTACAAATTGAAATAAATAATCCATCCCTTCAATATGAATTAAAAGTGTGGTGCTGTGCTCTTAGAAGCACATCTCCAGTTCTTCCTTCTCTTTTTGTATCTTTAACCTTGGGTCTTGGAACCATACTAGAAATGGGATATCTGTGACACAAGAAGACAGAAGCAAACTACACTTTTCCTCAATTTTAGTGCAAATTAAAACTGGACAAGCAGGACAGTTTACCTAAAGTTATAAGAGAACACAAATAGAAAGGTTACTAAAAGCTTCTGGATAATACATAATGGTAAATCACTGTAACTACAAAGAAGGAATGTGTAAAAAGTTTATAGATATTGAGTACGTATAATTGGTACATACAATGATTATTGTACGAAAACTAATAGGGGCATTTAGGGCACAGCAAACATAAGACTGAAGAAAGATATGATCCAGAGTGAGGTTGGGCAAAGCAGTAAGAAAATAGAGTTAAAGTAGTATCGCTACAGGAACAAGGAAAAATAGAGTACCAAAATTAAATCAGAGCAGGGAAGAGGGGCTCACAAAACCCTTTTCTTGGCCAGAACCATGGAAAATGGAAGCACAAAGAATGTATTTTGCTTAAGTGCAGTTTGTGATCTTATGCCAGGATTGCTTTGCTTTCAGTGACGGAGCTGAGAGAAGGTGACAGTTGTGGCTTATGTGGTGAGATCTACCAGGCAGCACATTTTTCAAGCTGAAAAATGGCACAAACCCCAGACTGGTATCACAGGAAACACGATGAGTGTGAAACAGCACTGGTAGATGCATTAACCACTATCAGTACTGCACCCATTTCCCCTTTCTGCAGACAAAAGAAAATCAGAATACTAACCTTCAAGAAAAGCAATCTCAGTGAAAACAAAGCTTAATTAGGTTAAAAGTAGTAGCAATAGTAGTAGTAATAAGTGGTATTAGTAATAATAATAAGTAGTACTAGTAGTAATATGAAAGGCAATAATAACTTCTAGATGCATGTGTACATATTCATTATGTTTTCATTTTAGAAAGAAATGGCAAAAAAGGGCAAACCTGTATTCCCTCAGCTGCCATCTAGATACTTTGTCGCTAATACGTCACCTAAAAAAAACGCCCACAAAGAGAAGGAGACTTTTTAGGAGGAAATGTTGCACAGACCTTGTCAGGAGTTTTATGAGTGAAGGCTAATTGCCCCTTCCTTTCTTTATTTGCAGCACTAAAATCCATCACTATACCTGCGTTTTCTTCCAAAAGCCTAATAAATATTTCATTATATTCCTTTGGGGTTTAATGACGACAGCAACGAAGCACCTTCGCCATCCCCTGTGACCTTTGTTGTCTGGACTGCCGCACCGCGTGGCGTGCCTGTTCAGAGGTATGCCATGCAAGGATGTGCTGATGTAGCACATCCAGCAGGACGGGCTGAGCCCATCTGATGGTTGCACAGTATGTGCTCACATTTTGTGTTTGAGGCAGATAGGATTGGCTATTTGTTTGCAGGAGCTTTAAGTAAATTAGATTTAGGTATTTTCTATGATGTGGCACATTTCTAGCGCTTATTCTTGTTGTATGTTGCTCACATCCTTTGCTTTCTAAGCCCACTTCTTCAGGCTTATTTATTTTTCTGTAGAGTTACATGGTTACATTTGCCTTACCCAAGTGACTGTTGAACCCATGGTCCAGTTTTGTTTATTCCTTTGGGTCAAGCTCCTTCACACTTCTCCTGCCAGTGGTCTGGCACTGTATCCCTTCCTGTAAGGGAAGGAGTGAAATACATGGGCTAGTCTGGCAGTGGGAACTCAAAGACTGGATATTTGAAGTCAGTTGTTGGTGTAGTCTCTCTCTATATATACCCTTAGACATCTCACTTAATTTTTCTGCATTTTTGTTTCCTTACCTTTAAAGACTTGTGTCCAATATCCACCAGGGTTGCTGTGTAAAATAAATAACTCTGTATATGTTCATGTATACAGTCATTTGCAGATTGGAAATGCTCATAAATGAACTGTGTTTGTTGAGTACTCACTGAAGCCATTAAAAAAACCAGCAAAAATACTGCATTTCCAACACAGCCCTTCCCTGTCATATGTATTTCTTCTTATGTAGATTTTGGCAGGAGGGTTTCCTTGTAGCTGCAATGCATGAGCAAACCAGAATCTGTTGTATGCTTCTGTCTTTGGTCAAATCAAACAAAATGGAAAGAAACAGAGTCCCATTTTTTACAAGAAACGTTAAGCTCTGTATATTTTCTTTAAAGATTTTTGCACTGTTCAAGCATGGAGATTACATTACTTCTCTGGCATTTTTGCTGGTGGCTCCTGTGTTTAAAATTATTGCTTAAGCCTAAGTATAGCTTAAGCATCTTCCCTTGATTTTGGCAGTATACAGCCTGTTGCTCTCATTCTTGACTGCAGTAAACAATATATTTATAGGATAAATTATAGAAAATAAATACGCTACAGCAAGCTGAAGTTTATAGAGCCTTTTGAATAATTTTAGTTAGATTGTGTTAGTAGAAGGTTAATGCAATTGCCAGCACTGTAATTACAGATTGCTAGGAGGTCAGGAAAAACAATTAATACCACCTAAATGGTGGCTTGGGGCTGAAGAGTTCACACGAACCACTTAGTCCTGCTAATACCGGTTCAGAGAATTATATCTCAGAAGACTGCTTTTTTCTTAAAGGTTTCTCTCCCTGTTACAGAAGCCTATTTTCTTTCTCCTTAGCCTTCTCCATGTGCTGGAAGCTCTCAGAGGACCTCTCGTGTATTGTAACACCCATTCATTAGGCTCCTGGGGCCCCATGGGGCAGGCTTTCGTTTTCCATCCTGTCTCCCAGGATGGATCCGTACTAGCAATTGGACTTCCTTTCAGGTTTAAAACGGTAGCGAAAGTAGGTTCAGCAGTCATAGCCCAGTCTGCGCAAGTCTCTGGGCAATGCATCCAACCTTCTGCCCCAGATCAGTCACGGGGGAACATACTGCCCCTCCATCGTGCCTCACCAGTCATGGATCATCCAGTGTCAGACTTAGCTAGGCTTTTCTCTGAGATATTTTTATTTTGAGTTCACTCCTCTACATAGCATTTAAGTCCAGCACTTATGGCCAACACTGGCGAGGCAGCTGAAGTGTCACAAGCATGGGAGTGCCCGAGGTGGGGGCTCACCCCTGTGCCACCCGCCTGCTGGCAGCCGTGGCATCATGACCGGACCAGGTGCTGCCAGAGCCCCGACCCCGGAAGGGCAGGTGGCCCCAGACCCAGGTCCTGCGCTGCAGCCTCAGCTGAGCCACCCCTGTCCTTCCCTCCTTTCCCCCCCATCCCTCACTGACCTCCCTCCATCCCCTGGTGTGGAGCAGAGCTGGCACTGTCTGCAGACTGTGCTTCTCCTGATGGGTCAGGGAGAAGCTGTGATGCCCTGATGGAAACAGGCAGTTCCAGCATCACTGCTGGGGAGAGTTGATTAAGGAGTTGAATCCTTAAGCTCTTATAAAGAGCTGGGACCAATGAAACCTTATATAAACTTCCATAGCATAAACAAGGCTGGAAAATAGTGGAACCAGAGATCTTATGGAAACAAAACTTCTGCAGCGTGTTTCCACTATACTCAGCTCTTGGATTGCCGTTGTCACTTAACCTTCGCTGACACCCCTGCACTCCTGCAATGAGTTTCAGCCTGTCTCTGCATTAGGGTTAATAATACAACCATCGTATGGTAGGCAAATTCTGAAGCACATCTATGAAACAGATCATTAATCAGATCATTAATGTCTCTATGACCAGAAACATCAGGGAAGGAGTACAGGGGAATGGAAAATCCCTCTTTGAGACACATATGTTGTTTGTTGTGGTAAAAGACCTGCTTCATTCTCCTGCATCAGCCTTTGAATGGGGGTGAGTGTCAGGGACGTCCCAGCTACTTGTTGGGATTGACATTTGTTTCCTTTGCTGGTTTTTTTGTGGTCTGCCAGCATGGCTCCATGCCTATTCCAAATACAAAGCGAAAAAAAAGAGGTAACATAGACATACACACTGGTGAAGGTTTCCAGGATGTTACTGCAGCTGTAAATTTTTGGAGTCATTTAACTAGAAAGTTATTAGTGACATGTTTAGTTCCATAACTTGATATGAGTGATCTGACTGCTGTGTTTCTAAAGCTGACAATAATGATACTGTCACTGAGAGGGTGCAAAAAGCAAGCGACTATGGGTCTTGGCGGGAGATCAGAAAGGTGACCTTGGCAGCAGAAATGTTGCTGAATCTGTACTGGAGCAAAATGCATAGAACTGAACTCTTCTCTGCAGCAATAACTGTACCCATGCATGGGCTTGCACTGGCCCTCAGGCACACGTAGAAAGGAAAACCTGTGACCATATGCACTTGCATCCCGTTCTTCATGCATACAAAGTGCACTGTACACCCACAGAGAAATCCCTCAAAAAGAAAGACCTTGTATTTCTCAGTAAATTGCGAAACTCACGGTCTTTAAACAGGCAATGCTTAACATGGTATGGAAACTTTCACTTTATTGTTTTCCCCTGAGAATATACGTAGAAAGGAAAACCTGTGACCATATGCACTTGCATCCCGTTCTTCATGCATACAAAGTGCACTGTACACCCACAGAGAAATCCCTCAAAAAGAAAGACCTTGTATTTCTCAGTAAATTGTGAAACTCACGGTCTTTAAACAGGCAATGCTTAACATGGTATGGAAACTTTCTCTTTATTGTTTTCCCCTGAGAATACTTAAAGTTAGAAGAGAATTCTTAAGTTGTTTGAAAGCTGATACCATCGTCATCAAATATATTCAGTTCATTCAATAGTTTTTGTCTGTCTCTCCAGCTATTGTTTTATGGCAGTTTTTACTCACATGATCCAACTACTACTATCATTTCTGTTGCAACAAAACTTAGAGTCTCTAAAATAATGATAATGGAGATATATTTTGTCTGTTTCCACTCCATGTTTGGGTTTTGGCCATTCTCATGTGTAGTGAATATCAGCAGCTTGGTTCTGCACCGCCACATCCTGGAAACGTTATGAAACCTCCTGCAGAAATCTTGATGCTTTCAAGACAGGGAGAAAGTGCTGAACACTGATTTAATTTCAGTTTTCATTTAGGGGGGCCATTAAAGGTAATCCAACCTTGAGTCTTCCTGACACAGCACATTAAGCTAAAATACTTAAGGTGGAGCTCAACACCTCGTGGAAAACTCCCTCAAAACGTTCCTCTTGGAATCAGCGTGGGCTCTACAGTCTGTCTTGTCTATTCCTGTCCCTTGCTTCTTTGTGTCTTTGGGTTTGGTTTTTTATTCTGTCAATAAGTTCTGAAGGAAACAAAGCTTCATCCTTAGCACTCATTTGATCATGATTTACCATTTTCAGAATCTTAGTTTCTACCAATTAAGAAATTTAAGAGAAATGTACTTAATTTAAAAGGAGAAAGTAATAAATAGCTGAACTAAGTCCTGGAGACATGGACCCTATACATCAACTAAGAATGTGGGGGGAAAAGAAACAAGATAGATAGGCAACCAACATCTACAACACCTATCTTGTACCTGTTTTTTGACCAGTTTTTTAACCTGCAAAAAGAATTTTTTAGTTACCTCAGAATTCTTTCCTAGCTTCTACAAAGGAAGATTAGATCCTGTTTTCTCACGAGTAATATAAGAATAGACTTCTCCTTTGCTGGAACATAAAGCTGACTTGAAAAAATTGGCTTATTTTATTATACTGAGAAAATTATCAGCTTACAAAAGTCCAAACCATGGTAAAGAATACCATGTGTTTTCAATGTGTATAAAAACCATTAGTCAGTATGTATACAGGCAATAGTTCATCTTTCATTTTCAGGGAACTTTTTAAAGGAGAAGTTTTGAAATATAAATGTAAAAGGTTATAAATCTTATTGACTAATGCTTGTATTGACTGACTAATTTAAAATTATCTTGTTGAAATATGCTTAATGATCGCCTGATACATACAACATGGTTATTAATCACAATACTGTGATGAATTTGTTGGGACATTTTCTGAATGGATCTCAGCTCTTCTACTAATCTTATTTGTGCATACATACAGCATGATGGAGATGGATGTGAGTGCTGTTATCAGATAAATTTGCTTGCTTACTTAGACTGGATGCCAGGAGCGTCTTCATCATTTTTGAGAAATATTTGAGTTAATGAATAAATGCTTTTCTTTCAAGGTGTTTAGACTGTTAATTTAAAAATCATACCACGCTGACCAAAGGAATCTAAACCAAAAAAGAAATCCTAAAGCTCCTGAGCCCTGGGACTCATGCCATGGGAGTGAGAACTTTATAGCTGCTACAGTATGCTGTGAACTTCTACTAGCTGTACTGGGAAAATGCTAAATATCTGAAAAGGCAAGCCTTCTTGCTGTTGTAATGTGTCTGAAATCTCTGGCCAGAATCCCACTGAGATTGTCATGTACTTTTGCTGTGACAAATGAGTTTATGAAAGTTTCTAGGAAATCTGTACTTATTCACCTCTTGCTTTTGCAAAATGATTTTGATTATATTTGCACTTAGAGATGCTTGAGCTTGTCTCTTCCTAATTTGCTTGCCTTCTTCTAAACACTTTTTATGCAATGTGGGATTTTAAGAACTCAATCTGTCTAATTTTGAATGTTTTTGAATGTTGGGGGGTTTTTTAAGAATTTAAGTTGAACTCAGTATTTGCATTCTGTTTAGAAAAGAGCACACAAAGGAGAGCAGCAAAGGAAAATAAGCAAAATTCTGATGAAGAAACTAATGAAGGAACACAACACAGAACTGAATGGACATCAAGCTCATGTTTGAAGTCCTGATGCACTGCATGGGGTCTCATATTTCTGTCCAGGGTTTCTTACACTACACACCTTCTCAGAAGCTGCACATCTATTCTGCTTGCATACAGCAAGTCAGATACATTTGGCACATGTCTGATTTCTTGAATCCAGTGCTGGGGACACAGGAGATCCACCCAGTATTTCCGAGGCATCAAGCCTGTCATAACTGAATGACAGACCACAACACCTGTGTGCGTCCTGAATAGCTACTTCCACCCAAAAATCTCAGAAATGACTGCAAAAAGAGCCTCAGGTGTCTGAGCTCTTGAAGCTACCAGTTATCTATAAATTCTACACCTGCTTACAAAGAATTTATGTACACCTAATATGGCAGTAAAATGTTAGTTTGGATTTCTTAAAATTTGTAAGAACTTTTCAAAAAGTTCTTGTAAGAGTTTATGCCTGGATGTGTCTTTGATTCTAGAAACATTTTAAGAATACAGCAGTTACCTTATTATTTTACCCAGCTATGTACTTGGGTAACGATATATGGCCATATATCATATATGGTATTATATCACAGAAAATATGGTCAAAAGGGACTCTGAGAGTCATCTAGTCCATTATTCCACCCCCAAGAAAGTTCAACAAAACATTTTTCACGGCATATTTTATATGTAGCTGATTCAATTATTCTCTTACAGTATTTGAATGGAAAGCTGATGTTCAGAAGCTTAAAGTCCAAAATTTTGAAAGCACATTCCAGTAGCTTGACTTGTATGAAGTTCCCTGATGGGATACTCCCTGATGGGATACATCATATCCCATCCTTCCCCACACTGACAAGCAGGTGGTTTCCTCTGGCTTTTCACTGTGACAGTATCAAGGCAAATCTAGTCATGCTCAGAAATCTAGAGCGCATGAGGAGAAAGTGCCGCAAGATGGATACCTTCCTTCCTCCTCTGGCTGTCCCTTCGCTCCTCCTCTTCCAGGCTAGTGTTTTCCCTCTTGGACTCAAAAACAGTGTTGCACTCACTTTTTTTTAATTTGAATCCGTTTATTCTTGGCTTTCGTGTTTCAGAGGAAGTCCCTGTTAAATTGTCTGTGAAATGGAGTGGTCCAGAAAATTTGATCTCATAATATTTACATAAAGTAGCATTGTAATAATAACACTAGCTGGTGTTAAAAGAGTAATGGAGGCTTTTTAGTCAGATACAGCAGGAAAAGTTTTATGACAGATGAAGGAAAAATTCTGTAATAATAATCAAGCAACCTGGAAACTTCTCTGTCATTAACCAAGTGTGATGTATCAGGGGCAGTAATTTTTAAGTTCTGCATTTTAACAAGGCTCTGTTTTCTATATTTACATATTTGTGAAAATAAACAAAGGATTTAAATATATGAAGAATAAACAGAAAACAGTGGTTTCACAGAGGATTTGATGTCAATGATATAATGCAGTTAACTTCTGTAATCAAAACACCTAGGCAACATAAAAGCCAGTGGTGCCAAGCTGCTCTTAAAATTAGACCTTGTAGATCTTGCTTCACACAAAAGTGGCTTGACCTCATGTGTGCTTTTGCATTATAATGCACATATAAATGTTTTGAAATTGCTTTGGGAATAATTAACATTAAAGGAGGAGTCAAAACCTCAAGTTTAGGATGAAAAACCTCAGAAAAAACTTTGGTTTATTTCTAAATTTGTCAGCTGCATCAGCACGTGATGCTGCAAAGGAACAACTGAGTATTCATTTCTTTCTAAAAAGTTTGTTTTCAGATAGTCTTATATTTCTTTAACAAAATCCAGGATTTGTATTGACAGGATGGTGGCATTTCGATCATAGAAAAACGTTTTATATAGCTGTTGCATGATCATTTTCGACTGGACTGTGGAGTGAGTGATCCCACATCTTCTTTTCATGCATGTGCATTGAGTAATCTTGACTTGCTTTATTTCAGACAAAAGGAAATTGATCTGCCCTTGGGCATATTCAAAGATGGATCTGACCCTTATGGACCATCTACTATAGCTACAACCAGTTACTCTAGATGTTTCCAGCAGTGGGAAGCCTTTTCTAACATTTTTCCAAAGGTAGAAACAAAGTTCGTGTTTCTCTGTTATGGAGATGATGAGAGAAGAATTGTGCTTTCCAACACGTGTTTGTTCACCTCCACGGAGCTGTATCGTGCCTGGCCCTGCGGTTCCGTCAGACTGACCTTCCCATTTTTAAAGTTCCTCGCAACACAAGGAACTTCTCTGGCTATTTGTACAGAGGCCTGTCATCATCACTGTATGAATGCCATCCACCAGTACAACTTCATATTAAGCCCATGGGACTGGGAAGAATTATTCCCGTTTTACAGAGTTTCACAGAGGGTTTAACCCAAGAAGACGTGAAGAGCTCGTTTCAAACAGATACTAAGTTTAGGTCGGCCAGTCATAATCCAATTACTTGAAAGATGAAACCATTCTTCTCTTACTGCTTTTTTAGATTATAAACCAAAGTATATAGTTTGTGATGGCATAATAGCTCAAATAAAAGCTGAAAAAGGTAGCCATATTCAGTTAAATGTCACTGCAAGCACCAGGCAGGTGAAGTTGGTGCTCACACAGTTTCTAACACAAGTTTCCAACATCTGCTGCAACAGCCACAATAGTGAAATAGCTTTGACGTACGCTATTTTTTGCATTATGCCTGAGTACTTAGCTTCTGGATGGAAGTTCTCCTTTCTTGAAATCTGTTCAAAAGCTAATATATAAAGATTTTTTGTGTGTCATGTTTCTTTGGCATTGGCAGTTTTTTTCTGGAATTTTTTCTGGAAAGAAGGAGGAGATTCATTTCTGCGATAGTTTTAAGAGAATTTTTTAATTGTGTTAGAAAAGTTGGGTCACAATCTCTTTGGCTTTAATTAGGTTATTATGGAAAGGCAATACAGTCCTCTGGGGTTTTCTCCTTAATTCTCAGGGCCTAATTCTGATTTTTCTCTAAGGATAAAAACAACCTCAGTGGATTTAATTCTATTGCTGTATTCACATAAGTGATACTAATATTGGGCCTAGGGGTGACTTCTCCATAGGGAATTAGTTTTTGTGGTCTTTTTCTCAGTCTTTTAAAATTCTGATTTGACTTTTAACAGCATGCTTACCTGTATCACCTTGATGAGAAAGAAATTATCACAGTATAACTTGCTTTTGCAGTAAAAATGTCTACAATCCCTCAGAATCAACTTTAGGCATGCACTTTTCTCTTTCAATGTTGTATGTACTTCAGTCAGTACAAATTTCAGAGGAATAGTTTAAATGCTGACATTATCGGAAGGATGGGATTCAGCTCCAGTTTAAGATACTGCAGTAACATGCATGTAATTGTCTGGAGACACTAAGCACTTCATTCAGTTGCCTAAAATATGGGTATCTAGTGACATTTGAAATGTCCTAGACTATCTTAAACATCTGTGTGGCATTGATAGGTATGACTCATGAGCTCTAGGAGACTTTCAGCCTTCTGGTGCAGTAGCTGGAGGCTGAACATACTTTAAGGTACCTTACATGACACTAACAACAGAATTATATCCAGGTGGGTAAGCTCACAGTGCAGACCTGGTCATACATACTCAGTTAGCCTGTAGATCAATTTGGCTCACCCAAAGATCTACTTTAAGGGTGGAAGTTATCTAAATATAAGCATCTAGTGCCATTTGAGAAACCCTGATCCAGTCCATCAGCATGGCATTCGCATGGGGGTCCTTCAGCACAAGAATGAACTCGGAACTCTTGCATGTCTAACAAATTGGGACACATTTATAGTAACTGAGGTGCCATGATTTTTTTTACTGTGCATTTATTGCCATCTAACCATGATGTCTGGATCATGCTCTATCTTCTGACCTCAGTGGTATAATTCCAGATCTTGATGGTTTATTTTTAAATTGTGGATCTGATCTGTCTCTCACTGACGTACACAGAAGAGCCCTAAATTGAAATCTGAATAGATAAAAAAAATTCTGCCCCAAGGTATGTCTTCTGTTGAGTCATGTTTGAACCACCTGCCAAAAATCTTCTAATTTAAGAAAATGGCCAGAAGAAATATTTTAAATCTATATCAAATGTGAAATATCATTATTAATAATAATAACAAGTCAGACATATAACTTGCAATAAAGATGTCTGCATATGAATGGTCAAGAGTCTTTACAGTCAATAGAGAGTGCTAGAGCAGCTTTTCTATAGTGCTTTACATTGGCACAGGGTTTAAAGGAAGAGGGGGAAGAAAATAAGCAAATTTATTAAAGATTAATGTATTAGTGGATATTAAATACAAAAATACTACGCCTGGTGGTGGAAGTCCGTGACCTGCACTGGAGGCTAAGGAAGTATTCTGCATGGTCCCCCTGTTCTCATACCCTTAATCTATACAGCTATTACTGAGAGCTTTCAGACACAAAGGGCAGATGTACTTTGGCTGGGACATGCCATTGCTGTTATGCACAACACAGTTCATTTCCTAATTCCTAATTTAAACATGTAAAACTTGTTAAACAAATCTCATCCTAAAAGTACCTGTTCTTCAGGGGACCGTAGGCAACTAACAAAGCTGCAGATGTCTGTGTTACAGTTGCCTAAAGGTCATGCCTGCACCTCAAGTTTCAAACATAAACAGAAAAAAACAGTTAAAATATTGACTTAAAAATAATTGAATTGGTCTATAGTTTAACTTGTGGCTATAAAGAGCAAAACAACTGCTTATGAAGAGTGAAGGTTACCTGAATAATTGGAGATTCCTACATTTTTGCATGCATAGAACAGGACGCCTATTGGTTAGAGTCTTTTTTCTGTAGCAAAAATATATTCCTTGGCAGAAGTATTATACTTTATTGTAAGAAGTATATTTAGAACTCACCAAATTATGGTTTGCATCAGTAATATATAATAACCATATATGAGATATCATGAATTTCTCAGATGTCAAATTGCTAAATAAACAAGTCAGTCAGGAGGGTTCCCTAATCCAACAACTGTTATGAGTCTCACAGCATGCAAATAACTCTGCAGCTCACCAGGGAGTCTCCTCTTTGTAGGATCCATCTTTCTTTTTTTCTGGAGAAAACGTTAAACTTTGTTGTGCTGAATAAGGATGTAAAGATTTCTCATTTGCTGTAGATTTGGCATTATGGATAATGTGGAAATAGTTCGTTATTGTCATTTAGCTATTTTGCATCTCAGAATGAGGGAAAATCCTAACTTTCCTAGTAGGGCTGGAAGGCATTTCTACCCTGGAGGACTAAGGTTTCTGGAATGGGAAGAGGGAGCATCAGTTTCTGCCAGAACAGGAACAGGTAGATGAATAAGGTTGAGTGGAACCAACCCAGGTCATGGAGGATGTTAGCAACTATTGCATAGCCAAGAGGTGCTCAGCCTGGGCCATTTCTGGCCTTGCACAGAACCAACGTAGCTGCCATCTTTTAAATAAGAGAGTAGGATAATTACTGATATTAAGCAGTGCATGGTTTAAAGGATTGCTAGATCAAATTTTATACATTGGCACCAGAAGACCATCTACCTAACCCATTTTAGGTAGGGTCTTTTGCAGGGGAGGGGGAGGAAATGTAGTGACTGTGTTTTGAATGCTAAACAAGGAATAAGGACTTTATCACTGAAATTGCTACAAATGCTATGTATGCATAGAATGCAAGACAGTAAATGGGATTGGATGCTGATTATATCACACCATTCAGAATGTTTTTTAAAATATGATAATATAATTGAACGTTAATCCATGCAGAAGAGAAAAGGAAGAAGTCTTCTTGAGTCACAGAGAAAGTACACCTGTCCTATAGACAACCACTGATAGCTTTTTTCTCTCACTTCTGTAGCAAAGAGAATTCTAAATATATGTCTAAAATCTTTATTTTCCTCTATAAAAGATAGCTTATGGGGAAGAAGGTGATTTGCAAATGCCACGGTGTATAATTTTGCAGGTTTCATGTGGGGCTGTTTGAGATTCTCCTGGGAAGTTGGGGGGGCGGGGCAGAGAGAGATGCTGGGTCAGCAGCACACACTCATTTGTGCATGGTTGGAAGGAGGGATTTCATAGGAAATGGTAGTTGTTAGACCTTCTATCTGCAGTGCTGATTATGTATTTGCTATACTGCCTGGAAGAGACAGCAATGCACTGGGAATAATTTCTCAAGGTTATCAAATGCCAGATACTACATTTGTTCCACGTCTTTTTAAGGGTTTTTTTCAAAGGCAGGCAGAGGAAGTGTGTTATAGTAGTTGAACTCCCATCTCATCACATTCTTTAGGTTTTCTAGATATATTTTTCCAGACATTTTCTCACACACCACCCCTGAACCTTTGTTTTAAAAGGCTCATGCTGTCACCTGTATGGGTGGAAGAGAGCATTTTTAACCAGTGACTATTCTGTTGGCCCGCATCTAAAACAACAAGTATGGACCACAAAATGTGTTGTAATAAAAAGTACCATCTTTTCAAAAAGGCTTAGCACAAAGGATAGCTTGGACGCTTGGCTCCACTAGTGCAGTAAAATTGCGTCTGACATCTGTTTAATACAACTACAGGGAGCTTAAAAGTGAAGGGCAAGCTTGAGGATTCAAGCTGATGGAAACCTGCTGCCAATGCAGTGTGTGTGCTCATGTAGTTTATTAATCTTGTCAGTTGTTATTACCTTTTTATCTGGATCCTGTTAACTTAGGATTTGTATGTAACTCATGGAAAAGGTCCGCTTTTGTTTTCTTTGTTCAGATATGAGAAGTCTGTTGGCATGAGTCTTCAAAGGCATTAAGTCAGTAGCATCATGGAAATTTGGCTATGTTTTGAGCACTTGAGTAGCTATAAAAATTAGACTAGGTTATTTTAACAGGCTATTGTTCCACATCTTTCTATGTTTTTTTCTTTTTTCTTTTTATAACTTTCAAGTCATTTAAAGCTACTTTGCTTTTATTCCAAAGTTCAGTAAAAGCTGTTACTTAGTCTGTGGGACTTTGAAATTTCAACATTATATATCCACTAGATATGTCAACAGTACGTAGAAACACAATCCAAACAGGTGCGACCTTTGCATATTCAAGAGTATCACTCTGTAACAGACAACTTCTCCTAGCTTTATTTTCTTAGAACAAAATGAAAGAACTAAATATGCTTATGCAATAGAGAACAAAATAGTAGACAACATTGATTTGACCCTCTATTTCTTTTATTGCTCTGATTCAGTTACATTTTGTTGGATGACCTCTTTGCTGTGGACCCTTGGCAAGTGTTCTACTGTCATCTAATCTTTACATTTCCTCCCTTGACCCTCCTGACAGGAATAGACAGTTACACTCACATTTCCTAAAGCAAAGCTATGATCAGCACCCATCCATGCTCCCAGAAAGTTCTTCACTGCAGAATCTCACTACATTCATGCTGAGTATCTTTACAATCTTCCCTTTGTGAGCCCTCCACTCCTATCTTGCTATTGTTTTGGGGACCAAAGTCATGCCTTCATCTCTTACTATCAAAAATATTCTTAGCTTGTGCAGTGTGTAAAATCATTTTATTACCACTTACAATACTTGAAGACAATCATTGTTGGTTTGGGTTTTGTTGCTGTTATGCAATATTATGTAAGAAGCAGCTTAGTAATGATTTACTGAATTACTTTTTATGTATTTTTAAATGAACCTCTCATATTTTGTGCCAATAATCCGTATAATTCATTATTACCAGTACTATCCTACATAATGTGCTACCTTTAGTATCTTTCAGTTTGTTTTCAAGGCTGTCTTAACAAGAAAATGGCCTAAAGACTTTCTGGGGTTTGATTTGTCAAGGTTTTTAAAGTGAAAAATGAAGTTATTTTCTTCACAGCCCACACAGGGGCTCCGTAAACATAGTGCTATTCCCTGCACTCCACTTCCAGCTCAGCAGCATCGAGTGTCTCCTCACTGGGAGCTCCTCTTAGGGTGACACTCAGGTCTGGCAAGTTAAGCCGATAGTCCCTCACCCACACTGTTAATAACTTGGATGGAAGCCTGCAAGACAGAAAATGAACTGGAAAAAACATGGATTTGATGTCCTTAAATATTTTGGGATTGTGATTGGCTGTTAATGTCATATCCAGGCCCATGATACTCCATCCAAGACCATGCCGCCTACATGTGGAACGCTTTCCATACACACTCAAGGAACCACAACTTGCCTCCAAAAGATTACCGTCTAAAGTCTCGTTCCTTTTCTTTGATTTAATACTGTAAAATGTATTTTTTAGCAATGGGAAGATATTTTAAGCTGTACACTTCATTTCAATCATTATTCTTTGAAGTTGTGGTCTCTTAGTTTTAACTAGTATCAGTAATACCTCACTACTTATATCACACATTATTTACTGTGTGATATAAGTGAACACTTTCATTTAACTGTAGTCAGACCATATTGTCTTTCATAATACCACATTTTAAATCATCTAAATGTCTTTCAGGGCAAAAAGAATTAAACTAGTATCACGTTACTTGGGTTAGAATTTTAAGGAAGACTGGAGAAGGTGCAAAATTTGAGGAACTTCTGAAAAATCTCACTAAGTATAAATTTCCATCTTTTGCAGCTTAACACCCTTGGAAAATGTTCCCTTAGGGTCCTAGTATTTTTACAGCCCTCACAACAGAAAGCTGGTTCTTGGTTTCAGACTTCATTCTGCACCGTTTCCGTGCACGCATTCCTTTGACTTCAAGGTTTGTCTTGCATCATTGATCCTCATGTACAAAAATACTTATTATTTCAGAAAGTAGAGGTTTCTTAGAAGATGCTGGAAGCTGTACTAAGAAAGTAGTTTCCCTCCTTAAACAAAGCTGATTAGTGGTGTGCTGTATTTATTGCTGCCTGCAATGTCATTCAAAGCACTGTAGCAGGGATGCTAACAGAAGGACGGAGATGTGGAAGTGCTGCTGATGCTGATGCTCTCCTCAGCATCTTCTGGAGACATTTACTCATTGAACATCCAGGTGTGTGTTGTATAATCTTTTATTTCTTTTGGATTAATTTCTATTCATAGCCTTGCAAGGACCAACAGTAGTGAGAAATGGCTCCTCTGTATTTTGGTAGTCCACTGATGTCATGTAACCTAACTGATACTCAGTATAAACCCTGAGCTTTTCTTCTTATGATGCGCAACATTTCCCAAGTTCCATTTCACTGAAATTCTCATGCTTTTTCGTGGCATTTATTAAAGACACTCTGTTTTTCTTTTAAAAACTTAAAGTTTCATTAGGTCTACAAAGAATTTCTTCGTAGGTGTGATGATGAAGATAAACACGATATTCTTCTGTAACAGATCCTTTGAGAAATTTATTTTGGATATTGTATTGCAGATTGTATTCTTACACCTGAAAAATCTCTGATTAAGTTAGCAGGAGCTTTTGTGGACGCTCGTGAGCTAGTTTCTATGCAGTCAGCCTGGATAATGATAATAGTGTAATTGTGCCAGGCTAGAGCACAAGTATGAACTACTCAGCCTGTCTGGAAAGCTGGGTGAATAATGGGACAGCTAGCCTGAGCTAACCTCTGTGCTTCTTTGGCTGCACTTCGTCAGAACTCGAGCTAGCTTGTTTAAAGCTGACCTTGGCAGGCTGACGTATGCTACAGTCTCACTGTGTCTTCACACCTTTAAGTGCAGTAAAGGCCCATCTTTGCTATGGCTTACTGCTGTGAACACAACATGTTTCTCAAACATCAGATTTGTCACAAAAAAAGGGGCTGATTTCCTTTCAGGAAATCTTAACCTTATTAATGTCAACAGCAAAACTCTTATTCATTCCAACAGAGATGGGATGTCACCCTACAAATGTGTAACTCATGTTCCTGCATCTCTGAACGAGTGTAATGCATCTAGGAAAACTTCACAGGAACCCTCTCTGTATCGCAATGGCAGTCAGGAAGGGATCTGCTTATGTTAAGCCTCTTTCCTTACTCAACCAATGGGACTGAAAAAAATACATTTCTATGGCCTTGTGCTTGATAAGGAAATGAACTCAGAAGGATAAATTTGCTTGAGCCTAAAAGGTTGGCCATTTCCTCTGACACTTATAAGATGAAAGAGTGTCCTGGTTTCGGCTGGGATAGAGTTAATTTCCTTCCTGGTAGCTGGTACAGTGCTGTGCTTTGGATTTAGGAGGAGAACAAAGTTGATAACACACCGATGTTTTAGTTGTTGCTAGGTAATGCTTACACTAGCCAAGGACTTTTTAGTTTCCCATGCTCTACTGACTGAGAAGGCTGGAGGTGCACAAGAAGCTGGGAGGGGGCACAGCCAAACTGGCCAAAGGGACATTCCATACCATGTGACATCATGCTCAGTACATAAACTGGGGAAAGCTGGCTGGGGGGGGGGCCGCTGCTCGGGGACTGGCTGGGCATTGGTCGGCAGGTGGTGAGCAATTGCATTGTGCATCACTTGCTTTGTGTATTCTTATTATTACATTATTATTATTGCTATTATTATTTTATTTCAATTATTAAACTGGTTTTATCTCAACCCATGAGTTTTTCTCACTTCTACTCTCCCAATTCTCTCCCCCATCCCACCGGGGGGGGGCGGGGAGGAGTGAGCGAGCGGCTGTGTGGTACTCAGTTGCTGACTGAGGTTAAACCACAACAAAGAGACAAAAGAAAAATAGTGTGTTTCTGTCTGAAAAACTAAAATCATATTGATTGGGGTATTTTCAGAGTTAAATGTTCAAGAACTTGGTATGAACTATGCTGTGTGTCTCCATTACTGGAAACAGGGCAACTGCTTCAGTCAAAAGTGAACACATCCAGTTGTTGATTAGTTACAATACCAGAATTGATGGCTTGTTTATCCAAATGTTACAAATTCTCTGGTTTTCAGTTTTCCTTTTGCGGTAGCTGTTGCCTCTGCTATATAAATGTGGTTACCAAAATGTGGTAACTATATAAATGAGGGAGAGAGCCTTTGGTGATACTGATGCAAAATATGCAAACAACTTCAGCTAAACATAGCTTTACCATGGTTTTGTTATATAAATGTCAACTTGAAATTAAATGTTATGGAAACATTTCTTTTATCTTCATGGACTCTACCAGCTGCACAGTTACAGTTTTCTCAAGTACAGTTTACATTTATGATGTTGTTTAAAACTATCACATACATTCAGCATGCGCAGAAGAATTTTTTAAAAGCAAGCTGTTTGCGTTTGTGCAGTAATTACCTATGGTCCAGCTTCAGTCTTCTCATATGCAAGACAAGTTTGTGCTGACTCCAGGGAGACCAGGAGTCACTGAAGCTGGTAGCAGCAGTTTGATTTTTCCAGAGACTAATGAGCTGAAGACTTCTTATACATGTGTGTTGCAGGACTCACACTGTGTCATTATTTTACAAATTGTGGGCAAATTTCACAGTATATTAGCCACTTAGACAATTTTTTTTCCCTTGGATATTTTGCAATGCCATTGCAAAGATTGCATTTTAACCCTTATTTTTCTCCATACATCTGATCTGAGGCTTACCTAGTAACTGGAATAATAAGAAAAATGGCAATTTTAAAATAGAGTTGTATTGTCCCAACCAGCTCCTCTTACTAGGCAGGTTGCAAATATATTTTAAAACAGTAGTGTCCCTTTACGTAATAACAATAAGTTATTGTCCCTGTGGAGCAAACTGTAAATATTAGGTAAACTGTAAATATTAGGTACTATACATGCATTTAAAGAATTGGACTAGCTCAGCCTCATAGTGTAAGCTGTCTCCAGTCAACAAATCTGGTCATGAAGCTACAGAAGCAGGCAGACGGAGATTATTCCAGACACATCACCCCACTGTGAGTCATGAAAAATAGACACCGGCATTCATTAACACTGCCAGCCTGCTTGGCCTGACATGGGCTGGGTTCAGTGGTCATTGGATTAGAATTTAGAAATTAGAGCTCACTTCTGTCTGTATCTTCTCTAGTTCCTGAAAAAGATTTATTCTGTACCCACATATAATAAGGATTTATGAAGTCAAGATGCAAACAAAGCAGATGAACAGGAATGGTGACTAGCTGCCTCTCAGAATGCCACACAGAGGTGGCATCAGTGCAATTCTTAAGGAGTAGGTTCAGGCAAACAAATTAAAAGATACACCTTCACAGAACTCATACTCAAACTTTGTAAATCATTCACGGTTTGTGTATGCATGCTAAAAATACATATGGACTCCAAAACTGTGATTAGGCAATCTGGTATCAGCAGAGTCTGTCCAGCTCCACACCCTGAGGTTCAGGAAGACCCTGAGCCCCAGCTTACCACCTCTACAGGGTCTTCCCTTGGTACCAGCCACTGCTGGAAGGGCTGGATAGGCTTTGGTCTGTTCCGCTGTGATTGTCCAGACAGTGAACGGCAAAGCACTTCATTGCAAAGTTTGTTCATGACAAAGCAGACTTGCATGGGCTTTCATTACTAAGTTTACATTTTTTTGAAATTCTGAAAAATCAAACTATTTAAAGAAACTTTGAGGTGCTTCATTTAGCTGTTAGCTGATGCACATTCAACCAGCCAAAGGCTTCCTGAGGCAATAGGCAACAGGCTGTGATAAGAGAGAAAAATTGCAAATATGGGAACAAATCAAAATTGTCATTTTACCTTCAGTCTTTTTAAGTGTTTTCTGTCTAAAGACATTCTCATTTTATTTTTTCCTGCTATTGTGAAATTGAATTTTTCAGAAGCAGCTTTGATAATACTGTCATGTCCTGAGCAAGATGATTGGGAAGTGAAACTCGGGCATAAGTGCTTCAGTTGACAGCAACCGAGTGAGAGGGTTTGGAGTTTTTCCTTTCTGTCCATGAAGCAAAATCATCCAAATACTTTTGGTTCCCCCGCTCCCCTTTCCTCTGAAGCAAAAGGCTGTGACAACAACTAGGGACAGGCCACTAGATGCACGCAAGGCAGATGTCTAAAATAGTATTGAGAAACCTTTCTTAGATGCCTGCATTTTACTTCTTGTTACTTACTGGAGATCAAATGGGTCAACCTGGAGTCAGGATAAAGTCTTCCTGCGGTTTGAATTGTCAGGGACTCAGAAGGTATTTCGGACTTTCTTAGCAGCCAGGCCACGGTCTGCCCGTTGCAATCTTGTGGTCCTTCCTATATGGTGCTTGTAGCTGCAGGGCCCTGTGGACAGGCTGTGCTCTTCCCAGGTCCGAAGGCACGGAAAAGTTCAGTCTCCTGAAGCACAGCATTGGCTGGTACTGTTCAGAAGCCCGGCTAAGTGACCTCACGGTCACTCCCAGTCATAAGCTCTAAGAAATATGTGAATATTGATTTTTTTTAAGTAATTCTCCCTGCACTTATAAAAGCACTACAGCCACGGCTGGATACATGTGCATTACAGCACAGTGGCTGAAGTGGCCTTTTCTTCTTTCAAATAAATCCTGTAGGTATCTCATTACAAATCCCCATTTTTCATCTAAAGCCGAAACAGCTAATAAGGTGGGCGGGTGCAGCATGTGACCTGCTGGGCCGTGGCCACAGGTAGAAGAAACGCATTGTGGAAAGACAGGACACAGCCTGGTAAAGAGGTGATAAATACATTTCCAAATGAAAGTGCTGTACTACTGGACATCTGAATCTGTGCCTGGGCATTTAATTACTGGCCTGAGCCTCAGAAGTGCTCCATGGGCAAACTGGGACTCCTGAGTATGTATGCCCCTCAAAAAGAGCTACTCAGGGCTTCTATATCTGAAAATACCAGCTAATAGCTGGAAAATCCTTCAGTGCTGGGCAAGAGATAATCATTTATATAACCAAGATACCATTAACATGCATCCTGTTTTTTTACTTCAGTGGCCCAGGTTTGGTGGGATTTTTTGCATTTTCAGTAATATAAAATAAAACCCTCTGACAAACTCAAAGGAGTATTAACAACTAAGTCAAGTTATATAAAGTAAACCATGTCTATCCTTATAGTAAAAACAGCGTTTTAGCTTTGTTCTTGCCTGGGTTGCAGGAAAAATAACAGGCAAAATAAAAGGAAAGAG
>NW_008795021.1:2138831-2151754 GCF_000699145.1 Aptenodytes forsteri | reverse complement strand
TAGAGGTCTTTTCCAACCTCAATGATTCTATGATTCTATGATTCTATGATTCTATGATTTATATAATCAAGATACCATTAACATGCATCCTGTTTTTTTACTTCAGTGGCCCAGGTTTGGTGGGATTTTTTGCATTTTCAGTAATATAAAATAAAACCCTCTGACAAACTCAAAGGAGTATTAACAACTAAGTCAAGTTATATAAAGTAAACCATGTCTATCCTTATAGTAAAAACAGCGTTTTAGCTTTGTTCTTGCCTGGGTTGCAGGAAAAATAACAGGCAAAATAAAAGGAAAGAGAGTGCCAAGAATAGCAATCCGGATAATGAGGATACTACAGAGAACTGTGAGACTATTTTAGGTTGAGAGGCCTTGGTATCTGACCTCAGTGCTTCAATGTTAGGTTTGCAGATCTTCAACTGAAAGGTACAAACTAAGTGAGGTTATTGGGGTAAGGAGGAGATAGCTATAAGAGATTAGCACCAGGAGGACAAGGATGCAGACCATCCCGTCACCCCAGCCCGTCAAGCCCACTTGTTCTTAATCTAGTAGATTGAGTGATGCAGTCTGGTGATCTGAAAAAAAAAAGAAATCTGGTGATTATACTTTGAGGAGTAAAGTAATGTGATGCTCAGTGTTTCTTATGTAAGAATTGCAACTTGATATTAAGAAAAAAACTGTAACTGTGTGGGCAGTCCGGTGTCGTACCAGGCTGCCCAGAGAGGCTGTGGAGCCTCCTTCCCTGCAGATATTCGCCACTCAGCTGGACACAGCCCTGAGCAAGCTGATGTAATTGAACTTGCTTTCAGCAGGGGCTTGGACAAGATAACCACTGGAGGTCCCTTCCAGCCAACATGAAACTGTGATTTTTATGAATTCCCTTTGTAAAAGAAGCCAGTGTAACTTTAGTTTTGTTAAAGATTAATATGATGATTTTAACAGACAGGTCCTTGGTTATTTATTTGCCTGTGATTGTCTGAGCTCAATGATGCTCTGGGCATACTGCAAAACTTTATTTCATACAGTTTTATAGGAAGGTTTGACTAAATGATCTTGTTAAGTTGAAAAGGGTTTCTGTTGCTTTGATATATTGGTTGATTGGGTTACTTTTTCATCTGTGTTCTCTCATATGGCTGGATGGGTACTGTTGCATGATTTTTCAGTTAAATCAAGATGCCTAGTGCTGCTCAGCATTTATTCTTTAAATCTACATAAATAAATGTTCATAACAGGTCACAAAATATATGAAAAGAAAAAGGTTCAGCTAGCAGAACTTGTTTTTTTACAGACAAACATATACATTTTTGGCTCACCCTGAATCCACTCTTTTGCTTGTCAAGTTCCCTGAGCAATTAGGAGACAGGCAGACATGCATCTCTGCTGGAAGGAGAAAAACACCGCTCTCACTTCAAGGAGGTGCAGTCAGCTGTTGTATCTCAGTTAAGAACAATTCCTGGCTGTGTGAGTGCTCTGTTTGCGTCCCAGACATAGCTTAAGTCACTACTAGCCTAGGAAGGACCAATTCTCAACTCTCACAAGCTTCTCATGTACACTTGAGTCAACTTTTTGAAGACAGTTAAGCATTTTAGATTCTCATAGACTCAGAATTTGCAAAAGCCCTACAGTACCTATCCTGTACTAATTTTTAATGTGAATCTCTATGAATTGTAGGAGGCCAAAATATCATGTATCTCTGCTCCATATTGTTAATATAGGGAAACAACACTACTGTGTCTCTTGATGGAGTTGTCTGGACTGAGTACACTGAAGGCTGTAAGAAGTTGGTGGTGGGAGTCACGGAGGTACAGCAGAGAGATGTTCCCTTGACACTCGCACAGCCAGGAATCATTCTTAGTTGAGATACACCAACTAACTGTACCTCCTTGTAGTGTGAGCAGTGGTTTTCTCCTTCCAGCAGAGATGCATGTCTGCCTCTCTCCTAGATGTGGTAAATTACGATCCTGTTCACTAGGATGTTCCGTGCAACTACTGAAGGCTAGTACTTTGTATATTGAAGCTCCAGAAAACTGACTTTAACTGTGTGGCTAACAAAGGGATCTCCAGGGCTGATTCTCCAACCTTGAAGCATACAGTCAGTGTTCAGAAGTATGTACTCGCAATCATCTCTGATTAAACTATACACATAGATCATAGAATCACAGAATGGTTTGGGTTGGAAGGGACCTTTAAAGGTCATCTAGTCCAACCCCCCTGCCGTGGGCAGGGACATCTTCCACTAGATCAGGTTGCTCAAAGCCCTATCCAACCTGGCCTTGAACACTTGAGTAAGTGCTTTCAGGATCAGCATCTGTGAAAGGAAACTGATCTGCTGAAGTAAAATCCGTATGAAGTTATCTCTGTGCCTGTAATATGTCTTAAAAATGCAAACTTGTTTCACACTAATTTCTGAGCAGGATGATTTTGGCAAAGAGTGCAAGCCACTGTAAGATAAAATGTTGGAAAGTAAAAGCACCTTCATGTGTTGTTTCAAACAGACAAGCAGCAGCTTTAATGTGTTTAAGAAGCTCAAGGGGCAAGTTTTTCCCCATATGGAAAATAAGTGATCACTTTGTGTATTTAACATTCTGCATAAGCATAATTGTAGTTCCAGAACCTTTGCAACTCAGCATTTAATAAAATAACTCATTATCGAAACAGAAATATTATTGTTGCCAAAGCAATATATAAGCGTACCACTGGCACACAGAAGCCAGACGTGTGAGCAGCAGCTGACTTCCTCACAAACATCCCAGGAGAGGCGGGGGCTCCTGTGGGCACACAAGATGCTGCCCTCCCACGCCGCTGTGTGCAGCCACTGCTGGTGTGCTTAGCAGCAGGACATTGTAGGGACTTCAGAATACCTTGTTTGATGCACAGAAGAAATTATGTAGCCCTCTTTCCAACTGCAGTGATTATGAGATAAAAGACCCTGAAAAATAGAGGAAAATGAGTACATCATTGGGCTTTGACTGGAGAGACTCAGACAGAATAAAGCCTCATTTTGAAAAGTAAGTATTACCTTTTGCTTTAGGTCACTGCAAGAGCTGTTCTGTTCTCAAAGCAGTGTGTGATATAAAACCACAAGCTGTTTGTTGTACCCACCTCAAGCAAGGCCTAGTGCTTGACAAAGTACATATCTGCTCTTTGATTTTAAACATTAAGAAACTTAAAGGAAATAAGTGAACACCCCACTCCCCCCCCAGATTTGAGACTTCGTGCTGCTTTCATGTCAATATCATATGGATGAGCATAGAACCCCATGGAGAGAGAAGATAAGTGTTGCTACAAATACATTAAACCCATGAAATTCTCATCGTCATTTGAAGCCTTCAAGGTGGGGTTCTTCTTTTGCAATCTGACATGCTTCTGCCGTCAGGTCCTGGTCTGTTAGTACTGCTGCCTAACAACAAGAAAGGGCACTTCAGATTCCAGAAAGTGCAGAACTTATTTAGATTAAGAAAGACAAGACTAATGGTGTGGTATAAAACTGAACACCCTTGAGCTAAAGTGCAGTGATTGATTTTTAGAAGTAAGTTTAATACTAACAATGCATTATATTGGAAAAATATTCAGTGTTCCATTTATATCCTTGTTTACTACTGGGAGAAAACTATAGGAAATTAACAGGATTTTCTTTGCACTGGTGATATTTATGAGTCAGCTCGTAATTCCCAACACAAGCCATACTTCCACTGAAGTCAACGGTAAGGTTTCAGTAAAGACCAAAATCCAGCTATTAGTTAATAGGAGTAATTTAAATTAGAGAAAGAAGACCTAGGTCTTGGTACATTGAAGAAATTTTCAAAAATGTTTATTCTTGATGTCATTATGACATTATTCTGCCAAGTTTAATGAGCCCCGGCATTCAGCTGCTTAGATTTCTGTGGCAGCTGTGAGGGGTGTTGGGGCTATAAGGTAGCCTGGAATTTTAAATACTGTTGTTATGCTTACCATTTTTTGAAATTTTGTCATGAATATATGGTTTTGTTCAGGACAGACTTACTCTTTCATCCTCATTCTCCTAAATGGAGTGTTTAAAAATATTGTTCTGTATTTCAGTATATTAAAAGGTGATAAATTGCTCCTGTCTTAATCAACCTGCTGAATGAAGGCATCATAAAGTGAGCAGATTAACTGGTGTTTGTCATTTTTAATCATTTTGTACCATTCCTCCCACAGCCATCACAGGCTGATGTAGTGGTGTGTTACAGTACACATCAATTACACTCAGAAACTCTGATGTTTCCACTAAAAATACCTTTCTCTGTTAAAAAAAGAGGGTGGTTTATTGTCTTATCCAGTATTCTGGTAACATGTGAGACTTAATAGTATTTAGTGACAGCAAATAAATTGGAATTCCCATGCAAAGCCAAGTATCCCATAGATTCTTCACCTACATCATGAAAGTGAACGTTGCTGCCATAATAATTGTGTTATTTTGCAGTCTGGAAAGCTATTTTTGGAGGATTTGTGGGTACTGGTTCACATGTCTGGAATAATAAAAATTATAGAGGTAGTCATGGCTTACTAAGAGGCCTTCTTCAGTGGTACGATGAAGAGGAGTTCCTTTTACTCATGTATTGCAGCAGTATATTCGCATGACTATATTTGAGTGGTCCTTTCTCCTGAAGAACTCCTTTAATTCTCTGTGTTACTGGCCACACACCACTGAAAAACAAATTTAAAACCAAATCAAAATCCAATATATAATATACCACTGCAGAAAAATAGGATAAATAAGGAGATCGATTTATGCTCCAGAGCTCTTCAATAGGAAGGAGTATTTTAGGTGAAAATGCACAGCTGATCCTTGGGTGCTGCCCACAGTATCAACTTACCATAGTCATGTTGGGCTAGTTGTCTTAATCCCAAATCTTGCAAGTAGTTTAATCCCAAGTTTTTTATTCAAATATGCCAAGCAGGCACCTGAAATTGAACAATTCAATTTTCAATAGACTTTGCCTCCATCCTTACCTTCAATTGAGATGTAAAACAATACTGAAATATCCTCATTGATCATAAATTACAACTCATATTTTAAATATGCTCATTTGATAGTGCTTTGGTATGGACTTAAGTATAATAATGTTTTTTTCAACACAGTAACTAGACATCCAGAAGTACCTGTCCGTAGTAAAAGATGTACTAGCAAGTCCAGAGAAAAATTTCATCCAGATACATGCTAACTCTCAGACCATACCCAGGAATTGTCTAGGAAAGTGTTATTTGACCCAGGCCAAAAGGATGCTAGTGGCAGTCCTCACAATTTAATGATGTAGACCATCAGGAGCCATCAGGAGTAACAGTGCCGTTCCCTGGCACGGTGTGATTTACTAGAGGTCTAGCTGAGTCACACTGAGTGGGATTAACACTGAGTGGATTAACTCCAGAGGCTCCAGAGGCTTTTTTCCCCAACCCAGTGTAGTTTCTACTTAGTTTTAGCCACCAAAGCCGTGGCACTGTTGGCCACTGATGGACGATTAGATAATAAAGGTGAGTGATGTCTGGCCCCATTACAATCAATCATGCCTTAGCTTCAGTGGAGCCAGAGCTGCACTTCCAGCACTGAGCAAAGAGGAGACTGTTACTTGTGGCATAAAAAATACCCAGCAGTCCTACAATTCTTCTGTTCTTTTGATTTTGCTCTCTTACTTCAAAAAAACAAACGTGGTAGTGGCAGTATTTCTATCTTAAAACCTGAAGACCTGAAAAGCTGATTTTGAAGTGGATTATGCTGATGATTACCAGAACACATTTCTTTCTTACACATCTACATATTTCTTATATTAAGGACTATTTTTCTGGTTAGCAAGAGAGCTGAGTACAGTGTGTTAGCAAACACTTCTACAGAAAAATGTTATTTGAGTATTTCCCTTTGCCCTAGATTGTGGACAAGGTTAGAATAAATAGACTGCAACGGACAAATGATTTTACAAAAAAGGTTATGCAGTGGTTTTCATTTCTCCAGCTTCATACTGTAATTCTTTTAATTTTCTCCTTTGCATTATAATAGAGTTTATTTCTTAGTTTTGCATATGTTCTAAAAAACTATATAAATGCTGCAACCAATGCTCAGTGATAAATACAACATAGCTTCTGTTAATATTTTAAATTAATTTTCTTGGGAAATATCTGTGGTGAAGCAAAGGTTGCTAGGTGAGCTACCAGACTTGTCATCGGGAGTTAGGGCTATTTGATGCAAAAGAAAAAAAAATACCCACACAGTTGTCTAGATTTCTAGATCTCTAGTTGTCACAGATTTTTTTTTTACTAAATTAAGCATTCACATTAGAAAAATGTCATCTACAAAAAGACCTACTCTTTGGGTGTGATAAAAGGAGCATTTTGTCATTTTCTACAGATCTGAGGCACCTGTAAGTGCAAACAAGGATCCTGGGATGCAAATCAGTATCACGCTTCCCAATCTTTAAAATAGTTAAAATCTGGAAGAACATATGCTTTATTCTTATTTTTGTGTCAAAAATGTCTCCTGTTGAAGCCAATGAAAACCTTTTGGAAATATCTAGGTCACAAGTATCTCTGAGCATTAAACCTGTCAGAATAAGCATTTCTTGTTTTGTTTTGTTTTCTTTTAAGCTGATGTGCTTGCTCAAGGAAGAATGACGACTGCTTTATAGATCCCTGGAGAAATTTAACTTGATGTTTTATTTTTTGTCTATGATGGAATGGATTATCAAATGTGCATTTAATGACACGTTGATTGGTGTCCCATAGGTATCTGAGCTATTTCATTTGCTTGGTTTTGATTACATCTCCTGTTATAGCCTTTTCATTGCTTTGTCAATATAAGCCAAATACAGTCACTTAGCAGACACTGCTAAAAATGTGACTCCTTAAAAATATGACAGAAAAGGTCAATTTAGGTTGACAACACTTTTTTTGACACTGCAAACTTAAACTTTCATACTTGATGAACTCTTCTGATTTTTAGAATGAATAAACAACCCATAGGGGAATGAAAAATAAAAGATTGTTTGAATCAAATTTATTCATCAGAGCCTGACAAAACTCACCTTTCTAAACAAGTTGCTTCAGCAGCAAGTTCAGTTCTTAAAAAATCTCAGACATGAAATTCAGTTCAAATTTCTGTATTTCTGAAAAAGGTAACAATTAATCCAAAGAAAGAATATACAAAAAGCTGGGTTTGCTGCAAATTTATTTTTTTATCTCAAAAATTATTTTTAAAGTTTCCTATCCAGTTTATTTTCACATTTTAAGACAATGAGGTCTTCATACTCCACCTCTCCATAGACAGGGTTTTGTTATTTCTGGGTAGACTGCAGCACAGTATCAAGCCGTTAACGTTAAGTCTTCCACTGGCAGAGAAGGTTGAAGTGCAAGTCATTTTAAAGAAAGCCTACTGGAGAAATTTATGAGCTTTTTCTATGGGAGAGCACTTATTCTCCATGTGGCTTTTGTCAAACATTTTTAACAAATTGTAATAACGTTTGTCATATCTCATTTTCTTGCGTAAACAAGTCACATTGAAACTATAAATGATGGAAAATTTAATCCACATGGCTTGCACTATCAAAACTGTTAAACTGTATTCTTTTCCACCATGTCAGCAGTGCATTATCTGTTTTATAGAAATGTTGAAAAGATTACTTTTTAAGGGAGATGCCACAGGACCTGCGTAAATGTCCTCCTCACGCCTCCACTAGCCAACGTTTTCACTTTCAGTTCTTCCTGAAGCTAGGAAACTGCTCCAGTGTTTGTTTCTCTGCATCCTATTGGGGAGGATATTTCCACCCACCTCCAGGAACTGTCTGCTCAGAGACACCAGGAAGCACACTGAGACTGACGGGAGCTGTCAGGCTTCTGCTGCCTTCCTGTCTCGAGTATGCACGTCTGCCCCAGGATGCAACATGGTACACCAGCTCTTGGTCTAACAGTAGGCATACTTTCTGCCCTATGGGAATTTAGTGCCTTGCAAATCCTGTGTATCTGTAACAGCAACTTCTAGTCCAGGAGATGCTGTTTTTCTCTGTTCCCATCAGCTCCACAGCACACTGAAGCTGTGAAGTCTCCCTTTCTCACGCACCAAGAGGGGTGAGAGTGCTGACAGCATCTAGCCAAGGTAGGGACCTCATGTAGGGCAACCCACTTATCGAATGTCTGTCTCTGTGCTTTTTGTGAGAACTGTTCACCAAAACTAACACTCCCAATGAAAGTATTACAGTGCCATGAACGACCGTCTCTTTCCTTCCTTTCTTTATAGGGTTTTTACTGGATATTATATTCACTTACCTAAACCTGTAATGGATCTATTGGTGCTATACATCCAGTATAATCTTCAGCACATTTATTTATCTAATGCCTCACACAGATTTTATGCATTCAGGAATTAAAAAGTCATTTAAAGGTGATACCTTTAATATCACCAATACCAACCTTGGGTACTCAACCCAGCAAGGTCCGTTAAGAAAACATGGGCACTGCTCCTGGCTGTGGGGAGGATTTACTTACGGAGGGGGTCTAATAACTTCTTTGTAGACTCAGACCTCGTGAATGCAAACAACTTTCTGTAAGTTCGCAAGCAACTGCATTAGTTCTGACTTTGTACCACTGGGAAAAGTAAGAGCTACTTTTTGGTCATAGTTAAGGTTAGCAAAAGCTTTCAAACATTTTCTACCTTCCATACAAAATCCGGGATAATGGCACTGCCAATGGTTTGCAAACAGTTTTGGTCATAATCCCGAATGTCCTTGCATTTATGGGGATTAAATTAGGCCTCAAATAATACTGGAACATAACTCTGGTGGTCTAATCGCTTAATTATGTCACTTTAACAGTGATACATTTTTATTATTTACAGAAGAGGTCATAAAACTGTTTGCAGATGTTTAACTTTTGATTATTTTAATTCTAGCAGTAAACAATGTAGCAAAATAGCTAGCAGTAAGCAATGTAGCAAAATAGCTTTTAAAGATCTTCCCTGAGTGTATTTTTTATGCTTATGATATTCCCTGAGTAACACTTTAACAATTGCTTTAAGCTGAACATCCTCTTCCATATGAACAGCCCTTAAATCACAAACTACAGTAAAATTCTGTTGAAAATTAAATAATTGGAGAATTGGTAGTTCCTAATTAACCAGTAAGAAATGTTTATGAGAGGCGGATTGAATAAATATCAAAGCTTCTGAGTTATATTATCTTTCATAAATTGGCTTTTCTCCAATTAGTGTATGCTTTCAGAAGCAGGGGAATAAGATGAAAGGATCTGCATCAAAACTGATTACTGCTGAAACAAAATGGAAGTTGCTGCTTTTGATAAAATACAAGACTATGGCAGTGCTTGAATAATTTTATGGGAAGTTACTGCCTAAGGCATATGTTTTACTGTCTGATACTGAATGCATGAGGAAAGACCATCTGTTTTTTTCAGCCTGAACAAACATATGATCCCGATTGAACCACTAGAGGCCAAATATAATTGCTTTGTGTTTTGCTTTGTACTACTCTCTACCTACAGCAGCCTCTTCTTGTAGAGCATGTATCATAGCACACAGTTCAAATGCTGGCATTCAGAAAGACTTTTTCCTCTATTGATGGTTATAAAATGACTATCCAGGGCTTAATGCAATCCTCTACACTTCATCTGTCACGGGAGAAATTGTTCATGATAGGAAAGAACAACTTCTGATACAGTTTGACCACCGCGGCGTTTGAACCTTAGGGATTTCCTTTTGCTGGACAGATCCTTGTTTAACGTCCAGCCAGGTGAAAGGCATTGCTGTATCCCCCATGCCTTCAATTCTTGCTGGGGAAAAAGAGAGGTGCTTTCATTGCATGGTCTGAGTAAACAGATTAAATTAAAAAAGGTAAAAAGTGAATCCTGACTATTGATTTACTTTGAAGGAAAGCACATCAGTGGTAAATAAACTACAGAAAATATTCCAGAACACTTAATCCTTTTATTGCTAGTGTTTTGTTTTACAGCACCTAAAAGTATGCTTTTAGTTTTGCAAGGCTAATAGGGCTGTGTTTCTCCCCTCCCCCAAAGTGCTTACAGTCTAATTTTAGACATAATACGCTGAATGGCAGTAAAAAAAGTGTTCAGTGTTGGAGGGTGGAATGAGGGCTAGAGGGGCAAGATTTGAGTGTGTGGATGGATAAATGCAAACATTTTTCTTTTGTTCTTTAATAATAATAATTAATAACAATGCTCCATTCCTTGTAGAATTTCTGGAAAAACTGAGAACAAAAGGTTATAGAGGTTTGGAAAAATATCTTTCCAAGACTATTCTTATGTATTGCTGTGAGGATTGTTTCTGCTTTTCATGGATAATCTGCAGAACTATGTCTACCAGGTGCTAATCTAAACTGCACCTGGTTTTCCTGAATATTTACCTTTATTTTGATTAATGCACTGCTTAACTGTACTGGTTCCCTCTCCTGACTCACTTTTCCCATCTATCGTGAATTAAAACTTTGCCCACAGTGATCTTCTAAATCACAGTCCTGAGGAACTATGGCAAAGAAAACTGCAGGACTGGGCTGGGACTTAAAAGGTTCACGTTTATTCCACATATAAAGACTTTCTGTGTAGCCTTAGGCAAGTCCCTTACCTTTTCTGTGCTGTGGTCTCCAGCTGTGATATGGGAACAACAAGCTTTCTTTTTTCCTGCTGCGTCTGTTTTCTATAATTGTGCTATAAGAGATCTCTTCCAAGTGAAAACTTGTATTGTGTGTGTTTGGACAAGACCCAGTACCACTGGGCCTCCAATTTAGTCGGTATTACTGGAATACAACTAAACAAGAGCAATTTTTAATACCTAAACACAAAGGAAGCAAGAAAATATCATTTTAACTGATTCAGGACTAAAGAAATTCAGCAAAAGGAAATGACATCCTTTTACCGTAAATTCTTAGTCACTTCTTAATTTTATTTTGCCCTCCGTGCAAGCCTTAACGAGGAGAAACCACATTTATGCCTATGCCAGTAGGATGTAATTGTAGGGGGGGGTTGTATCTGAAGACTGTAGCAGCTGAAACTACCAGTAATGTTCTGGGAAATTTTCCTTTTTAAAAAAAGTGGGGGGAAGGGGAGCAAAATTGCTCACAAAGTGGATTTTTGTCACTTGAATGAGTTTTTTATGAAACCTTTAAGCATATATATGCTGATCTTTAACTTTCTTTAGTCTGGAAGAATGACTTGCCAATGGTATGTGCCAGAGACGCCCTTTACCCTCCTGGATACTGTTTTATTTACAGTTCTTGGTAGAGCTTATATGCAAGCTCCTACCAGATTTGATTTTCAGACTAGAACTTCTTCCCAGCAGTTAAGTGATACACTACAAAATGTGCCTCCAATGGCTTATCGCATCGCACATCAGATTTTCTACTAGAAATTCTGAAGAAATGGACTTACATTTTTGTCTAATGTACTGGATATATTACAGCACTACTATACTACAGCACTACGGAAAGTCCGTATGTTATAAGGGAAAGAGCAATTTTAGCTCCTGAAGCGCAAATGGGGGCAGATGCAATAATACATTAATATTTGTATGCAGTAGTTAGAATCATAGAAGAATTTAGTTTGGAAAAGCCCTTTTCAGGTCATCTAGCCCAACCTCCTGCTCAAAGCGGACCTCACTTCAAAGTCAGACCAGGGCCTTACCCAGCCAAGTTCTGAAATCTTCAGGGACAGAGATTTCACAGCCTGACTAGGCAACTTGTTCTGGTTCTGAACTACCTTCACTCTGACTTTTTTTTTCCTTATAGGTAATCATAAGTTTCTTTCCTGAAAATTGTGTCCTCTCTGCCTTCTTTATAACCAGAATGAGATAGCTGAGGACAGCAGTCAGAGGTCTCAGCCTCCCTTTGTCCAGGCTGGGCAAACCCAGCTCTGCTCAGCCCCTCCTGTACATCATGAGCTACAGCCCCTGACCACCTTGATGGTCCTTCCACTGGGCTTGCTTGAGTTTGTCCATCTGTCTCCCATGCTGGGGAGCCCCAAACTGGGCACAGCATTCCAGATGTGGTCTCTCAGATGTCAAACGGTGGGAAATAATCACTTCCCTCAACCTGCTGGATATGTTCTTGCTAGTACAGCTCAGCATGTGGTTGGGTTTCATTGCCACAAGAGCACATTGCTGAGTGGTGTTCAATGTGGCCACCAGGAACACTCCCCCATACCCCCCAGTACTTTTCTGAAAAGCTGCTTTCTGTGTCTTCACAATTCTTGTATTGGTTAATGGAAACATCGTATTGAAGAGTATATGCACCCTCTATGTAGATCAGGAATTTCTATGCTTTTTCTCTTTCTCCCTGGAAGAGTTCTGAGTCCCTTTTGTATCAGGAAGGAGCCATTCGTACTTTCTTGCAGATATATATCTGCATTAGGTGCAATACCTCTTCATGTTGGGTTAGAGCATCTGCTAACAAGAGTCCTAGCAATTAAGACAAAAACCAAAGGCCTGCCCTTTTTTGGTTGACTCATTGCCCAGCATGACTGACAAGTGTTTTAAGAAGGAAATTAGCAAAAAGTTGATAGAATCAATTATTACTACTTGCAAAATCCAGTCCAAGTGCTAGAATTTAAAGTATAGAACATGCACTGCCTTGCACTCACTCGCTGCTGATTAGTCAGTTCATGGTATTGTGGGTGAAATGAACTTCTCTTCTGATTTGTTTCATAGATAGTTTCACCAGCACAGTGGCCTTGTTGGCAATGCATAGAATCATAGAATCATAGAATCATTAAGGTTGGAAAAGACCTCTAAGGTCATCGAGTCCAACCATCAACCCAACACCACCATGCCCACTAAACCATGTCCCTAAGCGCCGCATCTACACATCTTTTAAATACCTCCAGGGATGGGGACTCAACCACTTCCCTGGGCAGCCTCTTCCAATGTTTAACCACTCTTTCAGTAAAGACATTTTTCCTCA